>NC_048231.1:12161588-12266462 GCF_002007445.2 Ailuropoda melanoleuca | reverse complement strand
CACACACACACAAATACATCTCACAAACATACTGCGATTACAGCAATGAGAACAATGAGGCTCATCAGAGGAATACAAAAGGGGGTGTCACTAGACAATATAAGGGGGTACAAGCAAAAAGACACAGCCAGGAAAAGTACACCCTGGCAACATGCTTTGAAGGGAGTCAAATAAATATTTGCTAATATGTATTTGGTGTAAGTCCATACATTAACTCTTGAATAAATATGCTTGGGTTTAATTTTCCAAAAGATCAAACTAAAATTTACAGATACAGAAAGTCTGCATTTCAACATCCATGTGGTCACTAACCTTTACTTTTATTTAGACAGTACTTTTAAGAAATGATGAGAATAGAAAATTTTAAACATAGTTCAATTACAATCATGATTATGAAAAATGTACCTTCATTCACTTAAAAATATTTCTAAACATTTTGTATTTATTTAAAAATTCCTAGACTTAAATACTTACATATGTAAACATAAAATTTTCAATCAGCATTACTTAATTATAAAACCTTGATAACATCCTCATGTTCAGATATCTGTGGGTCACAGATGTTAATACAAGTTAACAAAATCGGTACAGATGTGGACTCAAAAGAATGGGAATATCTGATAATTTATCACTTAGTAACCTATATTCTATGCCTATAAGAGATTACACCTACAAACCAACATTCACATTGAGGATGTGACTGCCCTTTCTTACACAACTTTTAGCAGAAGGATACGGGGCACTGCAAAGGGCTGAGCAAAAGCATGGAAAGCAGAACCCCATGCAATTTGCCATGGGGCAATGTAAGTGTATACAAACTGCAATTTATAAAGGAGTTCCCAAAGCTGTAGGAGGAAAAGAAAAACAATCAGCAAAAAACTTATCATCAGATACTTGGATTAGAAAATGAAAGACCTCTAAAATGTATTTTTTTTTCTAATAGGAAAATGGCATTGAAATTATCTGCCATTTGCATAAAAGGAAAAGACATGTCATAACTGCCAAAAGACTGAATATATATTTAAGTAAAGACAGCTAGCTGATTTATGGACTTGTGCTTCCTCTGTTTAAAAAACTCTATGCCCTCTATTGGTTATATGACTACTACTACTACAAGCAAAACACAGAAAGGTAGGAAATCTAGATGTTTATAAAGCTTAAGTAATTCATACATATTTTTATTCCAAGACACATTTCCCTCAAATTCAGTGCTTTGAAAACTGAATATGTTTTAAATGAAATGTCAAAAGAAATCTGGAAGCAGCAAGGCAGGAAATAAAGTTGTAATACAGTTGTCACTGCCTGTCTGCCTAAGGATTCAGTAGTGCGTATTAGGCATCTGTTCTTAATCTCAATTGTGATTGTCAATGGAAACACAACACACATTTTAATTTTATGTAAATTAGGATGTGTTTTGTTGTTGAACATGTCTTCAAGACTGAAACAGAATGACTGTGTTTGCCCAAAATTGCCTCTGTAGGTCAGGCAATGCAAGGCCCAACTCACAAAACAGACACAGGATCTTAGGGGCAAGATGTTCAGACTAATTCGGTGCTGTGATTCAGGCACTAAACACCTCATATTTAAATTGTTCAACTAATTGCAAATGAACCTGTTTAACTTCCAATTTAAAAAAGAAATTACAACCTCAACCAATTACAAAATGCAAATGAACTCCTGCATTCTTTGCATTGATTGAAAATGATGCCGATAACCCTCGATCAGGATGTGAGCAGGATGACAGGAGCAAAAGCAGCACTTACATTATCAAGATGCCACTGCAACTGCCTAAAAGATTCTAAACGTGAACCAGACTGAACTCAAATTTTCACTGTAATGTTGAAGAAAAAATGATATGCAATTACATAGATAAGTGGTTAGTGGATAAAAGCACTTTTGTATAAATTCATAGTAATTTTTTCCTGTAAAATTATTTAATTGATAGTGCATCTTACAATGATATCTTAAAAAATATATCTAGAGATCCCTTGAAAATTCCTTGCTTACTATCATTGTTAAGTTCTATCAGCTAACTTTACAGAACGCAGAGTCCTTAAGGGCAGAGCTTTCCCTATTTGCTCACTGATGTAGCCTAAACATTTAGAATAGTTCTGGAGCATTGCAGGCTCTGAAGGACAACTTGCTTAACAAATGAAAGTATTAAGAAAATCCAAACTAATGCAAATTAAGTCTATTTCAGAGATTGTTTCTATTTTATTGAAACTTTCACTTTTTTCCCAATCAGTATAATAAGATGCCATCCAATTTCCAACCTAAATATTTAAATTTGTGAGAAACCATATGCTTCTTTAGACAAACAATTCTTTGATTAACTTTCTGGCTTCCTCCTTTGGTTAACCATTCTCACTAGAAGAGGAAATAAATGATAAAAATGCACACAAATTAGTGATTGAACAAATATAATACTGCAGTATTTTAGAAGCTACTTAGTACAATATTTAGCACAATATTTTGAAATTGACTATCGCTAAAACCTTGTTCAGATTAATGGTTTTCCATTTGTACTGCTCCCATCCTAGGTTAGACCTCCATCACATCTAAATTACTGTCACAGTCTCTTAAACTGTTCTCCGTACCTTTATGTTCTCTCTTCCCCAATTCATCCCAAATGTGGCTGACCAGGCTAACTTGCCTAAAATTGGGCTTTCATTGTGTTTTGTAGCTGTCATATGCTTCAGCTCTCTGTTACCTATCAAATGGGATAATAAATGTCAAAGTCCTTTGTATGTGGTCAGTGTTAACATGAAATCTAAGCTCAATTTAACTTATAAAAAATCTGACTCACAACCTATTTCATTTAGAAAGGTAGTATGGCAAAGAGAGTCTTAGAAAGGGAGGCAGAAGACCCAGGTTTTGCCATTTCATTTGTAAAAGGACTAAAAGTACTACCTCTCTTAGGGGTGGGTAATAAATCTTAGAAGCATTTTGTGATTTTCAGAGTATTCTGCAAATGTCAACATCAAACTAACTTCTGATTTCCTTCCACACGGCCTCACTGGCCTCAGTATCTACCATCTTCATTCAGCTATCAGGTTATTTCCTCCCTCCATCTATCCAGCAGCCCACAGCCCAGTTCCATTATTACCATGTCTATTTCTAGTATTCAAAACCACACCCACTTTGGGATGTGGTTTTCTATTTTTTCTATATAACTTAATTTTATCTTCCTACCAATAGCAAGAAACATGTTTTTTACGGATCATAGTGACTAGCATTGTTTAGGGATTCCAAAGTGCTCCTAAATAACTGGTTGACTGAAGAAAGATATCACTTTAAACATAGGAGGCAAATGAAATGCAAGCAGAATCCTCACTAAACAGCGTATTACGTAGGGCGATACTTCTTACAGATAGGGATATTCCTTCCAGTGATAAATTACCTTGTTGAAGAGTATGGACGTGAAGAAGAGATCCAACAGCATGGTCTCTGAAAAAGCTTCATAGTCAATTTTGAAAAAGAGCACAGTAAAGATGACTGTGACATACTGATATGTAGGGCTGCTAAAAGAGGATCGTAGCAACTTCAGACCAGCAATGGTGATCATTAAAGCACCTAATCTATAGTATAAAGAAAGCAAAACTCATCAGTCAATGACTGAGAACTTCAGAAAAATCACCATTTCATTAACTATGCTACAAAATATATACATCAAATGTAAACTGAAAATGATTTACACAGCTATGCAAATTGCATCCTAAAATAAACTTACAGTACTTCCTTTTAACAAATGTAATGTGATTGCTTTCCTTTATATAAATAAGCATGTTTTAAAAAATAAGTACCAGCATTGCAATTCTAAAATATGGTTCTCCAGTTTCTGGTTATTTTTATTGCTTTAATATTAATAGCATTTAGCACATAAAAAACATGTATTAAGGGGCGCCTGTACGGCTCAGTCATTAAGCAACTGCCTTTGGCTCAGGTCATGGATTGAGCCCAGCATTGGGTTCCCTGCTAAGCGGGGAGTCTGCTTCTCCCCCTCCCATTGCTGCTCCCCCTGCTTCTGGTCTCTGTCAAATAAATAAATAAAATCTTTAAAACAAAACAAAACATGTATTAAGGCTTACCCAACAACATGTACCTAGTGTAGTGGATAGGTTTATAGGATGACTGCAGAGGCAGCAAGTGACCACCTATTTGCCTGATTTACACAGTATGCAAAAACACATCTCTCAAACTTACCATCTAATATTAAAAATTAACTTTATTTAATAAATGTCCCGTCATAAAATATTAGTTGAGGATAAGGCGTCTGGAGTAGTGATATACAAGAGCAGAAACACATATTCAGGCAAGGGAAGTTAAAGACACAGTTTCACCTGAATTTTTTTTTTATCTCACAGTGCTTTGCACCAAAGAGACACTCAATTATTTGCTACTTGATCAATTTCTTAAGACATTGCTTATGACAGCCCCTAGCAGTTAAACACAAATGACAGGAGTATTGTACTTACTCTGTATCCAGTTTTTTTGGACTAGCAATTGTCTCTGCGCTGCTACTAAGTTCATTGAGAACAATCAATGGGTAGATGATATTCTTCTCCACAAACAGAAGCCACACATGAAGTTTCTCAAACCACATCATAGTGGCTGCATCTAACAAGGAAATAGAAGATCACATCATCTAATATATAAAATGCAGGCATACCTCATTTTACTGTGCTTTATTCCACTTTCCAGATACTGCACTTTTTACAAATTGAAGTTTTATGGATACCTTGTGTTGAATAAGTCTATCAGCATATTTTCCAACAGCATTTGCTCACTTCATGTGTGTCACATTTTGGTAATCCTTGCAATATTTGAAACTTTTTCATTATAATTATATTTGTTATGGTGATCTATGATCGTGATCTTTGATGTACTGCTGTATCTGCTTTGGGATAACATGAACTGCACCCATGTAAGAAGGCAAACTTAACCAATAATGCACATGTTCTGACTGCTTTGCTGACTGGGTGTTCCCCCACACCTCTCCCCCCTTTCAGGCTTCCCTATTCCCTGAGACTGAAATTAGGCTAATTAATAACTCTACAATGACCACTTATAAAGTGTTCAAGTGAAAGGAAGAACTGCACATCTCTCATTTTAAATCAAAAGCTGGAAATGATTAAGCCTAATGAGGAAGGCACGTTAAAAGCCAAGAGAGGAGGGCCAGGGTGGCTCAGTTGTTAAGTGTCTGCCTTAGGCTCAGGTGATGATCCCGGGGTCCTGGGACTGAGCCCTGGTGTCAGGGTCCCTGCTCAGCAGGGAGTCTGCTCCTCCCCTTCCTTCTGCCTCTGCCCCCCCCCGACTTGTGCTCTCTCTCTCCGAAATAAATAAAATCTTTAAAAAATAAAAAAATAAGATAAAATAAAATAAAAAATAAAAGCCAAGATAGGCCAAAACCTAGGCCTCCTGTGCCAAACATTGGCCAAGTTGGTACCGCAAAGGAAAAGTTCTTAAAGGAAATTAAAAGTGCTGCTCCACTGAAGACACGAATGATAAGACAGTGAAACAGTCTTATTGCTGATATGGAGAAAGTTTTTGTGGTCTGCATTGAAGATCAAACCAGCCACATTCCCTTAAGCCAAAGCCTAATCTGAACAAGGCCCTAACGCTCTTCAATTTTATAAAGCCTGAGACAGGTGAGGAAGCTACGGAATAAAAGCCTGAAGCTGGCAGAGGCTGGGTCATGAGGTTTAAGGAAAGAAGCCATCTCCATAACATCAAAGCTCAGGGTGAAGCCCCACGTGCTGACGGAGAAGCTGCAGCACGTTATGCAGAAGATCCAGCTGAGATCATTCCTGAAGGTGCACTGAACAAGAGGTGTTCAGTGTAAACAGCCTTCTGTTGGAAGAAGATGACATCTGGGAGTTTCATAGCTAGGGAGACATGAATACCCGGCTTCAAGGGTCAGGCTTTCAGTGGAAGCCGGTGCTCATTTACTATTCCCAAAATCCTCACGCCCTTCAGAATGATGCTGAATCTACTCGGCCTGTGCACTAGAGATGAAACAACTAAGCCTGATGACAGCACATCCATATATGACATAGTGTACGAGCATTTCCAGCCTACTGTTGAGGCTACTGCTCAGAAAAGAAGATTCCTTTCAAAGGATGCTCTAAGCAATTTTCCTAAAAGGCCCAGGAAATTTGCTTTGAGAATGCACAGTCAAGCTTGATATAGAAAGTTTTTAAAAGCTTCATAGTTCTTTAAAAAAGTTAATTTATCTCCAAACAACTGAGGAATGTACTCTCTATCATAATTCACTAACTGAAGAAAAAGTCTGAGGAAAAAAACCATTGGCTTATTTAATCACAGATATATAATAAATGGTGACATAGTTATGAATTTTTATTATTTCTCTAAAATGAGGAAATATGGTATATCACAGGTCATGGGGCCAATGAACAAAGACCAACTATTTATGACAGGAAAGACAAGTCAGGGTTTAAAATGGACTGGACTTCTACCTCTTTTTGAGTCATTTTATGCTTTATCCCAAATCTGAATAAGAAAGAACAATTACAAGTGTTTTAAACCTCTTTTCATTGATCTGCTCTTATATCCTTCTCTAGTAGGACATAGTGTCACCGGTGGAAACAGGAACAGAGTTCTCTCTATTCCCCCCTATGCTTTGAGCTAAAAATATTTCAAAGAGAAGTCTTAAGGAGGACTGGATTGCCTGTATATAGAAAAAAAAATCTAGGGAAAGGGTAAGGACTGGAAAAAGAAGCCACAGACATGCACAGGATTCGTCAATGGGAGGTCTGTGAAGAACAGTAAAGAAAGGAAGTAAATTTTATTCTGTGGAAGTTAGCATTGTGGCACTGACATTTATACTTCAACTGAAATTAAAGCATCCTGCAAAAAGTTTGAGTCACTACAACTTCAAATCTAAGTATAACAAACACAAGCCAAAGTGTTACTTGAAGATACTTATTTAACCATCATCATCTGCTTAAAAAAAAAAAGAAAAGAAAAGAAAAAAATCCGCAACATTAAAAAGAGCAGTGTTAATGAAATACTTACTCCGAACTTCATACTGATTGTACTCCACTGTCTTCAGCAGAGGGTGGGCGAAGAAGTGACATGGCAGCTGTTTTCTGAGTTGAGGCAGCACATAATGGGTTACAAAACCCACGAAGCCAACCAATGCATACAACACATACTTGAGAGCAGGCTAAAAGAAGAAAAAAATTAAGATAATTAAAAAAATTAAAAGTGATCTTGAGATCCATAAAACTTTTGTCAGTTCAACTTTCTACTTATTAATAGAAAATGACAAAAAGTCAATTTTTGAACCTAAGAACCAAACATCTGTCAACAGTTAACACCGCTTTCTTATGTGGTTTTTCTGAAACTTGTACGCGGGTTGCCCTATATGGTCAATAGGTACAGAAGTGGTGGTATGTCACATCTGACATCAATTAAAAAGACTGCAGCTTCTGTCTTGGGCTTTCTCTCTCTAGGACCACTGGCTCTGGGGAAAACCAGCTGCCATTTTGTGTGGATACTCAAGCAGCCTATAGCGATGGCCATACGGAGAGGAACTCAGATCCCTGGCCAACGGTCAGCAAAGAACTAAGGTCTGCTAAAAGCTTCGGCTGACAGCAGCCCCGTATGACTTTAGCATCATAACACAACCCAAACTTGGATCATCTAGCTAAGCTACGATCAGATTCATGACCCAGAGAAACCATGAAAAAATAAATATTTGTGAAAACTGAACAAACGAAAAGTAATATATTTCAGCATTATGGATAAATACTACAATCAAATAAAAAATGAGTCCAAAAAGTTATTTTCCCCCAATCAAAAGATCAAAATGATTCTTTACCTGCAATACTGTGAACACTGTGCTTACATGAATAGCAAAATATAGCACACCAATAACAATGCATACTACCAGGTCAGACTGTAAACGCTCACTCTGTGGAACAAAACAGAATTATCCAACAATTACTTAAAATTTAAAAAAACGTATTTCTTTTATTCCCACTGACAAAGAAATAATTTTTCACTGATCCTATTCTTCCAGATAGTTTTTTTTTTTAAAGATTTTATTTATTTATTTGACAGAGAGAGAGAGACAGCCAGCGAGAGAGGGAACACAAGCAGGGGGAGTGGGAGAGGAAGAAACAGGCTTCCAGGAGAGGAGCCTGATGTGGGGCTCGATCCCATAACGCCGGGATCATGCCCTGGGCCGAAGGCAGACACTCAACCGCTGTGCCACCCAGGCGCCCCTTTCCAGATAGTTCTTATACATAATAATTGGCTATAATAAGCTTTTTCTTCCCCAATTTCCTGATATTTTGGGTTGACACCACAATACCAAGGAAATGAAACTAATTCTACCACTGTATAAGATATTATAACAGTCTTTTATTTTACTTCAAAAGATTTTATTTTTTAAGTAATCTCTGTACCCAACGTGGGGCTCGAACTCACAACCCTGACATCAAGAGTCCTATGCCCTCCTGATTGAGCCAGCCAGGCGCCCCATAACAAAGTCTTTTAGAATGAAGACTTTCCCCCCATTGATCTGTAAGTCTGATTTTTACATATGGGAAAAGGAAATGAGGTACTTAAGTCACTGTGTCAGTTATAGGGGATACTCTTTTGGATAACAAAGTTACATTTTCATTGATTTTTTACAATGTTGAAACTGCAGGTCTTATTTTACTTACTGGGTTTTTTTTTTTTAAAGATTTTATTTATTTATTCGACAGAGATAGAGAAAGCCAGCGAGAGAGGGAACACAAGCAGGGGGAGTGGGAGAGGAAGAAGCAGGCTCCCAGTGGAGGAGCCTGATGTGGGGCTAGATCCCATAACGCCAGGATCACGCACTGAGCCGAAGGCAGACGCTTAACCGCTGTGCCACCCAGGCGCCCCTACTTACTGGATTTTGATTCTTTGAGTGGTTATAGTAAACCAGAAACGTTTCAATACCTTGACTGCTCATCAAATGACCCACAGATTTATGCTCATTTCAAGCTAGAATTAGAAATATCTTACTACATTTAACATGAAATGTCCTTTGCTAACATGGAAATTAAAGTCAGAAAAATTTGTTTGAATTCTATTCTGAAGCAGTTTTGTATTTCTGAAGTTTCTGAGAATACGTGAACAGCTGAAGTTCAGTAAAGGTAAATATTATGACTAATTCAAGACCTATATAAATTCAGTTTTTCACAAATAGAAATAATCTAAAATAACTTAGAAAAAACTACTTTATGCTTGGTTCCATTAAGCAGATATGAATCTATAAAATTCATTTTTCAAATAATTACTAAAAGAATCCAGATAACATTGAATTCACTAAACTAGAAAATTTTTAAATTACTACATTTTCTTAAATATATTAAATTAGTACAGATAATTGCTCTTGCCTTCAGTCTGAAAAATAAACACACATACACTTTTCAGATTGCCCTAGAGGAATAAAACACACTAAAAGACTAGCAGATGATTTACAAGGACATCTTTTTTATCAACAAGAACAATAACAACAAAACCTAATTTATATTAAAATATGCATCTTTCAAATCCTAGTTTAAACTGAATAGGATTAAGAATTCTATAAATAAATTACTTCATTTCAACTAATCTGAAAATGAATGTTTAGCATACTCTTTTACACAGAAACAACCTCTGAGGAATGAGCATTTAACAGGTTAAAATTTGACATAAAGGCAGTCAATATACACCTGTATGCACATTTTCCTCAATTACAAAAGGCCTTCATTATATAAAATGATGAACTGCCTAAAATTTACATCTTTCAGGTGATTGTAAAAAGCTAAAACTTACAACAGAATTTCTAAGTTTTTCAGGCAGTGGATCTTTTACTTCAGACAGAGGGTCTTCTGGATTTTTCTCTTCTGTTTTTGGAAAAATCTTGGATTGCACCAAAGAGCTTTAAGAAAAAAAGAAAAGAAAAAGAATTAATAAAAAATACATTCATAACCTGAAAACCAGTACTTCAAATGACAGATGAAGTTTACGATAAAAAGTCAAAAGTGTTCTAGGGGCGCCTGGGTGGTGCAGTTGGTTAACCTTCCAACTCTTGGTTTCTGCTCAGGTCCTGACTTCAGGGTCCTGAGATCAAGCCCCAGCTGCCACTCAGTGAGGAGTCTGCTCGTGATTCTCTCTCCCTCTGCCCCTCTTACTCATGCAGACATGCTCACACGCTCTCTAAAATAAATAAATAAATCTTAAAAAAAAAAAATCAAGTATTCCAAGTGTATTTAATAATTAGCAAATGATAATGTCTAAAGAGTTTACAACGCTATAAATAAGCATACGAGGAGAATATTTTATTAAAATATATTTTTAATACTTTTTAGGAGAGAAAATGCTAGCAAATATTGCCAGCCAAACTGGTTAGAATGAACCAAAGTTAATATATTTGAAACCCAATATAGACTAAGTCAACAGCACTTTGAGAAGGCAGTGGGAAAACAGATCTTGAAAGTTAAAATTTCAAAGAAATGCGAACTTATTTAAATTTCTTTAATTCAGTAACAATTGATTTCACTTACAAAAGTACAGATGGATCACTGCTTTGTCGGCTGAGATGATAGGATACTGCCACTAATAAACCACAAAAAATGGAGAAAAGTACTGGAATATGCTGGCCATCCCAAGAGTCCTGTTGGGAAAAAAGTTTCATAGAACAATATGCATCTAATTCATCATCTATCACATAATTCTTTGATGTCAGTATTTTGGAGGAAGATAATTAAATATGCCAAAAACTTTTTGGCCATATTATTAACCGTATTTTATTCCAGATAAATTTAGATTTATTCCTTTCTGATGAGCAAGAATCTAACTACTAGATCTTCAGATTTCTTTTGGTACTAAAGCTCTGTTTATACACTAAGAATAATACATTTGCTTCTGATACATGCTGCTGTCAATTTCTTTCATATTTCAAGTGGTATTAAGCTTATGGTAAACTACATTCTCCCTTTAGAAAAACGAAATAACTTGGGGCAGCACATGTTTGGTTATACATAATAATGGCGTGGGGAAAAGGCAACACATAGTTCAACACGTTAAATAATTAACAGAAGAGACACTGCTGTGCTTTTATCCTGATACCTTTGCTCATAATAGGCCATTATTTCATTATCTTCCAGAATATTGAGCAGGCATTCAGTGCTCTTGAATGATGAACTACATATTCCCCAAAATAAATAATGCAAAGGCTAGCTTCTAAAGCCAACCAAACATCTGGATGTGGATATGTCACGTCATGTCTGCTCACTGCAATATTTCTGGAGTCTACTAGCATGGTACTTGGGAAAGAGTAGGTAATACTGATAAAAGGAATAGTTAATAGTTCTTAAACATGGCCAGAGAGGTAAGTGGCATTCTATTCCTTCTTCTTTCTCTGGGATTCAAGAAGGGGAAATGGTAAGTGTGGGAATCCAAATAGTACTTTATTATACAATTTGGTTTTTTCCCATTTAATAATAAAGTCTTGAAAACTGTTACACATCACAACATACAGGTCTTTTTGTAATGGCTACATCAAAATATCATTATCATCACACTGAACACTATGTGTCAAGCTCCATTCTTAGATCTTTGCTAAGTATTTCCTAAACAATTCTTATGATCATCCTTGGAGATACATACTATTGTTCCCCAATTTATAGATGAGAAACTCACAAAGGGTTCAAGTAATTTGTTCAGTTAAGTGGTGGAGGGAACTGAACCTCCTGATGTCTGGATTTACTAAGAAGGAGGTTAAACAATACAGGAGTTTGAGAATGAAAGAGAGATAAATACATAAGAAAACAAAGTAAAAGAGAAAACAAAATGTATGATGGAATAGCATTTGCACAGTGATACTAAGGGAAACATATCAGGTATATGAGAGAGACAAGGAAGACCACGTGTGGTAGAGATATGCAGTGAGAGGTGAAAGAAACTGAAGCCTACAACTACCATAAAGCACAGTCCATGGATAATGCATAAAACTTGACAAAATATAAGAAGTGTAAGTTAGTTACTTAGACACCAGGAGGCAAATACCAAAAGAATCAACTCAAAGAACTAAAAATGGTTAACTCTAAGGAAGCGATAAAGAGGCAGGGGATGGTTGTTTCTGGTGATAAGTCTTGTAGAAATATCTGATTCTTTGAAAGACATACATGTACAACTTTAGGAAACATTAAAACTAATAAAAAGATGTCCAGTACAGCTGCTTTAGAAAACTGGCAATTCCATTTCTAGGGATTTACCCAAGAAAAATTAAAACATATGTGTGTTCACTGCAGCTTTATTCATACTATTCCTAAACTCTAGGGGCACCTGGGTGGCTCAGTCTGTTAAGGGTCTGTCTTCGGCTCAAGTCATGATCCCAGGGTCCTGGAATCAAGCCCCACGTAGGGCTCCCTGCTCAGCGGAAAGCCTGCTTCTCTATCTCTCTCTGCCCCTCCCCCCGCTTGTGCTCACTCTGTCAAATAAATAAATAGATAAATAAATAAATAAAATCTTTAAAAAAATATATTCCTAAACTCTAAACAACTCAGATGTTCACCTCTAAGACAGCAGAGAAGTTGACATATGCATACAATGGGAGTAGGGACGATTTAAAACTAAATGGGATATTTCCTGCAATAAAAAGGAACACATAATGTGGATGAATCTGAAAACGTTATATTGAACAAAATACATCAGCTACAAAGAGGTATGATTCCATTTATATGAAGTTCAAGAGCCCCAAATCTACAGTAAAAGTGGTTGGGGCAGGGGGGACTGAAAAAGGAATATGAGGGAAATTTCTTATGGTGATGGAACTACATCTTGAGAAGGGTATGTATTACCCAGGTACATACACTTGTTAAAACTTATCCAATTGTGTAATTAAGATGCATGGATTTCACTCTATGTAAATTTTTCCTCAATTAAAACAAGTGTTTGGAGAAAACTAAAGATTCCTGCCTTTATTGGACAAATGCTTGACACTACTTTTTATTGCTCTCAAAGGAAAAGCAACTTAAATTGATCTCAAAATCATTTACTTAGATCAAGAATTTAGAATAATCACACATTCAATATAATTCAAAAATATTTAAATAGAGAGTAACTACAACCTTTATCGAATCACTAACTTAAAAAAACAAAAAGCAAAACAAACCCACCACCTCTGAGTTTTCAACAAACTCTGATTCAGAAGTGGAAGAAAATTCAGGGGCGCCTGGGTGGCACAGCGGTTAAGCGTCTGCCTTCAGCTCAGGGCGTGATCCCGGCGTTATGGGATCGAGCCCCACATCAGGCTCCTCTGCTGGAAGCCTGCTTCTTCCTCTCCCACTCCCCCTGCTTGTGTTCCCTCTCTCGCTGGCTGTCTCTGTCTCTGTCAAATAAATAAATAAATAAAATCTTTAAAAAGAAAGAAGTGGAAGAAAATTCAGCAACTATGAAAAACAAAAGGGAAGTTGACCTACTTCAAAAGATTAAAAGATGGATTTGTTCTACCCACTTGTAGTGGGTTTGAACATTTTCTCTTCACTCTGTAATGGCCCAAATTCTAGCACTCTCTTAAAAATATGAAAACATCTAGAAAGTATACACACATTACTAGAATGCACTAAAGTTGTTTTAGAAAAAAAATTCAGCTTTTAATGAGCCAAAAAGTTCAAGGAAAAATGAAAGAGCAAACACAAGGAAAGCAGAAATCAAGAAATAATAAATGTGGACACCTGGGTGGCTCACTCAGTTAATCCCTTTGGCTCAGGTCATGATCCCAGGGTCCTGGGATTGAGTCCTGCATCAGGCTCCTTGCTCAGCAGGGAGCCTGCTTCTCCCTCTGCCTGCCACTCCCCCACTTGGGCTCTCTCTCTCTCTCTTTCTGACAAATAAATAAATAAAGGATCTTTAAAAAAAAAAGAAATAAATGTAAAAGTCTGTATTAGTGGATTAAAACAAACAAACACATTCCTAAAGGTATGCAATGTCTCCCAATGCATCTAACTGCCCAGAAGTAACTAAGGTTATCAATTTCTTGTATATTCTTCCATTATTATTCTATGTATATACAAGCCACTGGATGTATTTTTTAAAAAAAAAGCATAAAGGAAACATCCATTTTTGGGGATATTACCTTATTTTTCATTAAAACACACACACGAAAATGTGATATATATATATCACATCCACACAGGAATATTAATCTTAAAAAGGAAGGAAATCTTGTCATTTCTAACAACACAGATGAAACTGGATGGCATTATGCTAACTTAAAAAAGCCAGACAGAGAAAAGACAAATAATGCAGGGAATCATATATATGTGAAAAAAAAAATTTTTTTTAAAGAAAAAGTCGAATTCATACAAACAGAATAGAAAAGTGGCTGCTGGGAACTGGGAGGTGGAAACAGGGAAAGGTTGGTAAAAGAGTACAAACTTTCAACAAAGATGTAGGTGGGGGGTGTGAGAAATAAGTGAAGGTGAAAAGGTATAAACACTTCTGGTTATAGGATAACTAAGTCAGGAAAATGGCGACTGTATTTAATAAGACAGCGTTGCATATTTGAAAGTTGCTAGGAGAAAGTTCTTAAAAGTTCTCATCAGGATACACACAAAAAAACCTTTGTAACTGTGTGCTCAACTGTTCACTTGACTTATTGTGATCATTTCACAATACATACAAATATCAAATTATGTTGTACATCTGAAACAAATATAATGATATATGTCAATTATACCTCAATTGAAAATTTAAATAAACTTAAAATTTTTTACAAGAATGAATAAGGTCTGAGGATCTAATGTATAACATAATGACTATGGTTGATGACAGTATATTGTATAACTGAAATTTGCTAAAAGAGTAGAACTTAAATGCTCTCACCAAAACAAAAAAATATGCAAGGTGATAAATGTATTAACTTGATGAGGAGAATCCTTTCATAGTGAATCAAATCATCACATACACTTTTAATACCTTACATTTTATTTGTTGATTATACTTCAGTGAATCTTGCAAAAAACAAATGGTTTGTCTTGAAATCATTCCACATTAGCACATAAAAATCTGTTCTAAATCTGCAGATTTATTGTAATGGGTGACATCTAAAACTAAAACAGTGTAATGAAATACCATAACCAACAAAAAACGAAAATAACATCTTCCTGCCTGCCTTACGATACCAGGTTCTATTTGACAGTTTTATAATTACTGTTCTTCTACTAGATAATTATAGTTAAATAGTGCTTTGTACACGGGGCTAGAAAACTTATTGCACTGTTAGCTTCTATGATTTCAACTTCCAAATAACCTCTCACTTTCTAAAACCTGACTCCTGAACGCTAGGATGGTTTACAGGTAGTGATGGTTTACAGGTAGTGAACCTAGGAGACACTTGCATTTGGATCGCCTTGCCTCCAATTCCTTCCTGGGTTTAGCTCCATCAAGTATCTCCCTCTCTACTGGGCTTCCCCTCCCCTTTTAAATGCAATCAAGTCTCAAATCTTTTTAAAAAATAAAAACCTGAAAACAACCCCCATTATGTACATGTTACCCAACTATGTTTTAGAAAGTATATCCTATATTTTCTTAATATTTATTCAAACCCAACCTTATATTAATCTAGCTTCCTCAGCCAAAACACCAAAGTAGCTTTTTTGTTGAAGTCACCTATAACCTGTTAACTGACAAATTCAATAAAAAGTTTTTTCAGACATTCCTGTCTCTGCAGTTTCCTTTATAGGACTCTGTTCTATCCATCACTTAAATACTTGCATTTCCCAGGGTTCTATCTGTATCCGTTTTCTCTTGTTAGACCAGGTCAGCAGTCTTTTACTCACATTTTCATTTAGTTGATGAATCCTGTATCTTTTAATCATTACCTCAAACCTCTCCACAAATAACTACCTACTATGCATCCCTGGATACCCAATAAATGTCATCAAATGAATGTGTCCATCTGTAAACAAACATCTTCCTCGCTAAACTCAAATGATTTCCAATCTTAGGCACTAGTATCACTATTTAACCAGTGGTTCAAGCCAGACCTTACACCCAGAAGTCATGCTGGACCCTCTTCTGGTTTTTCTCTCTTAATCCATTACAGTCCCCAAATATATTCACTGAATCCAACTTTAGCTAGGTCCCTCGTAATTTCAAGATTGCAACACAACTCACCCCACTGCTGATCCTTCCTGCTTATATTGCTTATATTATATCTCCTTTCACACCAGAGACCAAATAATCTTTCTGAAACCCAATACTGATCATTTTTTTACCTTACTTCAAATATTCTGATGGTCTTTTTAAAAAAAATTATGGTCTCCCATCTCCACCCAATATATTGTTCAGGGTAAGATATTTCATAATCCAGCCACTGCTTATCTTTCCAGCCTTACTGAAGGCCATCTTTCCTCATGCACCCAAACCGCCAGCAATTCCAAATTATTTGCTGTTTCCTGTATACACAACACTACCTTGACAACTCCATGGCTCTTCATCCCTTGTATCAACTAGCTGATTTCTGTCTGACTGTCAAATATTGGTTAAAAAGCTACCCCCTTGGAAAATTATCTTTAATCCCTTTTGGCTAAATAAGGTGACAACTTAAATACCTGTACCACTCCACTTTCACAGTCTTCATCATTCTCTACTGAAGTGTTGGTTGACTTATTAATCATAACTAACAGACAAGCAACTTAAAAGCAGGAAATGGTGTTTAGCACATTCCTGAGCACACAGCAAACACTCCCTAAATGCTACTGAATAAATGATGCAAAAAAGGATGCTATAAGTCACTTTTCTTAGTCCTTTCAACCCTATCATTCTCTGAATGTCTTGCATTAAGGATAAAAATAAAAATAACAACAGGGGTTGAGAGTTGTTTACAAGAAATTTTAATTTTTTATGTTTACAACTTGGTGGCCATCTTTTTAAAATGCAGCTAATTAAGGCTCATCCAGATCCTTCTAAGCCAATAATGATGTTAAATTTCAGTGTATTAATTTTTACTAAAATGTATCTTAAACTGCAGTCCTTGCGCACTTGTGTTCACAGATTTTAAGAAATCTTGATATGAATAGTAGTTATATATATTCTTAAGTAAAAATCTAAAATTAATTTCATATTCTGTTACTACCATGCCCACCTCTATTCCAGACCAACCTAGTTTTAATAATCTGTTTCTAATTCTAATATTAACCAATGATTACTACATGGAAAAAGATTTACTTTTAATAATGGTTAACCACAAAATTGCTTTTAAATGCAAAGTAAGTGAGAATGAGAATAATGTTCAATACACGAAGATCATGGAAATTAATGCAGAAGTGGCTGCAGGGAGAATGGGGGCTTAAATCGTTTTTAGTCAATTTAAAACAATCTTCACATAGAAAAACAGCCTTACAGACAAAATCGTACCATAATGTATTGCTCACCTTTAAAGCGCCATAACACAATCCATACAGTAAGGCTACGGCCACAATGCTACAGATAAAACTGTAAAGTGCTGCAAGCAAGCTTGTAGTGGCTAGACAGGAAAGGGACAACATTTAATATTTTATAGGCATTTATAGAAAAAACACATCTTAAAAGTATTTAAAATGTTGTAATATTGACTACAATGAAAGAGCCACTCATCTGACTTTTAAAAACTCAGTTATGTCAAATTCGGTTATGCCATCCTATCCTTTGAAAAGATTTTGAAATGACAAAGGTTTACTACACACAATTTTTGATACAAGACAAAATATATTCACCTTATAAGTAATGAACATTTATACATGGCAGAAAAAACTGTACCTATATTATGCTTCAAGATTGTATCTTACTATTTACAAAAGTATGGGAAAATGAAGCTTGCAGAGGTTTAAAAGAACCGGCAATGTATTAAGTACCCACCAAAAGATATTAGTCTGTGTAAACAGAACTTGTATTACCCAAAGAAGTAAATTTATATTACCATGTGTCAATTAATTCTCACAAAAAAGTACAGATCTGACTAATTACTAACTAACAGCAGCAAAAAACAGATCCACCTCTTCAGTAAGAGGTTTTGGGAAAACTGGACAGCTACACACAGAAGAATGAAACTGGACCACTTTCTTACACCACACACAAAAATAAACTCACAATGTTTTAAATACGTACATGTACGACACGAAACCATAAAACTTCTAAAAGAAAACACAGACAGTAATCTCTTAGACATCGGCCTTAGCAATATTTTCCTGGATCTGTCTCCTCAAGCAAAGGAAACAAAAGCAAAAATAAACAACTGGGACTACATCAATTTAAAAAAGCTTTTGCAGAGTGCAGGAAACTAAAAACAGAACAAAAAGGCAACCTACTGAAAGGAAGAATGTATCTGCAAATGACATATCTGATAAAGGGTTAATGTCCGAAATATATAAAGAACTCATACAACTCAACATGGGCAAAAACCGTAAGTAATCCAATTAAAATGTACAGAAGACCTGAACAGACATTTTTCTAAAGAAGATATACAGATGGCCAACAGACACATGAAAAGACATTCAACATCACTGATCATCAAGGAAATGCAAATCAAAATCACAATCAGGTATCAGCTCATACCATAGTGACTGGCATCAAAAAGGTAAGAAATAACAAGTGTTCACACGGATGTGGAGAAAAGGGAACACTCATGCAACTGTTGATGGGAATGTAAATTGGTGCAGCCTCTAAGGAAAACACTATGGAAGTTCTTCAAAAAATTAAAAATGGAACTACCATATGATCCGGTTAATTCCATTTCTGGGTATTTACCCAAAAAGAATGAAAACACAAATTCGAAAAGATAAATGCACCCCTATATTTATTGCAGCATTATTTACAATAGTCAAGATATGGAAGCAAGGTAAATGTCCATCAATAGATGAATGGATAAAGGCTCAGCCACAAAGAAGAATGAAATGTTGCCATATGCTACAACATGGATGGACCCACAGGGCATTATCCTAAGTGCAATAGGTCAGACAAAAAAAGACAAATACCGTATGATTTCACTCACACGTAGAATCTAAAAACCAAACAAACAAAAAACAAAAACAGAAACAGACTCCTGAACACATAACAAACTGGTGGTTGCCAAACTGGGAGGCTGGGCAAAATAGGTGACAGGGATAAAGAGACAGACTTCCAGTTATAAAATAAATAAATCACAGAATGAAAAGTACAGCATAGGGAATACAGTCAGTAATACTGTAACTTTGTAGAGTGACAGATGATAACTACACTTAAGGGGATAAGCATTTTTTAATGTACAAAATTATTAAATCACTATGTCATATACCTGAAATTAATATAATACTGTATGTCAACATCAACTATACTTCAATAAAAGATAAAAAATTTTTTAAAAATTCTGTTCTCACAAGTGGAAAAAATAGATTTAATGGGATTACTAATAATAAGGACTAGGGGGTGGTTAATAAAGTTCTCCTTTATTTTAAAATATGGATAACAGATTTTGTTCATGGTAATTTTATATGATAACCATGAGAAAAAAACTATAGGAAAATATCTTCTTTAGGAGATATTAAAAAACTAACACCTTGCACAAGTTTGTAACAATATGATGAAGTCCACTATTATAAATTATCTACCCTAAGCACCCTCCAGACCCTAAATACTGAAACAGTCTTCCACCCATTAAGCTATGCTGAAGACCAGCCTAGACTTCATTCACACCCCTTCAAAAATTTTTCGAAACATTAAAAATGCCCTAGATTCATAGCAACCAAGGGAAGATTAGTTTCTATTTAAAATTTAAGCCACAATAACATTTTACCAGCAGCGATGATTTCAATGCATATACTTGGAAGATGTGGACTACAAACATGAAGTATGAAGAGAAATGGACCACAAAACTTATAGTAATTTCTTTCCCTTTCATATTTTTTCTCTCGTTATACACTCAACTTTCAAGTAAAATTTTAAATGGTTACATTAAATACCAATGTATTTTAACCACAGTGTCTATCCATAAAATTATTTTCAAGTTCTGCAAACCATTATCTATTTCAGAGTAATAGTGGTATGGTCTTTCTCATTTTCAAAGTAAAATATACATTTAAGAGGGGAATAAATTTCTATCAATTCTTGTCCACATATTCTACTCTAAACACAGAGACACTTCTAAAAATCTTATCTAGGAAAATACTTAAACTAAAAGCATCGGGTTTTGGTGTTCCCATTCTAAAGAAATAACAAAGCTCTGAAACCATATTCAGAGACATACCAAATACATAAATTAGTTCAAAATCCAAATATAATGTCATGTATCAGGGATCAATCTATTTGGGATAACCTTTTATAAATATTTCATAAATCTGTATAGATTCCATCTAAACTCACTACAACTTTTAGTTTCGGACAACAGTACTTCATCATTTCTTATTCCTGGATCTTTCAATAAAGTGGCAGACTTGACTACTTCTATCTACAAAGTAATTCCTGCTCAGTCTTTAATTATTAAATAATTTCCCTTTTCCTTCTAATGTCAATTCTAAAATGAAAACTGGAAAGGTATTTTACTGTTACTTTATTACTTAATAATCTGTAAAAGTAATACTATAATCTGTAATTTTTAAAAGGAACTACTCACCATTACCACCAAAGATATGAATATCCAATTGCTCACAAAGGTACATTACAAATGTATTCACCTGAGGCAGGAGACCAATGAAAAATACTATTGGGAAACAGAGTGTAAACACTACAGAAGAAAAGAAAAGCATATTAAAAAACATTTATACAACATTCATCCTTTTGTTCATTTTAAGATCACAAATGATAAAAAAAAAATCCAAAATGAATATAAACTACTAAGCAATTAAAAAAAACATTTTAAATTCTTTCTATGTAACTGCTTGGGTATTAAATAATTTTTTTCAGTGATAAAAAACAGCTTTTAAAATTATTTCAACCATTTTCATATGATAGTTATCTGAGATACAGAATCCAAAGAAAAACTTCCATTGCATCTGCTTCAAAAACAGAAGAATTACTGTTTTATTCATCATTAACTTTTTTCATCCATAATAGCCCTATGGTTTTGTTCCTCACTGAGAGGATTATAATAAACAGCAAAGTAAGCCTATTGAAAGCATTTTTAACTATATAATTGATCTATTTATCAGGGAACTGTTTGTGTACAAATAAATTAATGTTAAGATCTGAAATACTTTAAAGACAACTCACCTATAACTAAATCCCTGGCTGATATAAACACCAGTGGATTAGTGAATGTTATTCCATATAATTTGAACTTGGTTGTAGTAAGGTTTCTGCTACCATAATCCAAGAGCCAAATAAGACCACAACATAAACAGAAATAAACTGGTCTACTGTAGGCAATGATACGATTATGGCCCTGAAAATGATATTTAAAAAAAAAGTCAGGTTAGTTGATTTTAAGACTCACAACTAACTATAGAGATCTTTGATAGCTTATATTCTAAGGATTCAAAATGTATCCATATGGAAGCCAAGTTTCTGACTGTGGCAGAAGGAAATTACAAATATGGAAAGGAAGAAGAATAGAATGAACCCTGTGACACTGGACTGAAATCAGAGGTATCAATATGAACTTATTTTTAATACACATATAAATCAAGATAAGATGTGTGTACACATGTATGCATGCACATATGTATACATGTAAATATATTTCCTAGCTTTATCCATTGAGAGGACCTAAAAACAATGACATTTTAGTAATAAAGATTGCTAGCATCAAGATCTTAGTTTTTAAATAACATTATTGACTAAAGAAACCCAGGCCCTCACAGAGAAAAGGCTGGTTTTGGGCTAGGATAGGGAAAGTTTATATAGATGAGCCTGGAACATATTATTGTGAAAAGGAAGGAAGTACTTAAAGACTGATAAGGATATGTCAAAAGGACCAAGAGGGCAGCTTGGTGGGCTCCCAACGGCCAAATCAGGGATAATTTGGGCATCAAAATTATAGTCCATTGAATAAAATATGAATCCATACCAATACAAATAAGTAAACACAGAAGGAAAAGTTCTTCCTTACAGTAAAAAGTCGACTAATAAATGTGGAAGGAATGATGGAATTAGAAAATCACTATTTGGCAACCGTCAAATGATAACTGAGTCAGGCAAGAAATATCAATAGATTTTTACTGAAAACAAGTAGGTGGAAGTTTGTGGGGCAAGGGGACATACCTGAAATCCCCAAATATCTCCCTATGAGACACTTATTAACTCTAGGAGAAAAACAGTAACATTACAATAATTAGTGGTTCTCCAGGGAGTGCGAGGGAATCTTGCCCCCAGACGACATTTGGAAACGTCTGAAGACATTCTGGTTGTCACAACAGGGGAAGAGTGCTACTGGTATCTAGTGGGTAGAGGTCAGAGTTAATGCTAAACATCCTATAATGTACAGGATAGCACCCCTCCCTCCCGTCGATTCTCAACAAAGAATTAATTATCCAGCCCCATACGTTAATGCTGTGGAGTTTGAAAAATCCTGCAGATACTACCCTTAGCCAAAAGATAAAAGTTAACATCACCAGTAAAAGGATAAAATCAACATCATGTGTTTCCTAAAATGACACACTGAGAAGACCACATCACTTCATAATTTTCCTTCCAAAAAAGCATATCCTGTATCTAATTAAGAAGAAACATCAGACAAACTCAAACTAAGGGATGATCTACAAAATACATGGCATGTACCCATCAAAAGTGTCAATATCATGAAAAACAAATACATACTGAAGAACTGCTCCAGATTAAAGGAGGATAAAAACAACAAATGCATAATCAGGGATTTTCTAATGCCAACTGAGTCAACAGGAAATGCCTGAGTAAGATCTGTAGATTAGAAAATAGTATTCTGTCAATGTTCAATGTCCTGATTTTAATAATTATATTGAAATTAATCATATAAAGGAATGCCTTTGTTTCTAGGAAAATACATGGGAGTATTTAGAGGTAAAGGGGCACTGTGTCTACAACCCACCCTCAGAAAAGTGTGCGTGGAGTGGATGGGGCAGGGCAGGGGTGGTGGTGTAAAAAACCAGAAAGGAAATAAGCAAATATGGTAAATGTTCACACAGTGATCATAAAGATTCTTTGCACAAGCCTTGAAACATTTCCCTAAATTTCAAATTATGTCAAAATTTGAAGTTAAAAACAACATGCCATATATCGTACACTTCAAAAGCATTCTTAAAAAATATTAAACAATCAGTTGAAAGAAAATAGTTTGTTTCCTTGTTCAGTTTTGCTCATCCACACTCACTATTAAGTATTCCAGTGTATGGGTAAAAATAATAATTATATTCAAGAAAGAAGGCATCATCATAAACTGTTCTTGGAGTCTGTTTTTGAACTATTTTTTTTAAAGATTTTATTTATTTATTATGTCAGAGAGAGAGAGAGAGAGAAAGCACAATCAGGGGGAACAGCAGGCAGAGGGAGAAGCAGGCTCCCCGCTGAGCAAGGAGCCCCATGTGGGACTCAATCCCAGGACCCTGGGATCATGAGCTGAAGCGAAGGCAGATGCTTAACCAACTGAGCCACCCAGGCGTCCCTATTTTTGAACTATTTTAAAGAGAATGCCCTTTGGTCTTTCTTTTTTTTTTTTTTAAAGATTTTATTTATTTATTCGACAGAGATAGAGACAGCCAGCGAGAGAGGGAACACAAGCAGGGGGAGTGGGAGAGGAAGAAGCAGGCTCACAGCGGAAGAGCCTGATGTGGGGCTCGATCCCATACCGCCGGGATCATGCAGGGATCACGCCCTGAGCCGAAGGCAGACGCTTAACCACTGTGCCACCCAGGCGCCCCGTCCCCTTTGGTCTATTAAATAAACACTCTATGTTGAGTTCTAAAATTGGATCATACTTCACAAAAAATGCTGTTTAGCAGCTAATACTCTTTCCAAAGTCACAAAGTGAATAACACGGTTTTTAATCTCCTTAGTGTCCAAAGGTCTAAACACCAGATCAATTTATTACTTATTATTGTTCTTAATGATTACCTAAGCAAAATAATGTACAGTTTTCCCTACTTCAAAATTCTGTTTTTCAATACTTACTCATGATTTATTCTTCAAACTTGATTAAATGCAAGCTATTAAATAACTATGAGTTTATATGAACCATGTCTATTTAATTGATAACCTCCTCCTGAAACAGGCTGCCAAAAAATGAATTATTATGCTCATTTTCAACTGAGATTTAGAGTTCACAATTACAATGCCATTTTATTTCATGCTAATAAATCATCTATCTTTCTAGCAGAGTGTCAAAACTTAGATGAGAAAATAATAACATAAATCTTAATTCAATCTGACATATGACCAAGAGAAGGTTTTGATGAATGTTAGGGAATTACAAGTTACAGGCATATTAGAGTGACTTACATGTCTGGGAGAAGAAGAATCTGGTTGAACACTCTAAAAATGAAACAAAAGATAGATTATTATATGACTGAGGTCCTGGTAACTTCATAAGCAATTTTCAAAATACCCGAAATAATTTCAAGTAAAGATATTCCACAGCTAAGAGATGACCTACATTAAGTCTGCTGAAATTAACAGCTGAAACTCCAGACACTGGTGTCACTGTGATATCAAGGAGATCTCAAATCTTTCCTGACTCTTAAGCTTATTATGTTTAATTAAAAATTTGCAAATAGCTTAACACTTCTGAAGTGGCATGTGGTCGACAGTCCATCTTACTCCTTGGCTACTGCTACATGTAAGTATAGTTAAGGTATAACGCTTCTTACATGATACAACTCCATTCAGGAAATGCACAAAATATGGGATAGTTTATAAGAAGAATTCTAGTTCAGCCCACAAATTCCAAGCTTACTAAACAATTCAATAGTATTTATATTAAATCTATTATCTGCATTTTCACATCAAAATCATCAAGTTAAGCCATCTCCCTGCAAGAGATTTTATCAGCTTTCCTTAAAAAATGTTCAAAAGGTATTTTGCAGCCACTTCCCAAATCATGACTTTTCTCCCAAGTTTCAGTTCATTTTTTAAATTTTATTTTAAAATATTTTAAATTCAAAATGAATTTACTAAAACAGACGATTTTAGCAGAATAAGAGCAAAAATACAAGAAGAGTAATATTTTAGAAAACACACTAGTCAGTTCTCAACAATAACAATGAAAAATATAGTAAGCAAATGCTAATGGAAATCTCTTAAAAATAGAATGCTTCCAAATTCTGCCATCTTGTATATTATCTTGAACAGATTTTTTTTTTTTTTTTTTTTTAAAAATAAAGGCAAGGACTACTTTCCTGGTCTTCTCAAGGAGCATCTGTCTTCCTTTGTTCCTTTCTATTTTCCCTTCTTTAACTTCAGGATTACCTGAATGCTGCTTTATTGGGGATTTCAGAGGGGAGGGGGATGGGGGAGATGGGGCCCGGTGAACGGTATTAAGGAGGGCACATGTAATGAGCACTGGGTGTTATACGCAAATAATGAATCATGCAACACTACATCAAAAACTAATGATGTTCTGTATGGTGACTAACGTAACATTAAAAAAAAAAAAGGGAACAGTTTAGATTTATAGAAAAATTATGAAGATACTATAGAAAGTTCCCATATACCCCATGCCAAGTTTGCATAATTATTAACAACTGACATTAGTGTGGTACATTTATGTTATATTGGTATATTATTAGATTTGTCTACTTTTATTTTTCAAAATTAAAATTATAAGGCGTTTATTCCAGTTCATTTCTAATAGCATACCAAACAATTTTATTAGGATGGTCTATCATCATCCTACAACTCTACAATGGACCAAGCTCAGTGAGTTTGGCATGTGGCCCTTGGCAGGATATGAGACCAGGTAAGCTCTAAACTCAATTCTAATATCTGGCCTCTAAAAGCTTCTGGTCCAGTCTTTCTTACTTCTGTTTATGGTATTATCATTCTTCTACTCAACTAGATTTTTTAAATCTAAAAAAAATTTTTAAATCTCAGTCATCTTTTATCTTTCCATATCTAATCAGATTAACCTGAAAACAGTGGACAAAGTTAACAGGACAAGAGACATTGAAGCAAAGGAATGAATTTAAATAGTTTAAGGCAATGAAGAGATGGATTATAGTGGTTGGAATAGAAAAAATAAAGGCCAGAAATTTTGACAGAGAATCACCCAATTTAATCAAAGGGACCTGGTTACTTGTTATTAGGGGTCGAGAAGTAAGGATTCTGAGTCAGTAAGTATACTACTGAGAAAAGCAAAGGAACTGGGAAAGAAAAATATTTATCAGAAGATGACGATGTGCCATTTTTAAAACGTGCCAAACTGCCTGTTAGGTATATGGGACTAAAGCTTATGAGAAAGATGAAGACTTTGAGATATAAATCTGGACATGATTCATATATAGGGGCAACAAATAAAGTAATAAAAGAGGGTGACCTCACTGCCAAGGAGTTGCAAGCTGAAAAGAGGGCCAAACAAAACCCTAAAAAATTCTTATAAACTAAGAAGTAGTCCAAAGACCAAAGGGGCATCAACAAAGGAAATTAAAGTTATCTGAAGTAGGATAATCATCAGGGTAGCATAAACTCACAGAACAAAAATGAGGATAATATAAAAACAGAAGACAGTATTCATAAGTACTAAATGATACAGCACTCACAAAGAATGAAGAATGAAAAGGGACATATATTTGGCAATAAGAGATTATTAGCCCATAAAGACTGTAATTTCAGTACGGCAATGAAAAAAGTATAGATGGGTTTTGAAGAAATGGAGCTGACACAAGTGGTTTTGCTGTATGTCCATCTAAATAGAGAAAGGACAGCTAACAGTATAAACAGAACTAAACGAATAGTTTTCAGGTTGGGGGAAGAGTTCTGCATGTTAGCATATATTGGGCAAATAACCAATACAAGCAAGGGTTTTTACTAGCTCAGAAGAAAAGGAAACAGTCCACATTAACAATCCATACTGATTTTTCATGGAAGGTGAAAAATTAGGTATTTGATTTTTTCTATTTTTAGAAAGCTTAAAATTAATAACATTTGGCATTTCAGAGCTACTGTTTAGATAGCAAAGGGATACCAACCTTCTGCTTTCAGTGTCCCAAAGACTATATAAACTAGTCTTGACATTATGATATCTAACAATGATGGATTTTTAAAAATTTAATCTATAGAACAGTAGACTTAAAATATGGGAGTGGGAAAGTTGATGTTCATATTTTTTAAATGAATTTCAAGAATGTTAATTGTCATTTTTAACAAATGCCAAAATATTTTCTTTTAATACCACCCCCCCAAAATAGTTCTTAGGAAGCTTCATTTATATATCATTTTTTAAAGTTTATATGTCCCTTTTGTTCCCTAGCCAATCTAATGTAAACATCAAGGGAAAAATCTAAAAACGGACATCTTACTATAATGCAACAAATGACACAAAACCTCTGCCTTTTAACACAAATTATTATTCCCTACTCCGAAAAGAAGAGAGATGGCTGGTACCTTAAGTAGTGAGTATTGACAACTGGCTATCACTAGGCAGAACTGGAAGACCCAGATATCTCTGAAGAAGCCTTGTATGAGAAGAACAGATCCCAAAAAAGCCACAAGAATAGCCAGGATGACAGCTAACACATTTTCCAGAATCTCACGATTTCTGTAGACAAAAAAATTTATGAGTAAGTATACCATCAATATAAGAAATTAGAGTGAAAAAAGGGAAGACATTATGAAGAATTTCAGACTATGCTTGCTGACATGTTTTTCTGGTACTGATTTGAACAAGGTTTTGGATCATACTGTAAAAGAAATGAGTTTATATGGAAAGTTAACACAAAACCTTACGTGCAGATAAAGCATTCTACAGTAAGTTCTAATTGTAAGACATAATACTAGTTTTAATTTCTATTTTAAAAATTTACTCTTCTTGAACATCTGCTTTTCTGTAGCATTTGTTGCTTAATAACTAACCAACTTGAATAGCAAATATAAGGAGATATGCAAAGAAACACATTTAAAAAACAAAATCTTAAAAGTTTCTAGAAAATTAAGATGGAAAGTTATTTTATATTATAAAGATTGTAACCAAATTTTGATACCAAGTGATTTCATTTTCCACATTTGAAATCATCTGAAATAATATCAAAACTAATTTACTCGAATTACTTAAATACAGGCTATTACATATATTGAAAATGAAGGCAGTAATAAAAACCATCTATGTTGCCTCTATCAAAGCTGCTGAGACAGTTCTGTATTTTATTAAACTGAGTAAACAATATGATTACCCAGATATTACATATAGCAATGAAGACGACTGTTATATGTCATACCAAAAAATAAGAATCTCATTACTCCTTGGGGAAATTTTATTCATAAAACGTTGAATACTTGCTAAAAGTCTTGTTTTTAAAAAACAATTTACCGACATGGGAACATGCTCAGTATATCTGCTATACAAAGAAAGCAGGACATAAAACTATGTATAAGAAGATATAAGTTGTTATTTGAGAGACAATATATCAAAATGATACTACTAATAATGGTTCTCTCTGGGTGGAAGAATTATGGTTGGCCTCTTGTCTTAAATCTTCCTATACATATTTAAATTTTCTAGAATAGGTAAAGAATTATTTTTATAATAAAATTTTTTATTAACTTGGTTTTTTTTTTTACTAAGTCAATGCCATATTTATAATCATCAATTGACCTAAGAAAATTGCCAAACACCTCTGTACCAGTTCATTTTACAGTTTTCACAGATGAAAACAAGTTCAATAGTATTTTCAAATCAATACACTGATATTCTCATTTGTTCTTATATGGCAGTTGTAGAAGTCCAGATTTGTCAAATCCAATGAGCCTCGGCAGTTCTGCTATATTACATACTGTCTATAGTTCTCACCACTGAACATGTGCTCTTCTTAGGCTTTTGTTAGTTTTTAATTTTGATGAATTCAGTTTATCAACTTCGTTTGTTGTTTTTGGTGTCAAATCTACGAAATTTTGCCTAAACCAAGATCACAAAAATTTTCCTTACTAGGTTTGTTTTGTTCTAGGAATTTTATTGCTTTAGATTTTACTTTTAGAGCTATGATCCATTTTGAGTTAATTTTCATAATTTTATAATATGGTGCGATGTTAAGTATAAAAGTTTTTTCATATGAAAATCCAATGGTCCCAAGACCATTTGTTGAAAAGCCTACCATCTCTCTACTTAACTGATTTGGGATATTATTTTGATGCCACTTAGGGTTGGAGTTTTCTTTATAGGCATGTGTTTAACTACAATTTCAATTTATTTAATAGATATAGTACCATTAAGGTAATGTATCTTTCAGAATGGACTATGGCAATTTCTATCTTTGAAGAAATTTGTCCGTTGTCAATTTATTTACATATAGCAGATCATAATATCTTATTATCCATTTAACACCTGTAGACTCTGTAGTGATATCCTATCTCATTCCCGTTGTAAGCGATTTTCATCTTTTCTCTTCCCCTAATCAGCCTGGCTAAAAGTTCAATTTAATTGAGCTTTCGGTTTCCTCGATTTTTCTCTATTGTTTTCTCACTGACTTCTATTTTGTTCTTTACTATTTTCTTTCTTCTGCTTAGTTGGGCTCACTGTGCTCTTCTTTCTCTAGTTTCATAAGGTGAAGGTGATGTCACTAAATTGACTTTTCTTCTTATTTAGTGCTACAAATTCTCCTGGGTAATGTGTTACTGGCCCCAAAACTGTGACATGTTGTGTTCATTTTTATTCAGTTCAAAATACTTTCTAATTTCTCTCCTGATTTCTTCTTTGATCCATGAGTTATTTAGAAGTGTTCTTTAGCTTCCAAAGATTTAGGGATTTTCCAAGGTTCTTTTTGTTTTTAACTTATACTTACGTCCACTATGGTCAGAGAACACATTATGTATGGCTTGAATTCTTTTCAATTTGACCCTGGTATTATGGTCCAGAATATGGTTTATCTTGTTAAATGCTTCAGTGGCACCTAAAAGAATGTGCAGTCTGTTGTTATGAGGGAATGTTCCATAAACGTCAATCAACTTAGGTTGGCTGCCAGGACTGTTGAAGTCTGCTATGTCCTTGCTGATCTACATATTTTTTCTAATCAGTTATTTGGAGAAGGGTGTTAAATTCCACTATAATTGTGAATTTGTCTATTTTTCTTTCTTCTTTTTTTTTTAAGACCTTATTTATCCACTTGAGAGACAGAGAGTGAGACACTGCACACAAGCCAGGGAAGATGCAGAGGGAGGGAGAAGCAGACTCCCTGCTGAGCAGGGAGCCCAACATGGGGCTCAAGCCCGGGGCCCTGGGATCAGGACCTGAGCTGAAGGCAGATGCTTAACCGACTGAGCCACCCAGAAGCCCCTATTTTTCCTATTTCTATTAGCTTTTATTTTGAAGCTCTGCTTTAAGTGTAAAAACACTCAGGATGGTTGAATCCTATGAATTAGCCCTTTACAAAAAATGACTTTTCTTGGTAATATTCTTAGCTCTAAAATCTACTTTGTTTGACAATACAGCCACTTCAGCTTTACTTTGATTAGTATCAGTATGGTATATCTTTCTCAATCCTTTTACTTTTAACCTATTTCTGCCTCTGCCTTTATATTTAAAGTGCATTTCTTATAGACAAGACTTGGGTCTTGCTTTTTTTTCAATTCAATTTTTTACTTTTCCTATCTTGTCATTTATTTTCTATCTTTGGATTTGTTCTTGATCTCTTTTCCCTCATTTTCTGCCTTCTTTTAGATTAAGAGAGTAATTTTTATGAATCCATTTTATTTCTGAGCTATAACTCTTTCACTTCAGTGGTTGGTTTAGGATTATAGCATACATTTTATAATAGTTTACTTCAAGTGATATTATACCAGTTCATACACAGTATAAGAAACTTAACAGTAGTATGCTTTTATATATCCCTTCCCAGCCTTACGCTGTTGTCATGAACTTTAACTTGTTATAAACCACACAGTACACTGTTATTCTTTGTTTGAATATCCAATTATCTCTTAAAGAGATTTAATTAGCAAGAAAAATGTCTTATATATTTATCCATGTAGTTAACTTACCATTTCCAGTGATCTTTGTTCCTTTGGGTAGTAGGTCCATATTTCCATTTGGTATTATTTTCCTTCTGCCTAAAAGAAATCTTTTTACATATTTTGCAGTGTGGTTCTGCTTGCGAAAAATTCTCTCAGTTTTTTGTAGTCTGAAAAATGCCTTTTTTCATCTTGATTTTTAAAAGATATTTTTGCTGGGTACAGAATTCTAGGTAGACAGGTTTGGTTGTTTTTTTTTTTTTATACCCCCCCCCAATACTTTAAAAATGCTGATCCATTCTCTTCTTATTTGCATTACTTCCAGCAATAAATCTAATGTCTTCCTTATCCTTGTTCTTCTGTATAAACTATGTCTTTTTTCCTCTTGCAGTTTTTTAAGGTTTTTGCCACCAATTCTGAGCAATTATGTGCCTTGGTGTAGTTTTCTTCATGCTTCTTGTACTTGGGGTTCATGGACGTTCTGTATATGTTCAGAATTTTCAACAAATTTGAAGTTTTCCATTATTACCTCAAAATTTTTTCTCTCTTCTGGTCTCTTAAAGGTGTCCCACAGCTTACTTTCATTTTGTTTATATGTTATTTTCACCAGGGGATGGAGTAGGAGAGGATTCTTTTTTCCATTTCATTTTGGATCATTTCTATTGCTATGCTTTCAAGTTCACTAATATTTTCTTCTGTGATGTCTAATCTACCATTAATCCCATCTATTGTATTTTTCATCTCAGACATTGCAGTTTTCATCTCCATAAAAGAACTACCTCAATAAGTTTGATTAGGGTCTTTTAAAATATCTTTTATGTCAGGAAGCCTGGTGGCTCAGTCAGTTAAGCGTACAACTCTTGGTTTTGACTCAGGTCATGATCTTGGGGTCCTGGGACCACACCCCATGCTCAGATGGGAGTCTGCTTCCCCTCTCCCCTTTCCCCTCCCCCGACTTGCACTCTTTTGCTCTTAATAAATTAAAATATAAAATGTCTATTGTATTTTTCATCTCAGACATTGCAGTTTTCATCTCCATAAAAGAACTACCTCAATAAGTTTGATTAGGGTCTTTTAATATCTTTTATGTCAGGAAGCCTGGTGGCTCAGTCAGTTAAGCGTACAACTCTTGGTTTTGACTCAGGTCATGATCTTGGGGTCCTGGGACCACACTCCCTGCTCAGATGGGAGTCTGCTTCCCCTCTTCCCCCTTCCCCTCCCCCAACTTGCACTCTTTTGCTCTTAATAAATTAAAATATAAAATGTCTTTCATGTCTCTAACTTTCTTAACATACAGAGTACAATTATTTGTTTTAATGTCTTTGACAGCTAATTCTAACATCTGTGACAATTACAGGTTGGTTCCAATTGATTTGTTATTTCCCTCATAAATCATGTTTTACTGCTTCTTTGCACGTTTGGTAATTTTTGGTTGGACGTCATTATGAATCCTTTGATTGGATGCCACTGTGAAAATTTTAGGTGGTGACAATTTTCTGATTTCTATAAATCTTCTTGAACTTTGTTATGCTCCTTGGAAAACAGTTTGATCTTTTTAGGTTTTGCTTTTATAACTTGTTTGGTGAGTCTGGAGCAGTGCTCATGTTAGGGCTAATTATTCCCCACTTTTAAAAGCAAGACTCTCCTGAGTACTCTACACAATGCACCACAAAATATGAATTATGAGTTTCTTCAGACAGGTGGGAATAGGCACTAGTCCTATCCCTGTGTGTCAGGCACTGTCCATCTACTTCTTTTACATGATTCTTATCCTGGCCTCAGGTACATTCACTTATCAGTACTCTGAAGAGTTATGGAGACCCATTGTAGAACTCTGAGGTTCTCTCTGTGAATAGCAGTCCTCTCTCTGATATTCTGTCCTAGGTGTGTTAGGTCTCCCTGGGCTCACAGCTCCATCTCCTCAACTCAGGAAGTCTGCTGGGCTCCACTTCAGTACCTCCTCCCTGGGTGGGAGCCAGCGAGGTAGACTGGGAACTCTCTTAAGGCAGTAAGCTGGGGCAACTGTAGGACCCACATAATGTGTTTCCCATCTCTCAGGAATCACTGTCCTTTGTTTTCTTATCTCCAATGTCTTGAAAACCACTGATTCATGCATTTAGTCTCTTTTTTGTTGTTTCAGATAGGAGAGTAAATCCAATCTTTGTTACTCCAGCCACTAGGAAGCGCCAAGTTTTAATAGACTAGTATTGTTCATTATTAAGACTAGTACTACGAAATAGGGAAACAGAAGTTTCCTCTTATACCTTTTATATTTAGGGTCATATTACTTATAATCTTACGATCATTAACACTTCATATTCTCTGGCTTTTAAGTACTGTTCCATGATTCTTATTGATGATAAAAAGGATTTTTTTTTTTTTTTTGCAGAAACATATTAAAATTGCCACAAAAAGGTTTTTAATGGATTCAGGAGAGTCAGCGTTTGGGAGCCCTATTAACTTAAATTTTATCTCAAAAGAACCAAAATAGAAAACATTTTTCAACATGGTAACCACATAGAAATCTCAATGGGTAATTAGGGGCATTTCAATTTAAAAATACAATCTACACATATCTTTAATGTCACACTGTATTCTCACCTATCAAACAGGGCCAAAAGTGTGAGTCTGTCAAAGTTAATGCCGATCCATAGCTGGGGTAAGATCCAAAAGCGATAATAGTGTTTAACCTTTTGAGCAGCTTCTTCTGTTGGACCATAAGTAGCTGCCAAGTCAGGGCTTAGATCAATGTCTTGTTGCTCCAACAAATCTGTGTCAATGGTCAACAGTCTGTTCAATCGAATCTGCGGAAGAGAGAGCTAAAAGAAAGTCAGCACTGAAAGGCTTAAAATATCCTTAATCAAGTCATGATTCAAGGACTGAGCAGCTTGCAGATTATCTAAGTCCCCTTAATTCTCTACACTCCTTACAGATACTTTATGATCGACAGAAACTACAAAAGGTGATAAAAGGAAGTAAACTTAGAGCAAATTAATTGATAGGTCTTTTGGAAAAGTTGTATTGGGAAAAGTGTTTGAAATCTCAAAGCTATGAACCTCATTACCATGCTAAATCTAAGCTCCTCTGAATTGGATTCAGTGCCTTCAACTTTGATTTCTTCCTACAGTCTCTCATCACTGTTGTTTTCAAGTCACTCTTACACACCCTTTTTTTCTTTTGTTTTGGCAGGCTACTTGTCGAAGGCTATACAGGAAATTACCACATTACATTTCTTTTAATTCATCCACTTTAATTCATCCACTCAACAGTTCACCAGTTTCCCCTTTCTCTGAAATAGTCTAAAGTTTCCCTCATCTAACACAGCCCTAGCCAGGATTTCACTATACCCATACCATTCAATAGCAGAAAACAAACGAACAAAAACAATTATTTCCCTATTTTTTGCTTTCCTATGAAGTTTCCAGGAATACACTCCAGCAAAAAAGCAGAGACAATCTTTACTCTTCAAACACATATGTGGGTATAGTCAAGAAAATATGCTTCCTATAAATAACATAGCCATTTTTATCTCTTAGCATTAACAAGTACCTCCCCAAACACTTTTTTTCTTATCCTCTATGCTAGGGTTTCTCAACCTTGGCACTACAGGTATTTTCAGTAATTCTTTGTTTGGGGGTTGTGCTATCCACTGTAGGGCGTTTTATAGTATCCCTGGCTGCTATCCATTCACTAGATACCAGTAACATCCCCCTAGTTGTGACAAGTAAAAGTGTTTTCACATTGCCAAATGCTGAAAACCATTGTTCTACGCCAACTCGCATCTATGGTCTAAAAACCCAGCTCACAACTAATCATCTTCAGGAAGCCACTAATAATTAACCCTTTGGGACTACATTTATTTATATGCATCTCTTAGGTGTTCCATATAACAATTTCATTTTACATGTTAGCTAACTGAATCTAAAAAAGTTAAAAAAAGAATTTCATTTGTTTTGTCTTTTCTAAGTTTAATATATACATCTTGAGGGCAAAAGCAGTGTTATCTTTTTAAAATATCCCCACTGTATCTCACATGGATATTTTTTACACAGCAATATCATCACTAAGCTTCCCAAACACACTAATAACTAATAACTAATAGTTAACAGATAATATAATATCCAAAATCATAATTTTCAAAGTGAAGATTTAAGATGGCACAACCAGATTATGACATTGCTGAGTAAATGGACCTTTACATATTCTCAAAAGTGTAATTACTGATTCATAAACAGCTTAAGAAACTTCATGGTGTTTTATGTTTGTTTTCTAACAAAGGACTTACAAGAAGAGATCCACTATGGAACAGCAAAGGTGATTTTGCCACAGTTTTCAAGAAAATTGATATTTTATAACTTCAACTTTTCTGATTTGTGTCACTACTTAATCTGAACGTACATCATTTTATAAAAATAAAGGAAAACCTACCACATCATGTGGATAAAATCGAACTGAGGTAGAACTGGATACATGAGAATCCGTGTCACTAAAATAAAATGGAAAAAACTTTAGGGACTAAATAGCTTGTCAAGAAATAAAAAGAAAAATAAATCTTTTAACAATCAGATGATATATACACTGTCTTCACTTTTCCAGGGCTTCAAAATACAAAACAGCATTTTCCTACAGATGTGATTAAGAGCACAGCCTCTGGGCCAGAGTATGTATATTCAAATCTCTTCATCAGCTAACTGAGATTTGGGAAAGTTATCCAACCTTCTTACACCTCAGTGTCTACATGAGTAACATAGGATAATAGTACCTCTTATCTCAAAGTTCTTGTGAGATGGGTTTAAGAAAGCAATTAACATACTGCCTGGAGCCACAACAAATTGAAGCTATAACATAACAGCTTAGAATGTGATCATTCCGTTTCCACAGTCAAGTTTAGATTTTTGAAACTTGAGACTTTAGCACATTTATGGTGTAAGGAATTGTTCTTATCTTAAATTACATTAAACATAATTGTTTCCATTGCTCCACCTTTCTATTGTTTCCATTGTTAGGAAATCACCTAACACTCCAATTTGATCATTTTCGACAGGGTCTGGTTCTGAAACTGCACTCAAGAAGCTTAGCAAGTATGTTCTATCTGTCCAGCAAGTTAAGCTAAGTGACTGCAAGATCCTAGTGCTTTAAATGGCCCCTAAAAACTTTAAAATAATCCGTGAACTGCCCATAGATGTGTAACATTTAAATAGGTGTGCCCCATTATTAAATGTAAGTCCTAAAATAGGATTCAAGTGATCACTGTAAAAAAAAAGTGAGCTAATCACTTATTAATGGATTTCAAGGCAACAACTTGAATAGGTGATAAGATTAAAATTTTAGAAAAAACTAAGTTATAACTGATTGCATACTCAAGATTTCTATTTCTTATTTGCTTTTCTCCTAACCTCTTCCTTACCTTACAGTGTCATTTCTTTGTAAGGGAAGGAGAGAAAAGAAACGAAATGTAATATATGACCCATATTTTTAAAAATTCGTTTCTTATAGTTAGTAAACAAATTTAAAAACAAAAGATGATCATGTAAAAAGAAACTTGACCAAAACCCTTAAGTAGAAATAAAATTTTTAAATTACACAAAGAGAACTGATGAGTTTGAACTTAGTTGTGTAATTATTTTTCCAATAAGCCTTTTTTAAATATGTTTTTTTATTGATCTTGCAGTGTGTGTGTGTGTGTGTGTGCATAGCATGAAATCTATAGTTAAATTTGAAATTGTGGGAAACCACCACCCCCCCTATAAGATCTACAGGGAATTTTTACTTATTTAAAATACAGAACAGCTTTTATGAATAATGCTTTCTCTTTTTTCCAGAGCAATAAATTCAGACTCTACTGCACAGTGACAAATTATTTAAGCCAATATGAACAAATGTTTTCAAAACAACCTTTCCATCTCAAGGCCTAAAAGCTTTAAACATGGTAAATATATGCAAGTATATACATTCCCCTAATATGACTTCACACATACCAGATATTAGATGCTCTTCTTGCTGCTGGTTCAAGATTCACAAGTGACATATCACAGCCACCAGTCTCATAAAGCGTAGAAGAGAACTTACCTAGCAAATAAATGATTTTTTTAAAAAGTCATTAGAATACTCAGAATTTTTCCATCAGGAAACACTACATTTCAAACTCATTACAATTTAAGAAAATGTACTATAAACTTTTTCCAAAATATTTTAAAAACAATGATCTGCCTGTAATTCAGCATGATGTGAACTGAAAAGGAATGCTGAACCGTGGGGCAAAATGTCAACATACATAATCAGGTTTTAACAGTAGGGGATTTAAGTCAGCTTTGCAATCCAGCCTCCTTTCTCGTCCCAGGGCATTCTCAATTGAAGCAATCACATGAATGAAATTTAATGCTATTTAAAAGGCACCTGACCACTTTGCAAGTGGTGAGTGGGCATTTGGAAAGCTGTTTAAGTGTTAAGATAGCTCAAACTGCAAGACAACAAATTTCTGAGATTACCGTCAAAGAGTTTTGGGGTTTTTTGTTTTATTTTTTAGTTTTGCCTTTTTTGTTTATTTAAATACAGTGTAATATTAGTTTCAGGTGCAGAATTTAGTGAGTCATCACTTACATACAACACCCAGTGCTCATCACAACAAGTGCCCTCAATACCCGTTATGTTTGTTTGTTTTTAAGAAAAAATGAAGTGTCAAAATGGATCTAAGGAAGTTCTATGAATGAAGTATAGGAACACTGGTGACAATTAAATCGCAGTATTTAAGGAACATTACTAATTGCATGAGTCTATAAGAACTTTATGAAAAAATTTAGTAACACCATTTGCTGTAGCCAAATATCTCTAGAAAACTGATAAGAGGTTTAGAAATTACACTGGTTGCAAAGGAATACAGGCTTAAAAAACTCTTAAAATGAACTAAGATAAAATGATTTCTGAAAGTGAAATTTTGAAAATCTGGAGACTGTCTGAAATTCATTCTTCACCTTGACAACTCATGGTAGTCCTATCAGTGGTAAGGACCATAAAGAAATGAATATATAAAGTTTCCAGTAGGGCAATGAGATGGGGTATATAACTGCAACCATTGGGGACTACTCCAGGATGCTTCTGATTATTTTTTACTGATGTTATAAATATGATGAATCTTTTTTTTTTTTAAGATTTTATTTATTTGACAGAGATAGAGACAGCGAGAGAGGGAACACAAGCAGGGGCAGTGGGAGAGGAAGAAGCAGGTTCCCAGCAGAGGAGCCTGATGTGGGGCTCGATCCCATAACGCCAGGATCACACCCTGAGCCGAAGGCAGACGCTTAACCGCTGTGCCACCCAGGCGCCCCATAAATATGATGAATCTTAAGAGCAATTTCAACTAGATGGCAGGGCTGAAAGATCTCTCTTAGATGACTACAATGCAAACACAGTATACATTAAAGACTTTAAGTGAAATTCTTGAAAAATAACAACAGACCCCATAATATACTGATACTGTGACTAAGGGATTGCAGAACATTTCAACAATCACTTTATTCTTTAAAAGGATTAGAATCTGAAAAGTATTAAATAAGATTATTTGAATACTTTCTATAGGTCAGACTATGCAAATATTTGATTATGAGGTTTTCTGTAGTGGCATCATTTTTTTTTGTCAGAATAATATACTCCTGCAACAAATGAGGAAAAAAGCATTCTGTGAAATGTTTTCTTCATTTGCTGTTTTTCAAGGGAGGATTATTCAGCATGTGGATTATCTAAAACTCTGCTTTTTACCACCCCCACATGCCACCCTCATCTTTTAGTCATGAATCATTCACTCTTAGCACCTCTAACACAAACCAGATTCATGAACTAAAATGAAATAATAAAAACTGTCCATTTGGCTTCTTGTTAGGTGTATTACTGAAATACTTTTGAAGTGATAAGGTGGTTGCAGAAATTGTTAGTGAAGAAAAAAATTAAACAAAAATACTGGCTTGACTGAAATTTCAAAATTATTTTTAAATTATAATTTTTTATGCTGTGCTCTTTCCACTGTTACAATGGAAAATGAAAAATTGGCTCTGCTACTGTAATTAGCTTACAATAATAGAAAAAAAAACATCTGATCAAAATCACAGATTGCATAAATGCAGAATAATTATAAACCCATGTAAATGACTAAATCACAGAGTAACAAAGAGCTGGGAGGGCTTGGCTACTATGCGTGAAATCCAGTAAGAACTGAATGGATAAACATAGGTGTTTATATCACCTAATTTGTATTTTTAGAAATAATACTATATTCAATAGAATTTAAATTATTGGAATATATTGAGTAATTAAGCATTGTATCAGATTTTTAATAATAGAAGTCCTCTTTGGGGAATACAAATATGATAAATATTTATATGCAACTGAAATTGAAGATATTCTTTCTAATATTGAAATGGAAAACAGTAAAAGAACATTAAGTCATTATACAACTGTATTATCTTTTATGTATAGATGTCTCCTATGAAACATAGTTGCATTTTAAATAAATGGAAACATAAAAATAAAGCATGCCCTCCAAAAAACTCTTTAGACAAAGTAAGCTGGAAAAACTGAATAGTTTTATTACTATATAAATCTAGAACTCTGAATGCTTCTTTACAAACGAATGACTAACAAGTTGTAAATTTTAGAAGTTTAAACAAAGCATAAAATATATCTATGAAAAAGGAGGCTATAATTTTAACTAATGTGCAATGACTTCAACAGTGCTCCCCCCCGCCCCGCCCCTCCAAGAAGCTTTTGTCTACATACTAACTTTAAGAACATGCTCAGGTCAGAACAAGCTAACATTGTGTTAAGGCTTCATGCTATATCCCTAATGTAAATCCACCAAAAGAATAGATTCTGTGTCTCCCCTTACATCTTTTGGCTTGGCAACTAGTATTGCTTCAAAAGAAACAAATTTTATTCAGAGGATAAACAACTCAGGAAAAATTACACTAAAAAGTATTTAGTTTAAGGTTTCGGTGAAAAACTTAGTAATATTTTAAGGTATAGTAATCTACTAAAAGCATCTTCAAAAATAATCAAAACATAAAGAATCATATATTACCATTGGTTTATAAAGATTAATATCCTAAATTTGTACAAATACCCTTAGCATACACAACAATTCTACATATACCTCATTTAAGATTAAAACCATAATGTAGTTATCATTTAGGTCCAAAGTAAAATGTGCCTTTAATTAATAATCCCATTTTTATTCTGTATTAAGGAAAAAAGTACTGATTTCTCATTAATATAAATTGAGAAGAATATCAATGAAATGTGTCCTCACATGAATTATGATTAGAAACTAAGTCATCTCATAATATCAAACTCCCAGGTCATAATTAATTATGTCTAACAGAATGGCTTTGTCATTATTTTAAAAGAAACCAGTTACTTTCTGACAAAATAAATAAGACTGCAGGCTGGAATTTCAGGCTCAGTGGTACTGGCCACGAGATAGCATCTCTAGAGATAAAGAAAAAAAAGTTAAGGTACCTGGTATTTCTCAGTTTTAAATGTTCGATAGATTGCTATTGCCTAAAAAAATTACATTTCATTACACAAAAACATTTTTTTTAGGTAGGAGCATTTCCAATAACCGTAGGTCAATAAATAAGTGATGAACAACAGGATGACAAGTAAAATTAAGATACTGATTTAAAGAAAAGGACACTTGAGAAACATTTCCCTGAAGCTATGAATGGTGCAGCAGACAAACGCAAAATAAACACTGGCAAGACACTGAAAAAAGGCATGAGAAATCAATGGGATCCTCTAACTCATCCTTTTAATAAAGTTCCTTGCTACACAGCACAAACTGTATAAAGATTGCTCACTCGGCTAGGAAACGCCTAATGCATTGTTGATGTTATTCATTTTACTTACTATGTACCTTGCAAAGAAGAAGTTACTAAGACAGATCATCTGTGGGATTTTTCTAATCCTCCCAGTTCCAACAACAAAGGAGGCCTCTTAAAGTTCTGTTAATTCTGCATCCTCTAAGCCTAATCCTGGTACACTGTTAAATGAGTTCTCTCTTTTCTAGTATTAACTCTTAGGGCAGGCAGGGACTACAAGAGCAAAGCCAGACACAAGGGAGGCAGCTTTATAAAGTGCTGTTCAGAAGGGTATCGGAGGATGAGCTTGCTTTAGCAGCACATACACTAGAAGGCTGTTGGAGGACCACACACGTCTCCATGACTAACCTAAGTACTCTACAAGAAGTGCTTATTTCTAACGTGAGGAGTATTGTGTTCAAAATGCTATTTCAATGAATATATTATTATACTTTTAAAAGACAAGACCTTTAAGACTAGTCCTGGTTTCTTGGATGGCGCCACTGTTATTATCATGAATGGTACCTGTGAGTCTCTGAGGAAACATGCGTTTTCACCCGACAGAAAGGCCTCATTTTATTTCTGCTTATGGGTTAATGGACTTGTTTCTCCACAGACCAGGGGTCAGCAAACTTTTTCTACAGAAGGCTAGAAAATACTCTAGGCTGTGCGTGACAGATGGTCAGATGCAACAATTCAAGACTGCCATTGCAGCATGAAAGCAGCCACAGAAAACACGTAACATATATTTATTTTACTTCATTTATAAAAATAAGCATCAAGCTGAATGGATTAACCCCACAGGCCATAGTTTGTCAACCCCTGTCCTGGACCAAAAGCCTTAGGCTTCTAAAACCTTTTTAACTATTGTACTACTATGGTAATCAAGACATGAGGCTACTTGTAATTAAAAGTTTCAATACTGAGAACCAGTCCTTCTTCCTGGGATGTTCAAGACTGTGCTAGGTTTTTCAAACAAGAGAAGAATAAGGAAAAGAGCAGGTATGAGAAGAAAGAGCCTCTGAGGACTGGTAAAGAAAGACAGAGGTCTCTACTGCTTGGCAACAGTAAAATAGATTTATTAATGATTAAATTTTACTGACATGGCCATTGTCCTCTAGTTCTGACTCAACATCACATGCCTTAATTGATTAAATCTCCACTCTCACTGCCTAATCCCCAGGATCAGGTGAACCTTCCAAAAGTGAATGTACAAGTTCATATTCTGCTATGATTTCATCATCTGCTCACATTTTTCTTTCAAAGGGATGTCCTCCTTATCTTGGTAAAATTTACAACATGACAACGATACTGACAACATTATAAATGATCAGGTAACAAAAAAGCAAGACACAGAATGGGAGAAAATATTTGTAATTTGTATCTGACAAATTATATCTAAAATATCAAAAAAACCTGACACCTCCATAATAAAACAACCCAATTTTGAAAGTGAGCAAAAGATCTGGACACACTTCACAAAAGAAAATATATGTATAACCAATTAACACATCAAAAGATGCCCATCATCCTTACTCATAAGAGAAATGCAAATTAAAACCACAATAAGGGGCGCCTGGGTGGCACAGCGGTTAAGCGTCTGCCTTCAGCTCAGGGCGTGATCCCAGCGTAATTAAAATATCAAAAAAACCTGACACCTCCATAATAAAACAACCCAATTTTGAAAGTGAGCAAAAGATCTGGACACACTTCACAAAAGAAAATATATGTATAACCAATTAACACATCAAAAGATGCCCATCATCCTTACTCATAAGAGAAATGCAAATTAAAACCACAATAAGATATGACCATCAGGGCCAAAATTTTAAAGGCCAACAATAACAAACGGGGACAAGAACGGGAACAAGCACAATTCACATACACTGCTGGTGAGAACATAAAACCACTTTTGAAAACAGTTAAGTTTTATTAACAATGGCCAAAACCTGGAAACAATACAAATGTCTCTCAGATGAATGGATACACTATATATATATATACTTATACGATGGAATAATACTCAGCACAAAAAAGAGTAAACTAACCCATGCAACACGAACTCAAAAGCATCACATTAGGTGCAAATGGCCACATCATGACTGCATTTATATGAACTCCTAGAAGAGGGAAAACCGTAATGACATAAAGGATGCAGTGGCTGCCTCTGGTGGGGGCAGAGGAGGGATGGACTGCAACGGGGGCAACAAAGAATCTTTTGAAGATGATGGAAATGTTCTGTATCACCACTGCAGTATTTCAGAGGTGTGCGTATCTGTTACAACTCATCCAGTTGTACAAGTTAAATGGATGCAATTTATCATACCTAAATTATATATCAATAAAATTGATTTAAAAACAAAAAAGAAAAAAACGACTACTCAGGTAAGAGCCTAAACAGATGGATAAGTATGAGACAGCATGTAGCCAGCGGAATTCCTACAAAATACAAATCAAGATTTTGGAGAGTAAGTGATAGTTATTTTCTGTTTTTTGTTCCATTTTTAAAAATACTATGCATCATCAGATTAAAAAGTAGTATATAAAATGAAGAAAAGTTCCCCACTCCCCAGAGACAGCCACTGTGTTCTCCTGAATAATTTTTATGTACAAAGACAACTGGATCCCTCTCCTTATATACACTTTCTAAAATTTACTTCTTTTGCTTACTAACTAGCTTAACTTTTCTTGTCAATAATAAAGATGTATCAAGTTCTAAGCATTATACTATGTTTATGTACTATCATTTCTTTTAGGGGTTCTCTATTAACAGACATTTAGATTGTTTAAAGTTTTTCAAAATTACAAACAATGCTACAATGAATATTCATGTACATATATCTTTGCCAGTTTGTAAAATCTGTAGATTAAAATCAATCGACATTTTTGGTCTATAGTTCTGAACTGCCCTCCAAAAGCGTTCAATCTTCAGACCTTTTCCAATAATAGACACTACACATTCAAAGATGAAAAAGATCGCAACCTTGTTTTTAATTTGCAATTTAAAAAATTATGAGTAAAGCTGAACTGTTTGCCTATGATGCAAACCACTTGTATTTTTTATACTCTTAACTTCTCTAGTTATTAATCTTTATCTTACTGATTTGAAGTGCTTATTGTGGCAAAGACCTCCTCTCCTTTTCCTTTCCATAATATGACCTTCCCCTCACTGAATCTCAGCTGGGCCTATGTCCACCTAGTTAGAGACATTTCCTAGCTAGCCTCTCCTGCAGCTAGAAGTTGCCATGTGACTAGTATGGACCCACAGGAGGTGGGAGAAAGTGACAGGCACACATCTCAAGTCACAATGTGAAAGATACAGGCTATCCTTACATTTTTTGACAACACTTCCTGTTTTTCAGATAATTGTCAACAATTGGACCAGTCACCATGGACCAGGAGGGATGCCACATGTGGAAGATTAATGGAACAAACCCATCCGCTGAGGACAGCTCCCATTAAACTGAGAGACATGTAAACTTCTCTTTTATTTCAGTCACTGATTGGTGAGGGGTTGGGGAAGGGTGTCCTCTACCAAAAAAACCAACCTATATTTCAGTTAATGCATACATTAACCAAATTTAACTTAGGATCTTAAAAATGTTAATGTTAGAAAGTAGATAATCTAAGTCTAGTACTTCAGTGACTTCTTTACAACAGAGACAAGCAAGAAACAAACTGGATATCTCAACCAGTCCTTGTTATCTTTTTTTTTTTTTTAAAGATTTTATTTTTTATTTATTCGACAGAGATAGAGACAGCCAGAGAGAGGGAACACAAGCAGGGGGAGTGGGAGAGGAAGAAGCAGGCTCACAGCAGAGGAGCCCGATGTGGAGCTCGACCCCACAACGCTGGGATCACGCCCTGAGCCAAAGGCAGACGCTTAACCGCTGTGCCACCCAGGCGCCCCCCTTGTTATCTTCTGAAAACTCCTAGAGCAGTTTAGGCATCCAGAACTTTTGAAAATAAAATACTAGAAGTCTTTCCACAGTAATAGTGACAAACTTCTGAGCATTGTCCAGGGGATGAGGTTAAAGCAGATAAAGTTTATCTAGGTTTACTTTTCATTTATAATATTTGGGGGGATAAAACAGACACTACCAAATCCTGCCAGAGTGTAAACTGGGATAAGGTTCCATAAAGCAATTGACAGTATACGTCAAAGCCCCAATAATGTTTATTCCCCTTGATGATTCCCTTCACCATATTTACCCTAAGGAAATACCACAGCTATACAGAAAGGGTTATGTAAAGGATGTTCAGCACAGTGTTTACTACAACAGGAAATATCAGGAATCATCTTGAAGACTAATAATGGGGTTAACTGGTTAAATAATGATTAAAAATAACATTAATAACAATGATAGCAATGATTATTTATGTAATTGACTTATTATTGCTAGGCACTATTCTGATTGCTTTGCACATTCTAATAGATACAGTCCTCACTATAAACCGATGAAGTATTATTATTACTGAGCCTTTGATAAATGAGGAAACTGATGCACTGGGAGAGAAAATAACTTGACCAAGGTCACACAGCTCGTAAGTAGTAGAGAGTGGACTGGAAGCTGTGAAGCCTGACTCTAGAGTCCATTACGCTATACTGCCTTTCATGGAGATTTAAGAGATAAAATATTATGCCATCACCTACGAACAAGTTAAAGAACAATTAATAACATGAGTAAATAACACATGTGCTAAGTGAAAAAAGATACAAAACTCATACAGTAGTACAAAAGTCACACATCATGACCCCAATTTCGTTTCAGAAAAGTATATAAATGTATGCATTAAAAAAGACAGGAAAGAAAAAATCATAAAATTTCAATAGCAAATATCTCTAAGTGATGAAATTACAGATGATTTACTTTTCATTATATTTTCTAATATTTCTAAACTTGCATTTCTGTTATAAGAATGGGAAAAGCACATCCTAATTTTATCAAAAGGAAGAATACATCCGCAAACCCATTAACACTTCCTCCTTTTAGCTATAACAAAGGATTTTTACTGCTTCAATAAAAACGTTTACTTTCATTTGTATATACTTTGTGTTGTACTCCGCCCCAAAATAAGACAGAATTCAGTATTTTTTGTATTCAAAAATAACAATAAAGAACAATAAAGGTCATGATCAAAATTGCTGCAAAAAGAATCTAACTTTTTGCTGAGATGAATGCTGTAACATAGGGCACAGAAGTATACACTCAGAACTCTGTATTTACAGTAACAGGGAAAAGTGCCTATAATGTACCACAAAATGCTAAGGATAGCACATAATATATATATTATATCAGTTTTTAAACTCCAAGACTAACTCTAATAAAAATCACTGAAAGTATTATAGAGCCCCTGCTCCCTAAAGTAAAAAATTTAAAAATTTAAAAGCCTCCAAATCATATTTCTGCTTAATAATGCATAGCTGTTATAAACCTCTGAATAAAAAGGGCAATAGGGTGCTGCCAGATTTAAGACTTTTTCTAGAGCTGACCACATTTTCGAGTTAATAAACTTTGTAGTAAAGCAGATTATCTCAAAGAATACCTTCTTTGTCAATCCTTGCAAGGTAATGAAACAAAAAAAAACCTTAGAAAAAATCAATTCACACACCACTTCTTAAGCCTCTAATGCATTAATGAAATTAAGAAAGTCTTAAATTCATCAGAGGAATACCACCTATGATATTTACGTATATTTTAAGCATAGATATAAACTTGTCCTCATTTCTTGTCTGTAACAGCTTATTTTTTACACGAAAATTTTATGTAATTTTATACTTTTTCAAAGCATATCCTCACCATTGACCACCACTAATTTCATACACAGAAAAAAACAAAACAAAACTCGTAAATTTTCCTGCTTTACCAGACCTTATCTAGAACATTTCCTCTGAGATGAGCTACATCTTAAGAGTTTAATTATCAACTATACAGGCATCATTATCTCAATTTATTCATCTTAATTTACAAGAGGAAGCTGAGATTTAACATAAAAATTGAGAAGTGATTGCCAAGCTTTATAGGAAAAGCTTAATAGAAAACAGAACTTTAAAGCTACCCAAATTCAGTCTCCCCTGTGATTCATCTGGGCACTAAGCACAGCTTGTTTTATTAAGTGTAACTGCAATTTAATTCAGAATATAGCAGGAAATCAACTGCAAACAAATGAGTCCATTAGGAGACTCTTGAGAAGGAAATTAACCTTTAAGATGTGGCTTTAAAAAAAAAGTAGTATGCTACATTGAAGGACTTGAGAAATTCTTAGATAGTAATTGCCTTTTTTAAAGATGTTAACTTCAAAACTTATCTATCACTTACATTATTTGAACCTTTTTTTTTTTTGCATGGAAATGAAGTCTATAAATAGGAAAGAAAATCACCCAAATTTTTCCAATCAGGTTCTAAGTTATATAAATCAGTTTTTAAAATTAATCACGATTAACAATTATGCCTGCTGAGTATGTACGATGAAAATACATTCTCTTCTGCTGAAAAAGCTAATAAAACCCATAAAATAGCATCTTCAGTGAATTTTTTCACCATGTCTAATGTTACCTGGCAACCTTGAAATGCTAGTAAAAATTCAACAGAAAAATAAGGATTCTCAGGGTGTAATATAGGAAATGGATGTGGTTATCTAGTATGACACCACAAAGCAAAGATGTAGAGAACAGTTAAGGAAAACTACGTAGGCTTAGAATTAAACAGTGCCTGGTTACAAGTTTCCTTTAATCCAAAAAAGCTATATCTCTGCTTAAACAACCAATTATAATCTATACATGTGTACAGATGCAAACATTTATATGCACTCAAACATACATACGTATGAATGTATATATATTTGTTTTATACAAATGTGTTATATATATATGTAACACATTTTCACATGTAAATATTGTACATTTAAAAAATTTTCAACTGAAGAAGCTAAATTTGGAAACAATCCTTTCTAAATATTCCATACTTTTTGGAATATCATGACTAACTTTATTAAGATTTTATTTATTTGAGAGAGAGAGAATGAGACAGAGAGAGCATGAGCGGGGTGAGGGGCAGAAGGAGGAGCAGATTCCCCCTTGAGCAGGGAGCCCGATGTGGGGCTCAGTCCCAGGACTCTGGGAACAGGACCTGAGCAGAAGGCAGACACTTAACCAACTGAGCCACTCAGGTGCCCCAATATCATGACTAACTCTAATATCTGAGTCCCCAAATTCATTTACTCAAAATTATCTTACCACCGTAATTATAATCATGTAGAAATTAAACAACGCAACACAAATATTCTAGTGGAATATATTATAAAAATCAGTGTCTCTACCAATTCCTTTAAGTTCAACTGCAGCCCATTTCCAACATCTTTTTTGGCCAACTTCATTTGCTATGGAACAGGTTCACTATTGCTTGTTTTGTGCTCATTATCACAATACATTCAATTTGGCAGCATCCAACTACCACAGGTCACTAACTAGCTACCAGAAGGCAGGTAAGAAAAAAATCCAAATTTCTAGACAGCATCCTGAATATACACCCACAGATGCTAAAGTCACCTCCAGACTTCATCTTCAGAACTGTGTAGAGAGTTCATATGTACATATTTTCAACAATATGCAAGTGGATTAAGGAAGGGATTTAAAAATGAAGGCTCTCTTAGCAAGTTTTTCGAGCAAATTAGGTTTTCATAGAGGAAAATCATCTACTGCATCACTTTATGCTTGATCTGACGGAAGTCTAAAAATCCAAAATGGATCAAAATTAAGCCTTTTATTTTAGCAAATCTGCTACCACAGACCCAATGGGCAATGGTGATGGTCACTGTAATTTTTATGCACAAATTGACAAATCCTCTGTTCCAAAGACTTTGGAGTTAACCTGAGAGAAATAGTGATTGAAAGACATTAATTGAATATACTTGTGCCTAAAAAAAATATCACTATTTTAACTCAAAGCAAGTAACTAAACTGAGGACCCTCTTAATAAACCCCCCTGCTTTTTCAAATTACAAACGCAAACACAAAAGCACTCTAAAATTTAAATGTTTTGTTGCCTTCTTTTTTTATTTAGAAATCACTATATACGCTGTTATAATTAGTGACCATTTTCAAGTTTCTGTAAGGTTTGCTAAAGACAATTATTTTCATCAATATGCTTATCTAATACTTGTTAAATCTCTGGAACTAATAAGGATTTTTCCAAAATGGGAAGAGTCAACAAATAGCACATGAAACCGGGCTCCTTACACCACACAACCTTCTAGCCAAAGTGTCAAGTGGATTATCATCTTTATAAAGCAAACAGTTATATACATGGATAAACAAAATCACAGTGAGCAAATGTAATGCTTTCAATTGTGTGCTTTTTAATAAAATTTTCTTCATTGTACTTACTTAAATTGTTATTAATCTGCATTCTGAACACAAGAAAGATGGATTATACAGAGAAACAGAAGACCAAAGCAGTAATAAATTCTGTCTTTAAGGTACAAAACAGGTATTTGAGTGGATATTAATAACTTATATTAACAGGAAAAAGAAAAACCCTGAGGAAGTTATCGATAGTAGTATAGAGCCACGGCACCCTCAGAGTACTGCATTTAGGATTATCGTTAGTCTATTTCAGGTGACAGACACTGAAGTGAAATACAGAATACCCAAAAGAAAGATTCTATAGTAATATACCACTAGAAAGTATTTATGCCTTTCCTGCAGCACATTCAGTGCATTCAAAGAACTTAAGGTTTAATCAAAATAACTTTTAAAACATCAACATTTCCCCTCACGGTATAAGTGCCAAGGAATAACAGAACTGCCCGAATCATTGTAAGAGAGCACTAAAACATGAACATTTATTAATACTTTCAACTACCTATCAGTAATAGACATGCTCAAAACAAAATGCAGAATAAATGTTGAGAGAAAAACAGAAAATGGGAAAGCAAGTCAAATTTTCCTCACACATAGGTCATGTCCTATAAAAAGTGCTCTTATGCACAGTTCCAAGTAAAGCTATCTCACAAAAGAAGAGCAATCATTGTTACCCATTATGTGCTGCATTATAGTTTTGTTATCACCAAGATTACATAAGGCCTGCATACCAAGTTCATCGTGCAAACTGCTGCCGCCTACAGCAGATGCATTGTCATGTGAGGCTTCTAAGTGGATACTCCCATTTCTCACCAGCAAGGAGGCACTAGCACTGAGCACTGCAGCCTGGGAAGGGGGGCGGGACTGGACTTTGACCTGGGCTGTGGACTGCTGGCCTTGCTGACCATCTTGAAGGCTAGGAAAAAACATGGATTGGGGAGACATTACAGGGAAGAAAAGAAAAAACAATAGCTAGAATGAAGTCATTATAGAAAACGGATTTCAAACTGTAACCCGATTTTTTCAGTGTAACCTAAGAAAGAGCTAACAAACTTTGTAAAATACACAGATTACTACTCTCTTAAATCTTCTGGTCCTTAAAAATCTGATTCATAGTGATAAACACAGCAAACATCTAATGTATACGTAAGCTAATCAATCTGTTACAAGCCAACAAAATCCTAGAACAAGGACAAAGAAAGCAGCACAGAAACACAAGCGCGTTAAATCTATGTGGGCTGTAGCTGGTCCCCGATAGATAAATCCTCTTTTTCAGTTTAAATGTGCACTTTTATTTATAACCTTTTTAATAATTCTAGAATTGTGCTTTCAAATATTCTGGCATCTCGAATTCACAATAAAAGTTTTTATGCACTTGAAAACTAAAGAATCTTTATCAAATGCAACCAAGATGACAATTCTGAATCAAAAGAAAATCACAGACTAGTGCAAGAGAAACAGAGTAACAAACATCGACTCAACCAAGTGAAATATGAATGATGCTAGGATGATGGAAGTGTGATTAATTTATAAAGTATTTTTTTTCTATGAAAAGCCTACATATTTTTTAAAGAAGGCCACAGGCTCTATATATGTGTTACAACCTTCTCCGATTCATTTCAATGTTTCATTAACAAGGAGACACATTTTAGAAAAATCTTGGAAGTAATATGGAAACCAGTAATTCTCAAGGGATATTAGATTCTTTTTTAAAATCTCACAGAATTTTAAAAATACTTAGTATTTTAAGTTTGTCATTTATTAAAATTATTTATAAAAATCATCTAAATATTTAACAATCTATAAGAAACTGTATTATATTAACTCATTTTATATTTTAGACGTTTATTTTAAAATACTATGAATTTTTATGTTCTTAGTATAAAACTCAAATTTAAAGTGACAAAACTCATGGAAACATTTTCAGTATAATTATTATATGTCATTCTCTACAAGATATCAAAATAACTGCAGTTATTAAATTAGACCTTTTAGGAAAAAAAAAAGAAAAAGAAAAACGCTGCTTAAGATGGCCTCATTCAGTACTTTGACAATTCTTGAGTATCAACTTCTTCCTAATGTTTTAAATTCAATGCAATGGTTTCTCTGATGCCTATAAAACAAACTCATCTGCATAGACTGTGAAAAGAGCTGTAATTTGAAGTAACCATGTAATAAAAGACTAGAAAATATTGCTTATGTTGCTTAAGGCTGTGGTTATAGCAACAGAATCCACTCTGGAATTACACTGTCTGATAAGGTAACCACATGTGACCATCTAAAGGCAAATTTTAGTTTCTCAGTCCCGCTAAGCACATTGCAAGTGCTCAACAGCCACATAAAGCAGCTAGCAGCTGCCACAGCTAAAAGCTACCAGAGTGGGCAGAAGTTAGTTACAAGTGTCCACCACACTGGACAGTGTGAATTACATAGATAGTATCACCACCACAGAAAGTTCTATTAACCATCACTACCTGGAACATTCATATTTCAGCTTCTTTTACAGCCAAAGAAAAGTATACACTCTAAGTAGAGCAGAAGAATGTACAGAACACAAGAAAAAACCAAGTCTACACAATGTTGACTTATCGATGCCTACTTGCATTATTTTTGTAAGCCATAACTATGAAAGCATTCATTTAATAACTTCTTTGGAGTAGAATCTTTGTACAATCAACATAAACCAAGAGATGATCTTGGGACCTAATATAATCAAATATGGTTGTATCTTCTATACATACATAATAAGTCTGTTACTCATCCTCAAAATCTATCTAAAGTTATCCACAAACCTTACAAATATGACCAAATTTCACAAGGGAGAAAATTCTGGCGAATAAAATGTTCAAGCAGTTCAAGTACTAGGTTCCTTCTGACTCAGAAGACATTAAGAATTTTATACAATACGTGCTCAACAAATTTTTCGATCCTTTTTTGTTTTAAAAGGCAAAAACAAAGATACTATATGACAGATGTATTTTAATGTGAACACATTTGAGAATACAATAATCCTCAATGTATCCAAATATACAAAAAGGTTTTCAAAATATCGGGCAATGCATGGAAATCAATTCCAGAATAAAGAAACCAAGGAAACGAGTGAAAATCTATGTGGCCATCAAATTTTTGGAACATCAAAAGCTAGTTACAAATGTTATGTCCCTCGAATTCCTGTTTTCAGAATCCTTCAACAACAAAAAAGCCTGTCGTTTTTGCAGAAGTTGGTAGGAAAACTACTCCTGGTGGGTTGTACTGTACCTAACTAATAACTCACAGGAACTAGTTACTTTTTAAAGTACCAATTATATATCAAAACTACCAGTTTGAGAAAAAGGAGAAACTATTTTACAACATAGCAAAAGGAAAGGTAGAAATTTAGGTCTAACTAATGGCTATCAATAGCATCACTGATGTGCAATCTTACTAATTAACACTTCCAATTTAAACAGCAGAAAAAATATAGCTTGTCTTAGTCTTTCCTTCCTCTGTACCACTTATTTAGTATTTGACACACTCTGCCAATATTTTCTACCTGTTTTTGTGTCTCCACAACTAAATAATAAACTCTTTAAGAGTATGATTGCATTATTCTTATGAATCTCCAAATTCCAGAGAATACTCAGAAGATTGTTTTGAACACAGTACACAAACAACAAATATTTGGTGGATTTATTCCTGAGCACCACAAAATGATCCTTATGAATTTCTAACCATGGACTGTTATTACTACTATGATCTTATTTAATTACAGATCTTTCAATCTTATAATACTTAAAAAAATAAACCTAGGAATACAATAAAGCTTTTTTCCCTTCCCCCAAATGAACTAATTTCTTTTCATTCCAGTCCATTAATTAGAGTTCTAAAAGATACCGTATTTGGGTTGATAAAAATAGATAAATATGGAACTCTTAGTTTCATAATATTTTTTTTAGTTTCATAACATTTTTAAATAATAATCTTTGCTTTTATCTCTAGTAACTGAGAAGAACTGAGAAGAACTATAAAACCTATGTACAAGGCTAACTTAATGAAAAAAAACCACTTTTAAAATAATTCTGAAATAGGACATTCTAACAATTATTTTTAAAAAATGCAAATTCCCTTTGTGAAGAAATTTGATTCACTCACAATCCTTGGAGACCTATATTTTACCAAGTTGCTTTTGATTGTCAATTACTTAAACTATTCATTAAAGTTTAAAATAAGTACATTTTACTGGTATTTACATAATTGTAATTAAATTATTATCACTCCTATTCCATTTTCTTTTGACAAATAAGTTTTTCAAGTTTTCCATGACCATGCCATCCATATTTAAAGAAGAGATTATTATGTAACTCAAACTGAGAGCACCAATATTCTCTACCTAAATTTTTTTGCAATTAAAAAAAGATTTTATCAAATTGGTATTTCTCCTAATGCCTCTAAGCTAAATTTTATCTTATATCATTCATGATGAAGTCAGCCTATTTAAGATACATGCAAACTTTATACTGGAAATATCTGGGAACCTTAACAAAATCTACATGCTGACTACTAGACTACCTTTGAAAACTTCTAATGTGAGCCCTTTAGCTTCATACCCATCCTCAGTTGAATGATGATGTATTTAAAACCCTACAAAATTCTACAGAATTGGCTAGTTAGAACATAGCTCTTTAATATTCCACCAGGCAAAGAAAAAAAGTAATTTGTCTGCATTTGTTTGGTGAGTGGGATCCAGCAGGCTCATTTGTGGCAAAGAATGAACGGATTTGTAAAGACTAAAAGGAGAAAGTTTAAAAAAGGATTAAAAAATATCAATATGGAGTAAGAAAGCAAACATGTCTGTGGCAAGTATTATTCAAGGGGCAAAATGAAGCGGTTAGAAAAAACAAAACAAAAAGTAAAATGAAATGCTGAGCTCTTTCTGCAGGTTGGGACTAGACCACCAATCCAGCAGCAGAAGGAAAAATTACTTCAGGGAGCAAAGGAAAGGAGGTGAAGGGCACAGAGAAGAGGAGTGTTCACAAAAATCAACAGTGCTCAGAAAAGGTTTCTAGTCCAAGTGTTTTTTTTAACTGGTGCCTTCCCATTTTTATATTGTAAATGTTGGTTTAACTAATTCACCCTACTTTTACAGAATTATGTATTACTGCAGGATTAATTAGGAAGTTCCTGATTGTAATGTAAAATCCAGAAAAATAAGCAAGTCTTAAATCCCAGGGGAATATACAAGTAAACATTTTGTTACTCTCAAGAACAAGATTTTACCAAGGAAAGAGTTCTGGCTCTTTTAATCTACCGTGCATTCAACAGCAGTTATGTCATCAAATGCTCTTCCTTTTGAATTTCAAATTAAAATGTAGGGAAATAATTTGGTAATGGTGTTTTTCAACACAGAGATTAATAAAAGTATATGGTATAACATATGCACTGCTTAAGCAAGCGCATGTAAAACATTTCTGTCCATATTTGTATTTGTAAAATAAAGGACAAATCTTTTGTCTCATAAAACATACTTGAGAATAAAACACTAAAATTTTAATGGAAAACATTCCCAATATTATAAATAGATGCTTTCTTAATTAGGAGTATTGGAAAAATAAAAATGTTTTTCTTCAGTACTATACAGAAGTTGAGAAATTCAACATAGATATATGCAAATATATACATATATATCCAACTGACCATACTTTACCATAAATGGAATATTTTAGTTCCATGTCATTTACCAGGTCCTAGTGATTATGAAATAAAGGACACCAATTTTTAAGCAATACAAAATACATACTTTAGTGAAATAAAATAAATACGCTGGCTTATCAGGCCGAGGCCGGTTATCTGTATTCTCAACAAGCTCACCGCTCAGTCCATACTTGTTCCTATTAAATTGTCAAGATGTTCGGGAAAAGATGCTGCATTAATATTAATTTGGAGCAGAAAAAAAAATAAAAAGCTGACTTAAGGCCTCTATTTACATTTATATAACTGCCCTAAAGTAATTTTGCTATTTAAAATTGGCTAAACCAATCTGATCGTTTTGTTGAAATAGTGCAACATAACGCATGCAGAATGCAACAGGCTCACGGTGACATGCAGAGAAAGCTCAGAGAACTTAAAACTATAGGAGAGAAACTGCAGGGAAGAAAAAAAGCTATTTGAATGCTTTCTTGGGACTGACAGAACGGGTTAGGAGGTTTGTCACATGCACGCTAAGCTTGGTGGAATTTTAAAATACCATACCTTAGGGGTGATCCGACGAGCAATGTAGGAGGGGTAGGGTTACTCCCTGCATTGTGCCGGCGCCGTACTGCCTGGCGCCTAAATGTGCTGCGTTCACGGCGAAATGACACTGCCTCCTCGCTGGCCTGTGCTGCTGCATCAAGATAGACTTAGGTCAAATAGGCGCCTAGGTCACAGATGTAAATAGCAGCTGAGCCTGCCTCTCCCCTGCCTTCCCACCCTCTAAGTAAAGGGAACTTGCCTAGTTGAGCCAAACAGTTTTCATACACATGCTGTTAATCTATCCTATCAAGGAATACACAAAACATACATGTCATTTATTTAAAGATAATTGTTTCTTTAAAAATAATGTTTTTAATAGATCTGGCCTCATGACCTTCTCTTCAATCTCAATTTCCTATTTTAATATCTCTGTTGCTTTAAATCTTTTTCTAAAAGCCTCAATTTAGTCTCATAATGCTCTATTTCCCCCCTTTAATTAAGTCAACCCAAAAGTACAATATTTGTTAGTTCCAATTAACAGGAATGGGGCTTTACTTTTTCTCAGAGGACAGTACAAGGAAGCAATGATAATACTTCATTTTTGATGCTGAGGAGTAAGGCAGTCGTTTAACCCACACTGCCCTGTGCCACAACTTTGACAGCTTTTTAAATGTTTAATTCAAGACAGCATGGATATATCTTAACAGTAAGTTAGTTTGCTTCCATCAAACTGTATTCAGCTCTACGCCCCAGCACAGGTCTCCTCAACATTAGGAAGCAAGGATGAACAAGATGACAAGTACAAACTAAAACCAAATGCACAATGACGACAAAATCACAACAATGGCTTAACAGAATTATGTAAAATTTTACAAAACCATTCTAACTGATTTCAGTTTCTAAAACAAAATGCAAAATGATGCTTATCTATTGAATTTAAAACAACTGTATCCTAGTGATCTAAATATTGTGATCTAAATATTTTAGGAATGATCTTGACTATGACAAAGGGTATTTTCATACCAAATATGAATAAAGACAAAACAACTTAGTACAGAAGCATTCTTTCCAAACACTTTTTTTCTATCCAGTATGAAAAGGATTACAAATCCAAGAATGCTGTATATTCAGATTTCAGTTCTGTTGTAAGCTTTCTGGACATTTTAAAAGCAGAGTTACTAATTCTCAAATCATTATCCTGCTTAGCTACAGCCATTTCCACCAATGTGAATGTTGACTTTAATAAACAATGTATGCTTTTTAATGTTTACATTTTTTATCCCCTCCCCAGACTGCACCAGTGAACATTCCTTGTGTAATGAATCTATCAGGATTAGGAACGTATGCACTACCTCCAGAAGGCATGGTGTTCCTGTGTAGGCACTGTGTTCTTTTATTGCAGGAATGACAAGCACACAGTTGTTTCACCCATTTGGCAAGCTTCTGCCAGTAAGAAGTAGAAGTAACAAATTATAGGACTCTTACTTACATATTTTATTCTTCAGCTCATACACTACAGTGACATTCTAAAGTTAGGCAACTAAGTAAGAATTAGGCTTTGGGGCTTTGGCTCCAAATCGGATGTGACTCCTTGAGCTAATATTTCTTTTCTCTTTTTTTCTCCATTTTACTAAGATATAATGAAAATTCCTTTAAACGTGAAAAGGGTTACTTGTGAGTGCTCACGTATGCAAAAATTATATATGACCTGTGAGAACAAATGATCATTAAACCTGGTCATCTAGACCTGTGTTGTCCAACATGGTAGCCACTAGCCATATGTGGCTATTTAAACGTAATTAAAATTAAATAAAATTAAAAATTCAGTTTATCAGATTCATGAACCACATTGCAAGTGCTCAGTAAGTGCATGCCTAGTGAGGCAATACAAACACAGAATATTTCCAACATCACAGAAAGTTGTACTGGGCTGTGCTGATCTAGAAATTCAAAGGCGCCTAATCTACAAAGCATATTGTGTGCTTAGCGTACCCGACAACTGTGACCTCAATAAAAGGAAACTACAACCAGCACTGTCACAAAGGAGAAAACATACTAGCAGGGCAGTCATTGGATAAAGGATAAAACAAAGCACACAAGCTACTTGCAGGGAGATAGGCAAACTTAGATGAGTGACTGGTATTCCTGTTAATGGCTCTTAGACATCAGCAAGGTTAACTCAGGTTATGGAATTTAAAATCACACAAAATTAAGACATTTTGTGACCATATACTGAAGATTTCTATTCTAGTATAACAAACTACTGGTCAACTTACAGGTTAACTTCATTAAGGAACTTATACACATTCTCTCTAGTTTTAGATTATCTAGTTCAGATAATTTTATTCTTTACTTAAAGATATATATAACCCAGATATAATTTATGGAGAATAATTCAATCCATAAAATGTACTAAAATTACTCTCAAAGACTGCCTATTTGTAATCATTGAATACTGAGAATAAAAGAAGGGAAATAGGAAAACAGTTTTCTTTACTATATTCCTTCCACTGAAGACTTAATGGTGTGAATTTTAAGTAAAAGCTAGTTATTACATAATACTAAGATGAAAACACAAACTACAGTGTCCATTTATAGTCAAAATGTTCTTTGGATTCTTCAGAAAACTTTTTCTTTTTTGCTATTATCACACCATTTATATTTTGTCATCTGCAAAAGAACTACATAAAACTACATAACTCTCCTAACCAAATAGTTTTGGAAACACTTCAAGATGAAAGTTTAGACATCTACTGTACTTAAATGGAGTTATGATTATTGCCCATGTTGTCCTTGTAATATTCAGGGTGTAAATATCTAATGCTAAAAGAATTTTCAATGTTTACTATAGCAACTACTTTAACAGCAGCTAGGATCACATATTCAACTGAAAACACTATGCCACAGTCTATGGTCACAACAGGTAAGACTAAACCATGCCCCCTGAGGAATGTACTACTTACACCGAACATCTCTATTTGGAATAGGATCCAGAAAGGTTCCAGTTCTACCAGTGCCAAGGAAAGAAAAGTATCTTTACAGCTTAAAATAATTTGCTCTAAGCATAGTCATAAAAATAATTTCCTGTAAGAAAAGTGTCTTTAAAGCTTAAAATAATTTACTGTAAGCACAGTCACATAAATTAAAGACCCTGATGAAAGCTCACTTCTACAACCCAACTATATATAACAAACTCTTTTTGAATCCTTTAAATTTATAAGAGAAAAAAACAAAGCACACAAAAAAATCTTTGAACTAGGGAACCAGACAGGAGGGAGAAAACACTTTAAAACCTGGTTTTGAAGTTGACATTTTGACATTGCTTAAAACCCAGTACCTCCTGGCAAAATAATGAAATTAACTAGAATAATAAGAGCATAAAATACAAACAGGGAAAATTTAACACCTGGGTACAACTAAATTTAAAGCACGTGTAGGTAAAGGAGGAAAAAAACCACAAATATTTATTAACTGCTTGAAAACCCATAAATAAGTCAGATTTAAAAATTCTTTCAGGGACATATATTTAGACAGTTGCAAATCTTTTAATGTATATTTTTAAAATCACAAATCATTTCTTTGTGTTAGAAAACTTCAACAGACTGAATTACAAGTTTAAGAGAAAACCGTGGATCATTTCGCTCTTTACTTTTGAGGAAGTAAAACAATCATTCGATTAAGTTTAAACATTTACTGGGGGCCTAAGGGCAATTCATGCACAAGGCACAGAGATCCTAAGATATTTTAGACAGCTGTGTGATCTGATCTGCTCCTAAAAATCAAATAGAAAACCAAATCCACAATCCGTAACTCCCATTTCAGGAGTTACTTCCCATTTACCTAAATGAGTTAAGGAAAATTCTCTAATTCTGTATTGAATTGTTTTAATGCAACTATTTTTTTTATATTGGGGATACTGAAACAACAGACTATCAGTTTGTTTTACTCTGTGAATGAAAACAGGAAAAGTATTAAAGGCAACAAGTACTTTCGGGATGGTGAGGAGGTACAAAAGACCAAAATGTGGGGGCGCCTGGGTGGCACAGCCGTTAAGCGTCTGCCTTCGGCTCAGGGCGTGATCCCAGCGGTATGGGATCGAGCCCCACATCAGGCTCCTCCGCTATGAGCCTGCTTCTTCCTCTCCCACTCCCCCTGCTTGTGTTCCCTCTCTCGCTGGCTGTCTCTATCTCTGTCAAATAAATAAATAAAATCTTAAAAAAAAAGAGCAAAATGTGAGGAGGTAGGAGGTGAGAGTTATCCATATTCTATCTCAAATACTGGAAAGCTGTAAGCACAAGTACGCACAGAAAAAGACACCAAATGAAAACAAGTCAATCATACAGCTGATTGCTTAGTGCAAGGGTTCAAACGTAGTTAAGTTACTATCCAGTGGCTGTACAAAGTCGTTGACTGGCCTCTTGTGATAGCTCAGTTGCTATTAAATGAATAAAAATTTAGACAAAACTACTCAAGAAAGGTGTTATTTTCAGTGGGGACTGTTTATTATAGGAAAAAGTAAGTCTGGGACAATTGTGAAAATAAAAAGTTGGGTTTTGGTACCTCAAACAGATTAGAAGCAAATTGTATTAGGAAATGAGACTTTAAAGAAAGACAAAAATACGAACAAGTATATATACACCTTGGAAAAATAAAACATATACGCAGACATCCTGAAATACACTAAAATATTCTTTAAGGTAAAAACTATTTTACTTAAGAATATAAAGTTACTACATGAAGAAATACACATTCAAATGATTTTACAAAAAAATTTTCAAAGAAATAATTTAAGGCTAGGCATGAAACCCATTTCATCTAAACATCTTTTCCCCTTCTTACTTTCCATGTCAGCCAAGGATGACACTAACACCAGCATGCCAAGATTTTGTTCTAAAATAAAAACAAATACTCATCAGTGTCATTTTCTGGGAGGCTAAAGAACACTGAGAATCTACTGCACACCCTCGAAGCATTCGTTCTGAATTAAAACAATTTCAAACTGTGAACACTTTTTAAAGGACTACTTTTTGACAAGTGAGCCAACAAACATTAGCAACAACGACAAAGGATTAGCTGTGTCTTGAGTCAGAGAGATTTACACGTCCTGTTGGTATCTTCCACAGTCCCAGGCAGCCAAACAAATAGAGGTGGGTAGACAATATGCTTTCAAGAAATAACACCATACTCTGGAGTCGTGATACACACACAACAGTTCCTAAAAGCTACAGTTTCAGGATCACTTACCTTCAGAGGTGACTCCTAACATTTTTAAATCCTTTGTAAATGGGATCAAAGAGATAGACCCTCTCCCATAAAACTGCACCCAGAAACTATTTTGCATCTATTTTCAGAGATGCACCTAAGAAGGGGTCATTAGTGAAAAATATATATTTGAAGTGACATCTATTTGAGGAGGGAAATTTCCTTAGCAATTGATTAAAAGGCATCAGTGTCTTAGTTTTCATAATAAACCTACCATTTACACAGCACTTTTACAAATCTAAGCTCACTAGAGTCTGATAGTTAATGGTGAGACACACCTAGACAGTTATTATTCCTGTTTTACACCTGAAGAAACCGAGGCACAGATTTAATGACTTGCCTAGACTATCCAGTTAGTAATCAGAAGTGGTATTAAAATGTAACTGTTTAATTCCTTATCCAGAACTTTTCTGGAGCTAGAAAGAAAAATACTGTTAACATCTGCTCCTACCATACAAAATCAGGCATGAGCTGGACTGGGGAATTCTATACACTAACCCTTATTTGCCTCATCAACAAAATATCTTTTCTTCATACTATTTTAAGAGAAGACCATTTTTCCAAGTAAATGAAGCATCCAAATCTATTCACTACACTGAATGAGCATCCTTCTTTGTTTTATATGCCTAAGCTTACGTCTCCATATAGATGAATTCAACCCTTTCCCTGAATCAGGGTCAGTTACGTATACATTTATTACTGCATTGTACTACAATACAGCATTCAGTTATGATTCCACAATGTCCTTTGAACACTATCAAACTAAAAAGACAATCTGCTCTGCATTTAATGACCCACCCTGTTTGTGTGGTCATTCCAGCCTCTCCTTTCACATTAGCAGCACATTTCTGCTAGTCATTACTTTAGCCTTTCCAAACAACAATCCCCTTCTACTAATTTGTTGTTTCTAACTTGCCACGTGGACTGAGGGATCAGAAAATTAATGTATTTGAATTGAGAGTCCCTCTATTTAGTAAAGTACAAAGCTTTAATTCTCATGTTCTTGTCTATTCAGTGGTCTTTCTAAGGTTTAATGATATCTGGGTTCAAATAACTGTCCTTCAATTTACACACGGCACAAACCCTCATAAATTATTTACTGAGATTTGGTTTTTCTTTGACTAAAGTAATACTCCCTTAACAAAAGATTAACTTTGGTTCCCAGCACAAAATAGTAATAGGATTGATCCCATTACATGCTTGTAGAATAGGGACCCAAACATTACATTTAAAATAATTTTCTCAAACAGAAAAACAGAGGTTAAGAAATTCAGAAAAAAATTACAAAGAATAAAGCAAATATAAACCTTTCCACTCTGGTTGTTCTTTATAATTTGTTGAATCATGCAGTAAATTAAGGGATGCAAAAGAAAGTGGTCTTTTAAAAGTAGTGTAGGGGCGCCTGGGTGGCTCAGTCGTTAAGAGTCTGCCTTTGGCTCAGGTCACCATCCCAGCGTTCTGGGACGGAGCCCTGCATCAGACTCCCTGCTCAGCGGGAAGCCTGCTTCTCCCTCTCCCACTCCCCCTGCTTGTGTTCCCTCTCTCGCTGCCTCTGTCAAATAAATAAATAAAATCTTAAAAAAAAAAAAAATAGTAGTGTAGGCTACAAAACACGACACTTTTCTACCATATATAACTTATCTGTATTTTTTCCTTTAAATATAAGCCATAAATTATTAAAGAAATGCTTTATAATTATAAAAGAAAAATTAAACACAAAAGAGATCAACAACAGAAAATGCCTTAGTTTGCACCTAAAACTTTTTTCCTGACTAAATAGGAAGACTGATGAAATCCAATTTTAACAGAAGTAGTGGGTTATTGGTGAGAAGTCCTATCAAAACAATCACTTGTGACTGTGACTGAGTATCAAAAGGTAAGTTATAGGACATATTGTTGCCAAAATAAGATTAAAATCCATTATTACTCGATTAGATGTTCATGTTTTTCTGTTGGTATTACGTAAGAAATTTGGAATACCAATATTCGTATTTTTACTATTGTTGAGTTTCACAATGGCCTGATTAGAAATCTCTAATGTATTTCTAATTTCATTATTCTTCCACTTTGAGTAGCATAAGAGACTGGTCTGTATAATAGACATAGTAGCACTATTAAGCATTTCCAACGTGCCAGGCACTTTATATCTGGGAATTCCTTCCATCCTCACAGCAACCCTGTGAGATGACAAGCCTGAGGCTTCAAGAAGATAAGCAGCTTTCCTACAGCAGAGCCCATACATGTGGGCAAGGGTGTCCGAGTTCAAGTCATCATGTTAGATCAACTCCTGTTTTAGAGTATTTGATTTTAGTACTTCAGAGTACATTTCCTAGATTTCATCCTTCTACACTGCCAACACTGTTCAGTTTTAAAGTAAAACAAAATCACTGGAGAACTCAACACCTCCAAGTTCATTAGAATAAAATCTATTTATGGTTTATGTACGGCCATATGAATGGTCAAACAGTATCCTGTTTTGTTGGCACCTTTTAAGAGTATGGTATGTAAGAACGGGTAACCCAGAAAAATATCTCCTAAAGTGCCAGAAAGGACTGTAGCAATTAATGCAAATATAAACAAATCTTTACCAATTATTTGACATTTTATGTAATTTTTAATACCCCCTCTCACTACCTCCAATCTTCCAAAAAACGGAAACAAAATCCTAATAAAATGTGATAAAAACCAACTAAATATAAATCCTCCACATATTTAAGCAGTTTAGTTTTACTCTTATTTCATTCTAAACACAATGAAACTCGAATAATAACAGCCCCCATAATGTTCTTCTTTCGGCAAAAAATGTTTTTTTAACAGCCTACAGACTATCACGTTTATTCCATCAAAGTAGAAAGTTTTAGTTCATTATCTGTTTCTTATTAACACTCAATGAGTTGTTTGTTTTTAAAAAATAAGAACACAGGGGCGCCTGGGTGGCACAGCGGTTAAGCGTCTGCCTTCGGCTCAGGGCGTGATCCTGGCGTTGTGGGATCGAGCCCCACATCAGGCTCCTCTGCTGTGAGCCTGCTTCTTCCTCTCCCACTCCCTCCACTTGTGTTCCCTCTCTCACTGGCTGTCTCTCTGTCAAACAAATAAATAAAATCTTAAAAAAAAAAAAAATAATAAGAACGCAGAAGAAGACAAAACCTGGAATCTGGAAAAATAAGGGCTTGTATTAGTCAAAGATCTGTACCAAGAAGCAAATAAAACCTTCCATGTAACTTCTCCTAAAATCAGAATACCTCATATGCCCTGTGGAAAGGAAATGACATTTTAAATACAAAGATATAAGGACTTACGAGAGCTCTTGTCCATTATTTTTTTAGTATTTAAATTTCCATAGTATTTAGAACAGCAATATTTTTCTACCATAGCATGCTCATTCTTGAAATTTATTTTAACGACACCTTGAAAAATTAAACCATATTTTAAAACCCAATGGTTTCTTGCATAGTCGTGAACATTCCTGATATGATTTGTGCGAGAAATCACTAAAAGCATTTCAAGACTTTTTATAAAAAACAGAATGACAGCCACATCAAAGATTCAAGGGAATTTAATTACTATATTGTCACCAAATGGTTATAATCACTTCAGATATAATTAGTTCTCAATATTTAAGTTTGATCGAGTGTTTTCTTCTTTCGGTACTAAAGATCTTTTTTTTTTTTTCATTCCCATTAGAAATGAATCTTTATTAGAAACGATACCAAAGGAAACGAGAATGTTTACCAGACATAAGCTTGAATACAGGGAATGGGAGTGGAGGATAAAAAAGCTATGATGCCAGCAAAAGAAGACGTCAGAATTCTGATCCTACTCAAGAACCAGATTCCATAAAAACCACAACAGAATGAACTAACTATTCTGGGCAGGAGGAAACAGCAAGAAACAACTCTGAAATAAATAAAATGGCCAAAGCACGCTGACAATATAAAATCACCCACTGAATTTTGCACAATTTCCCATAAGCCTCAAATAAATAAGCTACTACTTTAACCAAAACACCATCACCGTTATCATAGGGAGCATCACGTATCCACGGGTGGGTACTAAATGCCAATATAACTACAAACATCAACTTAATAAACTGTAAGTGTGGAGCTAAAAGAAAAAATATGTTAATGTCTGACACCTGAGTAAGCAAGAAATAAAATCAAAGAGACAGACAAAAAAAAGAGGCACAAGTTTTCAAAGAACATAGAGAGAAAGTAATATTTGGAAAAATCTTATATAACCGATTGAGTGATCTAATTCTGAAGGCTCAGTGGCACATGCTGTATGCGAGATGACTAAAAATGGTTTGTGACCTAATAAATTTCTACATTTTGTTGTTGTTACTGTTGTACAAAGAAAGAAGAGAACCAATTTTTGTTATTCCTGGCAAAACATTAGAAGGTGGCAACTGACTTAGGAAAACCCAAGGCTAAGAAAGAATTGATATATTCAAATAACACAACTGAAAAAATAGTTTCTCGGTGTTCATACCAAAACCTTTTCTGAGACATGTCCTTCTACGTGGAAGAAAAGTTTATTTTGATAACACAGTGGCAGGAGGGACAGTAACACGAAGCATATTTTAGTAAGTACGACTCTAATTAATAGTACCAACAACTGCAGTGACTCTTGGGGAAATCTCTTCCTGTAATTTACTTACCTCCACTGCCTGCATCTTGCTCTTCACCTTCGGGAAATGCAACCTGGCTTGGCAAGCTATTCCTCGACCGAGTGACCGTCTCTAACTGGGAAGCCCGGCCCAATAAAGATAGCTCATCTAGCACCTCTCCCTCTTTGGCCTCGAGATCTGATTTTGAAGTGGTTAAGGGTTTTATACTTTCGGGTGCCATCAGCCTATTGGAGTCATTCAAACACGCTACTGTGCCACTGTCCAGGCTCAACACCCGGGCCCGAGTCTTGGCACTGTTTGTGCTGGAAGTCCGACGCGCTGTCCGCTTTTTGCCAGTTCCTTCAGGCCCCAGATGGGCTTTGTGTGCGTGCTCAGAGTCAGCGCCCCTTTCTTTGGGGACGTGTTTGGTCTTTAGGGCACTGCATCTGCCCTCAGGAGACTGACACAAATGAGAAGTGGTGCTAGAAGAGCTATCGCTGCTGAACTGGTGGGCAGACTGAACACTCGATGCTCTGCTCAAGTCACTTTGGTCGCTAGAGTCCTCGTCGTGACAGAATATAGCACTATGTGGCTTTGTGCCAGCAACACCTCGAAAGGAAACATAGTCCCTATGCCGACTTGAATCAAAACTGCTGGCCCGTTTTTTTCCTGTCCGTCTCCGGCCTGATTTATGTGCAGAGGCTGTCCGGTGGATCAAGCTAGACGATTTAGGTCGTACGTCGCCTTCCTTTTGCTTTCCACCACTGTCTTTAGCAACTTTTGAGTCCGCTGAAACAGTGGACTTATCGCTCTGCTCCTCTTTGTTTTCGGCTGTTTTCCCGAGTGGTCTGTCCCCCTGTGATGTAAATTCGTTTGCATGGGGATTTTTATTGACTTCTTCAGATGCAGAGGTGCTCAGACCTTTCTGATTGTGCAAATCATCAGAGGTATTGGAATCCTTGGCCTCTTGAACCCCACTGTTGGTACTCACTTCCAAGGCAGTCTTTTCACTGCTAGTCCTTTTGTCACTGGTACAGCTACTCTTGTCCTCTGGGTCAGCACAGCCCTCTTTCTTCCTACTGCTTTTCTTTCCTACTCTAGGAGACTCCTCATGCTCTGACAAGATGCTCTCGATGTGAGTGGAGCTGGTCTGCTCACTTTTGTAGCTGCTGACAGTACTGTTGGTGTCACGGTCCGTTCCACTGCAGTAGCTCTCTGTTGACCCACTACTCCGCGTGCTCAGGCTCCTCAGGCTATCCACGCTTTTGTCTGCTTTCAAAGGTTTGCTCTTCCCACTTTTTGTAGGTGGCTGAGAATTACTGTTTTTCAGCTCACCAACAAGCTGAAATTGCCCAGACAAACAAGAATTTTCCACCAAGGATTCTTTGGATCCGGAATGAGGCTTGGAAGACTCTAACTCACTAACTGGGTCTAATCCCCGTCTTTGCTGATAGAGAGGGAAGTCATTCAGTGAAGTGTCTGGAAAAGCCACAGCCGAGCTAGAAGTCCGTGGTACACCTCGTGGCCGGTGATCTTTCCTGTAAGAATGTGAATGTAAAGGGACAAGAGAAGCTACTTCTGTGTCACAGGCGTTGGACAGAGATTGATCAATGTGGTGGTGGTGGCTGTGACTTGGCAAGCTCACTTTGTCACTGAAGTCCCTTGGTAAGTCCTGCCCACAGGAGGATAAGGAAGGCTGAATGGAGATGAAGGAATCATTGGAGACCAGACGGAAGAGCTTCCGATCAGTTGCCAGATCTGTTTCAAACACATATTTGGAAATGTTAACACAAATCTATCATCTGCTTTTCTACTGTTTAACAATGGAAAGAACTCACAACACATAGTAAATCGAGGAAAAACAATTTCCCAAGTAGTTCACTGAATAAAAGTTGGCCAGTCATTCCAAAGAGCTGGTTTCTATTTCACAGCTGCACAAAGAAAGCATTCTATTGATAGAATGAACTGAACTTCTAAATCCTCAAATGGCTGGAGAAAAGGTTCCATAGACTATCAACAATAAGAGGCAACATAGGATTATATTTAAAACAACTCTGGATTTTTTTCTTCCTTAAAGATTTTATTTGAAGTAATCTCTACACCCAACGTGGGGCTTGAATTTACAATCCCGAAATCAAGAGTCACACACTCCACGGACTGAGCCAGCCCGGCGTCCCATAAAGCAACCCTGGATTTTTATGTGAAGTCTGTCTCTAGCTACTAACTAGATAGCCCTGGGTTATGTTTCCAAGCCTCAGTTTCCTCATCTATAAAACAGGATCACAATATCATTAAGTAGTACCATGAAATAACTGAGTTAGCGTGCTTTAGCATAACGTTGCTTAGCACAAAGCCTGACACGGTTAACAGCAGCTATCATTCAGTAACACAATATAAAAACTTCTTGAAAAACTAATGTGATTATCTTATAAAAAAAAACAAAAAACACCCTAGAGTAATTTGAAACAAACAAAAACTGAAAGGCTGAACAATCCCCAAAGAAGACATGACATAATGATTATAAGATCTTGTTGTTCACAATGACCAAAAAGATTAAAATAGTTGTGGAGCAAAATACGGCATTTTCTCTTTCATCATTCATGCAACAATTACAAAATACCTCATAAAAAACTATATTATCCCTGTATATCTGTAAGACCATTCCTTTAACCCTTCACTTAAGGCAGCGATCAGTGACTTGAATGACCATACATACTACGTATACAGATATAAATAAACCCACCTACCTACCTACAGTGTAATTTATCTTGAAATGCAGCTTGGCAACTGAACTGTACAATAGCTTAGCTGACTTTTTATATACTTTTTGACAGACAAGGATGGCTGAATCTGCTGTTAGTTCAATAAAAAAAAAAATGACTATTTTATTTGTTATAGCTGCATAGTAAAAATACAATGATAGATTCTGCAGTTAAGTCAGACTCTTCCCAGGAGAATCTCAATAATAAAAGCATAACTTTCCCCCTAAGATTAATAAAAAATAAAAAAGAATTACTAGAAATGTGTACTTTTAAAAAATCTAAATCTAGACTAGATTTAAATAATTAAAAACTTAGAAACAGCATCTAGAATGTACCATATAAATTGATTTATAAATGACCTATCAGGCTCTCTTATGTTTTAAAGTCTTCAACATAAGTAAAATTCACGTTCTTTATCATTTGTGCAAAACAGCTGCCACTATACTTGTGTTCTTAGATCTCTAAATATAAAAATTTAAAAGTTAGCACTATATTTATTTTTATAATATAAAATTATAAAGTTATTTCTAAAAACTCTATATCTCGGGGCGCCTGGGTGGCACAGCGGTTAAGCGCCTGCCTTTGGCTCAGGGCGTGATCCTGGCGTTATGGGATCGAGCCCCACATCAGGCTCTTCCGATATGAGCCTGCTTCTTCCTCTCCCGCTCCCCCTGCTTGTGTTCCCTCTCTCGCTGGCTGTCTCTGTCTCTGTCAAATAAATAAATAAAATCTTTAAAAAAAATAAAATAAAATAAAATAAAAAATAAAAAAATAAATAAAAACTCTATATCTCTAATAAGCAATTAAAAACAGTGTGATATTCACATTTCAAAGTTATGATTTTATAGAACAAAAGCTTAACTGAACAAGTAACTTAAAATCACTAATTCTTATGTATAAGATTTTTTTAATGCTAACAATCAAAACCAATTCTCTTCTAAGACATTAATAAACCAGAAATATAAGTTTTTCATTTAAAAAGCCACAGCCACAGCCAAACTTACTTTACAATACATGTACTTTTTTCAATGTTGCTAAATATACCATAAAAAATTTAATGTTGTCAGGAAGAACCTTAGGTGGTTTTAGGAAATTTTCAAGTAAATATGGCTGCTTAGACATTTTTCTTACTGGTAGCAATATAGTCAAAGACAGGCTCAAATCAACACAAAGAGATACTATTTTTCATAAGTAAACCTTTTTTCAATGACAGCTACTAGTGGCATTCAGGGTAAGAAAGGCACACTCACATACTGCTCATCTTGGTGCAAACTGGTATAACCTTCTATAAAGCAATCTAGCAATATGGCCAAAAGCCTTCCAAAAATATACTCACCCACGATCAGTAATCTATTTCTAGAAATTGCTGCTCAAGGGTAAAATCAGGTATGTAATAAGGTTTCAGCAAAAAACTGTTCATTTCAGGTTATTATAAAACTTAAAACCTAAAAAGTATGAAAGTGTCCAACAAAAATATGTTGAATAAATTAGATTGTCTATTAAAACATCACACAGGCACTAAAAATGTTTTCAAAGATTACATATTAATATGAGAAAAAAACTTAAGTGAAAATGATGGTACTATATAAAAAGTATGGTTCCAATATGTAGGAGCTAAAAAGAATATTAAGAGTATATTTGCATATGTGTGTAGGAATATTAAAAGTAATATACCATATTTTGCTATAAAAAGGAATAAAGTCCTGACATGCTATATAACATGCTAAGTCAAGGAAGCCAGACACAAAAAGCCACATATTCTATAATCCCATTTATATGAAATATCTAGAACAGGCAAATGCATAGAGACAGAAAATAGATCAGTGGTTGCCAGAGGCTGGGGGAAGGAGGAAATGGGGAGTGTAATGGGTATGGGTTTCTTGTTGGGGTGATAAAAATGTTCTGGAATTTGATAATGGTGATGGTCGCACAACTGTGTGAAATTACTAAAAGTCACTGAATTGTACACTTTAGAAGAGTGAATTCTGGGGCACCTGGGTGGCTTAGTCGGTTAAGTGTCTGCCTTCAGCTCAGGTCATGATCCCAGAGTCCTGGGATCAAGCCCACATCTGGCTCCTTACTCAGCAGAGAGCCTGCTTCTCCCTCTCCCTCTACCTGCAGCTCCCCCTGCTTGTACTCTTTATCTATGTGTCAAATAAATAAATAAAATCTTAAAAAAAAAAAAAAAGAGTGCATTTTATAGTATATGAACTATATCACAACAAAAATAATTTTAGAAAGTGCTACACCAAAAAACATTATTTCAATGCCAAAAGAATGAATTATTTTCTCCATATTAACTATTTTTTCTAAAATTAACATATGTTACTTTCATAAACAAAAACCACATTTCCTCCTCTCTTCTGGATCATCTCCATCAATTATAAAAAACAAGCTGTTCTCTTATGCATTCTTACAAAATCCAAATCTCTCCTTTACCCTCCCTTTCCCTGCTGGCTTTCACCCTGCATCTCTGATTCACTTTATACAAATTCACCAAGAATAGTCTGTATTCCCTCTTTTCGGTTCTCCTCCTCTAATTCTCTCCTACATGTATTCTGATCCCCTCATGAATATGCTTATCTAGTAACTTCTGCGCTGTTGATCCCATGGTCAAGTCTCAGTCTTGTATCACCTGGCCTGTGAGCAATGTTTGACAAAGCTGAGCACTGCACTCTCCTTGAATAACTGAGATACAACCCTCTAGGTCTTCCTGCACCCCACCAGTTGTTCCTACTCAGTCTCCTACACGTATTAAACTGGAGTGGCTCAAAGTTCAATCCTGGGAACTTCTCATCGTTCCATCTACACGCCCTCTTCTCTATCTCTCATCCAGTATTCTGGCCCTTGGATAACTAAAATTCAGGAATCCTTGTAACTAGGTTCCTCCATCTTCTAGCCAGCCCCCACATTCATATGGGAATAGGCTAAAGTACCGATCTTGGGTAAGGAAAACATGAGTGCGGCTGGAGAGGGAAACTGTAGATAATCCCTTCTTAAAAGTGAAAAAGCAGAACCCACATCCCCACATCCTCAGGTCACTCTTAACCATGCTGACTCATGTTGATAAAATGAGTGCCAACTAATCACTAACTGCCAACCAACTAAACATCGCTGTCCTGTAAACCCAAACCAGCCAGAGAACTTAATCAGCCCCAACCGAAAATTAAGCCAAAATGAACATCTGCCACTAGGTGGTGCCAAATCATAGCCACGACCAACAAATCTGCATCAGGGCAGCCAGGACACCTGAACTCCAGGCTAGGCTAACCGTGCAGGATTGCCCAGTTAGTTTATGAACTTCATGATAACCCAACCCACAGTTGACATGACTTTTCTGGTGTTCATACACTGAAAACTCCTAAATTTAAAACCTCAACCCAGACTTCTTACCTGAAATCCAGACCTACCTAATTATCCACTAATTACTGCCACAGAATCTCATACTGATGTGCCCAAAACTGAACTCCCTATCTTACCCTCGTCCCTGCTCTCCCTGCTCCTAAATCGGCTCCTTCTCAGTCTTTCCCCTCCCATCTTCCCCATCGCTTAACTCAAAAACCTTTCAGTCATCCCTGAGTACTATTTCTCTCACATAATACATCCAAATCCACCAACATCAACATAGCCTCTCATTAATATCTCCTACACATATGAGACTACTTCTCATTGCCCTGATCTGTGTCCTAGATTACTGCAATCATCTGCTAACTGAGCTTCCTGCTTTGGTCTTTGCCCCTTTTAATCTCAACACAGGAGCCACAGTGATTCTGTAAAACTGTAATTGAGATCATGACACTTTCTGCTCAAAACCCTTTAGGAGTTCCTCATCTCACTGGAAATTAAAAACACAATCTTTTTTTTTTTTTTAAAGATTCTATTTATTTATTTATTTATTTGAGAGCAAAAGCGCATGCATGAGAGAGAGAGAGAGCACAAGGGGGGTGGGGGGAGCCATCTCCCAGGGCCCAGGGATCATGACCTGAGCCGAAGGCAGACGCCCAACCAACTGAGCCACCTAGGCATCCAAAATCACAATCTTTAAAATGGCTTACAAGACTATACAATTTGTTCCCCTCATTTACTTCACATCAACCACATTATTTCTCAAACCTGACAAGCATGTTGTTCCTTTAAGACTTTTGCCAATGCTGTTACCTCTGCATAGAGAGAGCCCCTCCCGCCCGAATATCCTGACAGCTCACTCTTTCGCCTCCTTCAGGTCTTTGCTTTCAGCGGGGCTTTCTTCCCTTGACCACTCCATTTAAACTAAATCCCCCCAAGCCCCCACCATTCCCTATACTAGTATGATTCCATACTAGTAGTATGGAAGCCATATAAGGGTAGAATTTTTTGTCTGTTTGTTCACTGATTTTTTTCCAGTACTTAGAATGGTGCTCAGAGCACATAATGAGTACTAAATAATATCTGTTAAATGTTATCTATGTGTGTTATCTGTTAAATGGTAAATGTTATCATATTAAAATGACAGAAGTTACAAAACTATCTAAAAGTGGTGTAACATAGCAATTAAAAGCATGATTCAAAACTAGATTTCAGTTATACTTTGCCACTTTGGCAATTATACAACTGCCACTTTGTAGCTATGTGACTTTGAGCAAGTTTCCTATAACATCTGAGCCATGATATGTTCATCTGTGATGTGAGAATTGTATTATTACCACTGAATGCTTACAGTGAAGACTGTGTGAATGCTTATAAAATGCGTAAAAGAAGACCTAAACCAATGGTTGACAAACTAAGACCCATGGAGCCAAACTGGCCCTCTGCCTGCTTTGAGTAAGGCTTTAGTGTAACACGACCATGCTCAGGTATTCACGTGCTGTTCATGGCTCCTTGTACTCTACAGTGGCAGCTGAGTGGTTGCAAGAGAGACCACATGGCCTACAAAGTCATCTCACCATGTACAGAAGTTTGCTGAGCCCCAGCCTAAATAACAGTGTGTGTTCAGGGAGTGTTAGACATCACTATGTCAATATGTACCTGCGGGGGAGGTTTGTGTAATTCCCAACCCAACAGACGACAAAATTCTTGCGTATGCATGGTACTTTCTAGATATAAAATAAAGAAACAGGACCGTAAATGTAGTGGCACTAGCCCCTCTAAGATCATTACCTAATTTCTGAGACATTCTAATGATTACATATCACAGAAAAGGATACTGTAATTCTCATACTGATCAATTCACCTTAACCTTTTAGAAGATAACAGTTTCTATATTATACAGTGTGTTTGGAAGTTTTTTAGGGGGAAGGGTAGGTTGGCAGGGGCAGTCCACAAAAGCAAATAAATGATGGAGCACCGCAACTCCAAAAAGCAGTTACAGCATGGTAAACTTATATTCCAAGTACCAGGAACAAAACATGCTTGTAAGAATTGGACCTATGCAAAATATTAAATAGGAAAATGTCATAATTTAGAAATCTATTTGTAACTTCATAAATAAATTTCCTGTACTTAATTAAGAAACTTATCAGCCTGCCTGCCTTCCAAAAATCACAAATAGGCTAATAAAAATAACAGGTTAGAAATAGGGAAACAGGTTTCTGTCTCATTGATTATGTAAATTGGGATAATCTCTATTTGAAAATGGGAAAACATATCCACCCTTTCACGTACGAAAATTAAAAATGAAACATAAAAATGTGACATTCTTAAAAAAAAAATTCCATTAAATCCAAAATACTCATTTATAATGGAATTGAATAAGGAGGATAAAGAAAAAACACTTAAAGCCCAAATTTCTACTAAAGATCTGCCACAGGGGCGCCTGGGTAGCGCAGTCGTTAAGCATCTGCCTTCGGCTCAGGGCGTGATCCCGGCGTTCCGGGATCAAGTCCCACATCGGGCTCCTCTGCTGGGAGCCCGCTCCTTCCTCTCCCACTCCCCTGCTTGTGTTCCCTCTCTCGCTGGCTGTCTGTCAAATAAATAAATAAAATCTTTAAAAAAAAAAAAAAGATCTGCGACAGGAGGCACCGTGTCGGAGGCAGACATAGTTTCTCTGTAAGTCCAACAGCAAGTTAGTTCTCTCTACTAAAACATACTGTTGGGTAAGATAATGGAGCAACTGACATTTAGAGGTCATACTGGGTGGAAAGTAACAGTCTCACATACTAGGTTACTAAACTAGGGACTAGCAGATTATCTCCCATCTCATACTCACTCCCAGGCACAGGCTCATAAAATTTTTCTCTCCACATCTACTTGGCAGAACATATGTAATTGAATTCCAGAAAGCTAAAAAGTACTTATAACACTGTTTTACTATTATCCTAGTTGATATTTTTATTTTAATGTTTGTTAAAAATATCACATTAAATTATTATAAGCTGCTGCCAGAATGTGAGCAGCATACTCTACAAACTCACCGTGGCCACCACAACATATACCGTCAGTGTGAAGTATCATGTTCTTACCTTGTTCTTCACTTCCTTCTTTACAAAGACTAGAGCTCTGGCCCAGACTTAAACTGATATCATCAGAAGTCTTAGCGGTGTCTGTATCTCCTACAAAGTTAAAAGAAACATGTGAACACGTTATATTAAAAGTACAGGCAGTACAGTGTGGCATAACAAGAAAGGATATTGACTACACTAGTTTACTATATACTATCCTAGTACACGATGGCTACTAGAGCAGTTTTTGCATACCACACGTTACAATGATAGATGATGCACTGAACTAATAGGAAGCATCAGCGACTATGAGACCACATCTTTATTCTCACAGCACTATAAACCAAATAATACAGAAAGCTTCATACTGTTAGCTAATAAAGCTTTCTGTAAAAAGAATCACTTTTTAAAAAGAAATGGAGGGGCGCCTGGGTGGCACAGCGGTTAAGCGTCTGCCTTCGGCTCAGGGCATGATCCCGGCGTTATGGGATCGAGCCCCACATCAGGCTCCTCCGCTAGGAGCCTGCTTCTTCCTCTCCCACTCCCCCTGCTTGTGTTCCCTCTCTCGCTGGCTGTCTCTAACTCTGTCGAATAAATAAATAAAATCTTTAAAAAAAATAAAAATAAAAAGAAATGGAAATCATGCAGTAACAACTTGAAACAATATAAATTTCCTTCCCAGGGAAAAGTATAAAAATTCCCCTAAAAAAGTATAAGGTAAAAAAATCTGTCTGAAATAGATGCATGTAAAAGGCATATATAAGATGTACAGAAAAACATGTTCCCTTTTTTTTTTTTTACTGCATCTGCGCCCAATTTAAAGGTTTCACATTAAATTACTCAGTTTTCCACAAACTTCACCAAAACCCATGAAAAGTGTTTTCCTTCAAGGCAAGGAAGTTTCTTACATATCAAAACTTACAACTCATGCAATGTATTGCAAATGTTCAAATACATTTGCGAGATTTGGATGATGAAAGGAGAACCCAATTTAAATCAAGTAACCTTTAATGCAAGATACATAACTGCATCGACAAAATAATTTCAAGAATGATTTTCGTTACATGTGAATATACAGTACTCAGTTATCTTTAGTACGTCAAAAATGAAATGGAAAGTCATAGGCAACTTTCAACTTAATGTCTACCTTTAATAGTTGCTGCTGTTCCAAGACGAGAGGAACCAGATCCAATCTGAAAATATGATATGAAGTAAAATTAATTAAAATGCTCTGTCATTATCAATATGGACTAGCAAGATTATCAAGCAAAACGATCACATTATCAAAACATGCTATCAGTCACTTGTATTAAAAGGCGCCCACTGGGCATGTATCAGAGTCGCATAACCTGTTTGCTGGGGCACCTTCTGAGTGGATATTGGATTGTGCTAGGGCACGGAATCCCTCTGCATGCTTAGGACTGGCGGAGCCCACAGAGCAGGATGCCTCCAGTATCAAGCAGTGCACATCATACAGTTATTACCATTTTTTATATTGTGTCATGACATCTTTATATTATAAATAAAAGCAAAAGTGGGTATTAAGTCTATCTGAAACAAATTTAGACTTATCAGGGCATATAAAAGGAAAGTCTGGGACAAAACATTAACATATGCTACGAAGAGCAACCTAAATCTTACTGTCAAACTGTTAGTGTATCAATAGGTATTTCCTGACTTCTAGACAAAAAGTAAGTACTTCTTTGTAGACTGCTATAACATATTTAAAAAGAATAAAAACTAAGCAATCCACATAAAATGATTGCTTAGCACTAAATATAAACAGAAAAGTAAAACCTACTGGGCTTTTAATGCTTATATTCCAGATGATATAACACCTCCCTAAAATCTTAGCCATCATTCATTATACTACTACAAAAATCACATAAACAGATACCACAAACTCCACAAACACATTAAGGAAATAAAATATAACAACATGACAGTTACTAAATCCACACGTCTTAGTAACTTTCTATAACCTGCTTTCAAGGGGTTTAAGAACACAGTCGAGCAAATTTAATATTTTAGAATAAAATTAAGAATATTCATATAATACTTTGTATTTTACCAAATCTTTCCTTCCTTCTTTCCTTCCTTCCTTTCTTTCCTTTTTTTAAGATTTCATTTTTTAAGTAATCTCTACACCCAACTGGGGCTCAAACTCACAACCCTGGGATCAAGAGTTACACATGCTCCCCTGACTGAGCCAGCCAGGCATCCCCTATATCTTTCCTTTCACTGATTCGACTGATAGGAGTATACAGTAAGAAATTTGCTCAAAATGTAAGTTAATATTGAGTTTGAAGGGGCATGAGGGACTTTCTTGACCTGGATGGCAATTAAAGGGTTTAACATATGTAAAAACCCACTGTGCTGTACACTTAAGAAGTGTATACTATGTTAGATGTCAGTGAAAAACTGAGAAAAATAAGCACATACAAACAGGTTAGAACTGCTACCTTCTTGTGTGGTCAATAAAAAAAATGAGTTTGCAACATTTTTTGAACAATTTATTAAGCTTGATGCTCCTGATTTTTCCAAATTTCTGCTTTCAATTAGCCATAAAAGGCACTGCAACTAGACAGAAAAAGGTCAAAAAGCATTTTACTGCAAAATAAAATTTCATGCTTATTACACCTGCTAGACAAGTTATAGAATATTTGCTGTTTTTCAACTAGAATACACATAACTTCCTAGACCAAAAAAAACAAAAACCAAAACAAGTAAGCAAACATGCAAAAAAACCCCACTTTATATGCACACCCTTCTAGAAATCTAAACTTAAAAAACAACTTTTGAATATCGGTATACTAGTCATTTGCCTGCAACCACAAAGTGTTCCCTTTTCTTTCCTTAACAAGCTTCCCACTTTGTTCATATGTTGGGTGTGTATCTTTTGCTCTATGAGAAGTGGGCCCTGTTTCTGGTCTAGGTGTGTGTCCTGGTTCTGGTCAATGAATGTGTGCGAGAGTCTGCTGGAAGACTGCAGGGAAAGAAAGATCTTTGTACCCCTGAGAAGACGCCAAGCAAAGACAACTCTGCCCACACTGTTGCCTGCTTCTTACCTTTCACCAGGGTCATGACTGAGGCTGCTGTACTCATCCTATAATCCAGAGGGAAAAGCAAACCCAAGCCCTAACATGACTGAGCTGCTGAGCAAATGCCACACATCCACTTCCAGTCTTGGAGGACAAACATGAACTCTCATTTCCTTAAGTCACTTAATTAGCTGAGTTCTATTACTTGCTGACAAAAGCATTCTTAACGGATACAATGGGTGGTTATATTTTACTCTCCATGCTTTTGTGTTATTCAAATTTATCCCCCCAAAATATAAGAGTCAGGACTGTTTATGTCTGAAACAGAGGACTCAGAATATGAACTACAGTACATCCAAATAGGAGAATGCATTCCCCAAAATGTCACTGTAGAAAAACACTGAATGTCATTAACATTCATGATATATCCAACAAAGAAAATCAAGTTCCAAACAGCATGCACACTATAATTCCACCTTTTTTAAAAACGGTTTTTGATTATGACATTATGGATGATTTTTATTTTCTTCTGTTTGGTTTCCCTCAGTAGTTATTTTTCTAAAAATGAACACATTAAAAAAAGGAAAATTCTAAGAAAAAAAAGTGGTCTGCCCAAACCAAAATGGTTCAGTTGTTTCTTCTCTTTGGTAAGTGCCATAAGAAAGGTCAGGAAGGATTATGAGTGTCAGAGAAGAAAAATTTCTTCCAACTAAATAACAATCGGGCAAGGCCGCCTCCTCCACGAAGGCTTTGTCCCTCCCTCAAGCTGGGAACAATTATTCTCTCCTCTAAAATCATTAGCCCCTTTTCTGTACCATTCCTCTGACAATTATTATTTTGTATCTTAGACTTGTATTTCCTTGGTAACATACATCGTGTTTATAACTTTGGTTACTTATAGCACATCTACCCTGACACTGTAAACTTGTGAGGGTAAGACCCACTCCCCACTCCATTCAAATAAATTGACTTGAAAGCTACTGGGCACTAAAACATATGAGGGAAGACAAGTGACAAAAGGAGAGGGAGGTACAGGGCAATAAAAAACAAGAAAAAAGAAAGGGAAAGGAAATGAAGATGGAAAGGAGAAGGGCAGAGGTGGCAAGAAGAATGATAATGACTAAGACACAGCCACCATGCTCAAGTTCACTATCTAGTACAGAAGACATTTACATAAACAACCATGATAATGTATAATAAGTGCTATATAATAAAATACGGACAACAAGTACAGTATGTCTACTGGTAATACCTCCACCAATACACAGAAAGACTGACTCCACTTCAACTTCCCTAAAGGGGAACAGTAATTATGTCAAGCATTTATTTTGTTATAAATAGGATAAAACTAAAGCACCAAAATCCAAGTAGCACGGTAACTTCCAATATTTGCCCATTTTTATTCAAGAGTTAATATTTTAAGGAAAACCAAATGAGGTATGCTGTGTATTTATGTGCAGACAGGCTTTAATGACACTGAGGATGGGAGTCCCTCCGTAAAACAAGTAGGGTAAGTTCCAATAGACACGATGCCATCGTAGAGTTACCAAAGATGGCTGGCCACTGCTGCACCCTTTCAACTGTCCTACTGGAAAAAGGGGGGGGGAAGTTTGGCTCTCCAAGAGATTGTGGGAAAAACATAGGCTTAACTCCCTCAGTAATCTGACATTGCCAACATCTGTCAGTATGGACAAAGGCCAGGGTTAATTAAGCATACAAAACATGCAGCCATATTTAAAGATTAAGCCATTTCATTTCAGAGACTGAGAAAGCAATCCCAACCAAAAGAGGACCAAGGATATTAATACTTCTCTTTCAACTGGTATGTAAAAAATGAAACTTAAAAGGTATGGACCTAATTAAAATGTCACAGCCCTTTGCAATAATGTTTCTTTTTTATTTTACTTATGTATTTTTGAGAGAGAGAAAACACGCGTGAGTATGGGGGAGGGGGAAAGGAAAAGGGAGAGAGAGAATCCTGAGCTCGGGGCTTGATCTCACAACCCTGAGATCATGAATCATGACCTGAGCTGAAATTAAGAGTCTGACACTAAAACAACTGAGCCACCCAGGCGTCCTACTGTTGTTGTTGTTGCTGTTGTTTTTTAACTCTAACATTTCCCATCTGCTTGTTATAGAAAGATGACAAATTTAAGGACCTATTTGTTCTACACCACACTTAATCACAACTAAAAGTGCAACCAAAAATTCACGCACTTGAAGTTTAAATCATGAAACACAATTCAAACAGAGGCAAATCGTCTATCAAAATATTAGGAAACAAGACCCTATTCCAGATTTAGATTCACAGAATATGGTGTTTTCCCTAATACCGTTCTGAAATAGTGAAGAGCTAAACAATGTGGAATAGTAATACTGCGGGACAGTCAGAATAACTAGGTCTGCTACTTGACCATCTGTTAAATGGAGAGCCAGGTCTGATTCTACCTCTAAAGTTCTATTATTTATACAGATAAAGATAATTAGCACCTGTTCACTGAAAGTCAACTATGCACACGGCAGTCTATCAGACCATGGATGAAAGAGGAAAACCTACTCTGCAGAGGATTACAGATGGCCGCATGTGATCACACACCAAAAACGAAGTGCTAGGTAAATACATCAGTAACTGCTCCATCTGCAAGAGAAAGAGGCAATACCACGTCTCTGAAAATCTTGAGAAACAGGGATGGTTATAACAAAAGTCAGAGTGAGGCCAGAAAATTTAAAAAAATAAAAATAAAAATAAAGGAGATCTCTGGAGCAGAAAGGAGGAAGAGTGATTTCAACCCACAAGCAGTGTAGAACAGTAGAAAGACTGCAGTGAAAATCAAGAAGTGAGGTCTAGATCCTGATAAAAATCAGCTGTTTCCTCTTCTATACAGTGAAAGGGCTGACAGAAGAACCCGCCACAACCTGTAGTTATCTAATGTTCGACTACGACAAGCCCTCTAAGTTTTTCGCTGGGTTTACTCTCTGACGCTTCCACAGCGTTACTCCAGCTACCAGACTCGTCTGCCGAGAAGGTAGGCAGCCCTAAGTGGGACTTTGATTCATGTGAGAGATGTTCGGGGTGAGAGACAGAAATGCAGCTGTGAGGGCCCAGGTGGGCTTAGACAGAATGACAGTCCAGCAGGCATCAGCCAAGTTTTGAGAGCAGACTTTCAGAGTTACTATTTCAAGTTAAAAGTTACAGAACAGAAGGACATTAAAATTGGCAAAAGCATTCTACATCTAGCTCTACCACAAACACCTTGAGCAGCACAATTCTGAAAAAGGTTTACTAACTATAATTAACATACGTTATACTACTTTCAGGTGTACAACACATTGCTTCAACAATTCTATACAGTACTCGGTGCCCACCATGATAAGTGCAGATTTTGAGGAAATTACATTTTTTTTTGGCCATGTTTAAGCTAGGAATAACCCCAGACATCTATCCCCCACCAATACCAAAAATGTGAAGGTAAGTAAGACAGTGCAAGCTAGGACCTAATTTTCCTAAGGGTGTTCACCACAACTGTCATGATCAAAACTCACGAGGTGAGTGCTCAGCAAAAATGTACTTAATTAATGTGAAAATTCCGTTAAAAATAAGAATACTAATGAAAGATATTATTAATAAACAATAAAAAACTTATTAATCAGCACGATAAACCCAAACACCAACTGACCATTACAGACAGAATTACTTGAGACCACCATCAGGAGAAGGGAAAAAGGCAAAATAAAATCACAGTTTCCTACCTGGTTGCTTGGATCTAGGCCAGCATAAGAGTTTCTTGAACTGCACCCAACTGGGGGTGTGGCCTCTCGAATGAACTCGGACATTTCAATCCCTCCACCAGGATCACTGTGGGAAAAAATGAGAAAAAAAGAGTAACTGTCATTATTCTGCCACCAATGGTTTTTTATTATTTTTTAAGTCATTATACATTTTTCTATAAAACTAAAAGGTTCTCATTTCTAACAGAGCAAACAGCAATTTAAAAAAGATCATTCTTCATTTGTAAGTCTTATAATCTGAACTATTTTATAACGTCACTACTTGAAAATATTTAAAACTCTCTAACCAAACGGTCTACACCCAATCCAACATTAGAAACTAGCCTTAATAACAATTATAGATGCTAAATATAGCACATACTTTATGACATGTGCCATAAAACCACTCTAGCAAAGACATGATTTGCCTTTTGTTTCCCAAGAGCAAAGAGAAACTGGCCATGGCAAACACAAAGTAATCAGATCTTACACAGCCACTCTCCAGGAGCGCAGTCTCAGTGAGCTGAATGACACTACGAGGAACGTGGAAGAGAACAGTCCACCTTGTCAAGCTAACTCTACCTGTATTTTTTATGTTAACAGCATTTAACTGGGATACTAATTTGTTTTACAGAAGTAGAAAGCTAAGATTTGAGATTTGTAATGAGTTAGAAGGCTTAAGTTTAAAAAATAAAATGATGTAGTAAAATAGGTATTAGAAAGACAGGAGAGAAGTACTAAGTTCAAAGAACTGAAGAAATCTACACGGAGTACTTAAAGAGAAGAGGATCTAAAAGTGGGGGAAAAGATCACACCAAATTTCAAAAAACTCAGAAAGTTTTACAATAAGGTTCCTCAGGAACATAACTTTTCGAATAACTCAGGCCTAAAATTTACCATAATCCTATCTTTTACCCAAAGATTTTTACTTATTCTACCTAGTACATACAGAGTAAGTAGTTGATAAACTTTAAAGTTACTGTTATCAAGGATAAAAATTCTAGAATACATGCTAGAATTATAGCAGATATAAACTATCCTGCCATTCAGCACCTAGTTCAATCATCTGGTTAACAGCAATACCAAAAAGCAACCCAAAATTCTTCTGCAGAGCCACGTCATCCCAAACTCTCATATGGTTTTGGGTAATATTGACCATACACTCAGGTTTAGGGGTGAGCACTACTGGCCAAAGTCAGCATGTTCCATTCTTTTGGTCATAGAACTTAGTTCTACACCAAGCATAAGACCTAACACAGGCTAGTATGAATCAGACCAGGAGTGTTCTATTAAGAGAGGTTATTTCTCTGTATCTGCTAGTCTTAATGCTGAGAAGATTGAAGACCTGGTGCTGCTGCAGTCATTTTACAACCATAAGAGGGCATGCTAAGAAGTCAACTGAAAAAAAAGGAGCCCAGCCTGGTAAAGGGAAGCTGGGTCATGAAATGACTAAAACTGCACCTTGCCAATTTGAAGACACCCCTCACACATAGACTTTTTAGTAGTGTGTGCCATAAATTCCCATAAGCCTATTTCAATGAGGTATTCTAACAGCTGCAATAAAAAAATACAGGCAAAATAGAATTTGCTTACAAGTATACTCTCCATTTAATAAGTATTTATCACTACAGCTATTTGAATTCTAGTGACTTTTTAGTATTAATGGTCTCATAACTATCATGTCCCTATTTACTTAGTGGGTTACTAACTCTAGGCCATTGACTGCAGTTAGCTAACTCAAGTTTAGTAAAGAAAATTAGCTTTCTAACTTGCTATCCATTTATACAAATAAAATATACTGGAACTCAGTTACAAATTTGATAGCAATTCAGCATGCAAATGACCAAGTGTGAGAAAAGTGAAACATGCTCAAGTTCGTTAGCTGTTTTGTGTTAACTCATACAGGAGACGTGGGCCAGAGAAATCTTTTTCTAATTTAGCAAAATCTTAAGTGTGTACGTAGAGACGGCTATTACCACTCTGAATGAGTGGTGAGTACTAACCAGCAACATCACTGTTCTCTCCACTGTTCTCCAGAATGCATTCTCTAAGTCAGATTCCATGGAAATTAGAAGGTGGAGAGCAAGGTAAAGATTAAGGAATAAAATATTCAACCCCAGAGAAAGGACAGAAAGCCCTCACCTTTCCTAGTTTATATACATCAACTTTATAGGTATATGATTCACATGTCATCCAACTTACCCATTTAAACTTTACAAATCAATAGTCTTTAATATATTCATAAAGTTCTGCAACCATCACCACAGTTAATTTTAGAACATTTTTATCACCTCAATAACAAACCCCTTCAGCTATTACCCCCTACCCTTCCCATCCACCCCAACCTTAAATAGCCAGAAATCTGTTTTCTGTCTTTATAGATTTGCCTATTTTGCATGTTTCATATAAATGGACTCATAATATGTGTGGTCTTTGCGACTGGCCTCTTTCACTTAGCCTAATGTTTTCAAGGTTAATCCATGTTGTAGCAACTATCAGTACTTCATATTTTTTATAGCCAAATAATGCTCATTGTATGGACAAAACACATTTTGTCTATTCATTCATCAGTTGATGGACAATACTGCCTACTTACAGACATCACTTCTGACAGCAAGTACAAATGATTATAATCTGAAAGTAATTATAAATAACAAATAAAAGCAAATATTTACTAAGTACTTAATACATTCCAGTAATAGGGGCATGTGGTTTATCTGCATTTTCTCACAAAACAGGCTCCTAAAATCTAAGATATAAATACTATTATTCTCCTTTCACAGATGAAAAAAGTGAAAACCAAAAGGTATAAAAATCTAAGGTCTCAGAGGAGTGAACAACATAAACTGAGTCACTGGTATATGGAGTTCAGGTGGGAAGGGAGGATACAAATAATATTTACATAGTACTCTACTCTGTTATATCTGTTTTTCCCACACACACACCTGAATATAGGTACTTACAGGCAATGAGAACTGAGACAAGATTTGAACACCTTGTCTGTACTCTAAAGTCCACTCTAAAACACCAATACTTGTCTTTCGAAAAAATAAGCACTAAAGTTTTCCTTCCATTTCAAAACCAAAAGTAAACACCATTGTCTAAAACAGGGTTTCTTAACCTCAGCACTATTGACATTTTGGGCCACTTCATTCCTGATTGTGGGGGGCCACTTCATTCCTGATTGTGGGGGGCCACTTCATTCCTGATTGTGGGGGGCCACTTCATTCCTGATTGTGGGGGGCCATCTTGTGCACGGTAGGGTGGTTAGCATTATCCCTGACCTCTACCCGCTAAATGCCAGCAACACTCCCCCTGGTTGTGATAAACAAAAATGTCTCCAAATATTGCCAAATGTCTCTTTGTGGGGAAAATCACCCCCATTTAAGAAACAATGATCCAGAACTAGTACCCAATGGCCAACACTGAGTGGGAAGGAGGTATTAAAGGGAGCAAAATAGGATGAATGAAAAAATGGATAGCTCCTTTTGTAACAAAATAATCCTCTAGCAAAATTACCATACCTCTCTTCTCTACAAATACAGAAGTAGAACTTTTAGCCAGCTGTCGCTGTCCTAAATATAGCTAAACACACAAAATGGCTGAGTCAGAGTTTTCTTTATTAGCAAGACTTGCAGATTTTTGGCAATGGCAATTTCAGCACATACCTGGAAAGTATAGTAGTTTACAATTCTCACAGAAGCAAAGTGGTCTACTGCAGTAAGCAATACACCAAATTCAGGGAATCTCTACCTTTATGCCTTAATTTCCCCATCTGTTAAAAAAAAAAAATACCAGGTACACACGGAGAGGCAGAAAAGCAAACGGGGTCTAATCTGAATTATAAAGGAGACTTCACAAAGTGATTTGTTGGTTATTAGTATCATTAACTGCTCAGGCTTTAATCAGAAACGTCACAGCACCATTATAGTATTAAATTTACAAATCTAATCTAGATTATAATGATGTCCATCAAAGTATGAATAGGTAAAAACAAAGTCCTTAAACAAATCTTCTTCAAAAATTTAGCCTAAAATTTACCCACATATAGTTTAAATGGGTCCTTAATTTATAGTATTTCAAGCATTACCGCCATGAGAAACAGAAAATATGGTCTCCAAAATATTTGTATTCAAACCCTAAAATCCAATGTGCTAATTTCCTCTCCTGAAACATTAGAAATGTAATACAAACATTAATGACTTTCACTCTTTCTCTAAGATAAAGATTTAATAAGGATTTTTGAACCGCTGTACCAGAGCCAATGACAACCATAAGGCTCCTCCTGCATTCATTCATTCATGCAACAAACTAACAACTATACTGTACCAAGCACAGTGTTAGGCTCTGGAAATGAAAGTATCTTCCTGTTCATTTCTTCTCCTCAGAACAGAACGTGAGTCCCAAATGGGAGATTTGGGGAAACAGATATCAAGAACAAAAATTTACAACAAAGATCTCATTTAATGCTGAAACTCAAAACACTTTAAGATTAGAAAAAGACAAGGATGTAAGCCAATACTACTTTATTTAAACCATGTGCTAGAAATCATAGCCCATGAAAGTTAAGGACAAGTGTAAGGACTAGAAAGGAAGAAATAAAACTGTCATCATTTATAGAAAATCAAGAAATACCTATATAGTTTCAACATTAATAGGGGAGTTTAGTGAGGCTGCTGGATAAAAAGTAAACAGTTATATTTAAAGGGAAAAAAACCCCAGAAAAGGTAATTGTAAAACACTTCTGTAATAAAAAGCTATAATTTGGCAAATTTAACAAAAGCAATGCAAGCCTTTTAATGAAGAAATGATAAATTTTTACTGAAAGATATTAAAGAAGGCTAAATAAATGGAGAGATTCCATATTGTAAAGATATTAATTCTCAGCAGAGGAATCTACATATTCAATGTAATTTCAATAAAAATCCTAAGTTCTTGTAGACTTTGCCCAACAGGCTCTAAGTTCTATATCAAAGAACAAAGAGCCAAGAATAACAGTCACTCCTGAAAAAGAACAAAGTAGGAGGTCTGCCCCACCAGACATCAAAAGTCGTGTTATGAAGCTACAGTAACTGGGACACTGTGATAATGGCACAGGCATGGACAACCAGATCAACAGAACAGAAAAGAGAGCCAGAAACACACCCACCATATATGAAAATTTAACTTATGACACAGTGAGTACTACCAATCACCAAGGAAAAGACAGTCTCTTTAACAAATACTGATTAAACCAGTTACTCATAAAGAAACAAGAGTTCAATCCCTACCTGACACTACAAATGAAAATAATTTGAACTGAAATGCAAAAACGAAAGAAATATGAAACTTTTAAAAGACATAAGAGAATACATTTCTGATCGTTGTGTAGGAAATAATTGCTTCAACAAGACACAAAAAATGCTAATTACCCAAAAATGGTAAATCTTAAATTTAAGACTGTATGCTAATCATAAAACCCCTTAAGAAAAGCAAAATGATAGGCCACAAACCAGGAGAAAATATCCGTAATGAATATAACCAATGAAGTAGTAGTATCATGAATTTATTTTTAAAATTCCTATTATTCAACTCCAAAGAAAAATAAAACAAGACATGAACAGGCCTTGGAAAGAAGAGAAAAACTCAAAGAATCAAATATGTATGATAAGATGCTCAACCTCATTAGTAATCAGAAAGTTTAACTGAAAGTCCCAATGAGACACACTTATCACTTACTTGAATGGCAAAGTTTTAAAGCTTATCAAAATCAAATATTGGTGAAGTTATGGAACAATAAGAACTTTCACACACTAATGGTGGGAGTATAAACTGGTACAATCATCTTGGCAAACAGGCTGGAATTATCTAATAAAACAACATGAAAATACCATGAACCAGTTTATATTCACTAGATATACACATGTGTACCAAGAAACACATACAATAATATGTCTTCAGGACACATGGATAAATAAAATGGATAAGTAAACTGGAGTCTATTTGCACAGTGGTAGACTATGCAACAGTAAATATGAATAAATGATAGCTATAGGCATCAACATGAATACGCCTATAAAATGCAGTATTTCACACAAAAAAAGCCCCTCACAGAGGAATACAAATAGTGTTATTCTCTTTAGGATATCCTAAGGCAGATAAAATTAATGTATGTTTAGGAATATGTACAAAGACTATATAACAAGAAAGAAAAGCAAGGGAATTATTAACATAAAATTCAAGATAATGGTCACTCCTAAAGGAAAAAGAACAGGATGAAATGGGAAAGAGGTACATAAAGGCTTGCATGGTATTTGTATAATAACCTATTAAGTTTTGTGGTGGCTAATCAAGTAGTCACTTGATTATAATTCTCTAAATTATACTGAATGATATGATTGATAAGCTGTTTAGAAATATATGCATTTCACAAAAAAATTTAAACTAGAAGAAAATGGAAAAACAATTCAGTAATGAAAGGAATTAAAAACACAGGGGCACGTAGGTGGCTCAGCCAGTTAAGCGTCTGCCTTTGGCTCAGGTCATGATCTCAGGATCCTGGGATCGAACACCGCATCAGGCTCCTTGCTCGGTGGGGAGAACCTGCTTCTCCCTCTCCCTCCCCCTCTCCCTCTGTCTCTCTCTCTCAAATAAGAAATAAAATCTTTAAAAAAAAATTGTTTAAAGGGAATTAAAAACATATAAAATATCCAGAAAAAATAAGATTTAACAATTACTGAGTGATTACTGTATCAAAAATGGTTCTAGGGGTGCCTGGGTGGCTCCAATGGTTGAGGGTCCGACTCCTGATTTCAGTTCGGGTCATGATCTCAGGGTCCTGGGATCAAGCCCCGTGTGGTTGGGCTCTGTGCTTAGCAGGGAGTCGGCTTGAGGATTCTCTCTCCCTTGCCCTCTACCCCTCCCCCCTTAAAAGAAAAGGAATGGTTCTAAATGCTATATATATATTATCTCTCATTCATTTTTTGTATCCTATAAGTTATAGTACGATTATTTGCCTCATCATTCAGATGAGAAAGCCAAGGCATAAAAAGCTTAGGTAACTCCCCTAAGGTCATACAATCAGGAAGTGATTCAAGCCCTGGCAGATTAAGTGCAGAGCCTACATTCTATTTGTTTACTCATAATACAAGGGTATGCATTTCTTAAAATAGACTTAAAAAATACACAGAACCCATACAAAAAACATGAAATTTTATAAGACAAGTGAAAAAATGGATATATACACCATGTCTCTGATGAGACTTCGTATTTTAAAGGTTGAGATCTCTCCATGTTGAATACACTTATCAAGTCTCATGGAATTTTCTGGAGGATGAGCAAAGAGGGCATCTCACAAAAAACTATGTACAGTTGACCCTTGAACAACACAGGTTTGAACTGCGCAGGTCCACTTATATGTGGATTTTTTTACATTTTATAATATTATAAATGTATTGTCTCTTATGATTTTCTTAAAAACAATGTCTTTTCTCTAGCTTACTTTATTTAAAGAATTAGTACATACATAATACATATGACATACAAATTATGTGTTAGTTGACTGTTTATGTTCTCAATAAGGCTTCTAGTCAACAGTAGGCTATTAGTAGTTAATGGAGGGGGGGAGTCAAAAGTTATACGTGGATTTCTTTTTTTGTTGTTTGGTTTTTTTTTAAGATTTTATTTATTTATTTATTCGAGAGACAGCAAGAGTGAGAGAACACAAGCAGGGGGACCAGCGGAGGGAGAGGGAGAAGCAAACACCCTGCTGGGCAGGGAGTCTGATGCAGGTCTCGATCCCAGGACCCTGGAATCATGACCCAAGCTGAAGGCAGACAGTTAACCAACTGAGCCACCCACAGGCCCCTATACATGGATTTCTGACTGCACGGGGCGAGGGGTTTGGTGCCCCAACCCCGTCATTGTTCAGGGGTCAGTTGTTTATGCATGAGAAGAACCAAGATAACACTGAAACAGAAAAATACTGAAAAGGGATTCACAATGCTAAATATTAAGCATATTAGTAAGCCATAAAAACAGTACAAAATAAAAATCAAACAAAACAAAACAGAACAAAACAAAACACCAGTGTGGTATAAACAAAAGAGAAAGACATCAACAGGGCAGAAAACAAAGCCCAGAAATTGACAAGCGTATATATGAGTATGCTACATGAAAAGTAAAGTATTTAAAATTACTAGGGGGAAAACACATTATTCTCTCAATAGTGTAAGGACTAACCCAAAAACAAAACAAAACAAAACAAAACAAGAATGTTTTCAGCTTGACTACAATTAAGAATGAAAAATTATAAAAATGCTGAAAGTAGACACAGGCAAACATTTATATAATATGGAGGAAGAAAAATCTCACACAACTTGGTATCAAAGACAGAACTAATAAACATTCACAGAATAGACCACATAAAAATAAACTGTGGCATATAAATAAATAAAATGCTATAAACTGAGGAAAAGTATCTGACACAAAATATAAAGAATATTCTTCATAAATACCTTCTCCAAATCAATAGCAAAACTAATAACCAACAGAAAAATAAACAATTCACAAAATAAATATGTGACAATAATAACACAAGAAAAATACACCCTTTTAACTAGTAACCCAAAAATTTAAAAATTACACAATGAGATATCTACCACAGCTTTGTCTAAATACCAAATACTCAATGTTGTCAAAAGTGCAGAAAAAGAAGCCCTCAAATTGCTGGTCATGGTAATTAGAAGGTAAATCTTTGGAATTTGGCAATGCATATTGAAAATATAAACTTAAAAATGGGTATAGCTTTCTAGTGTTCTACCTCTGCTAAATTATAATTAAAATTTAAATCATTTAAAATGAAAATATTCCAGGGGCACCTGGCTGGCTCAGTTGGTGGAGAGTACGCTTCTTGATCTTGGGGTTGTGAGTTCGAGTCCCACCGTTGGGTGTAGAGATTACTTAAAAATAAAATCTTTATTTATTTTTTTTTTTTGAGATTTCACTTATTTATTTGTCAGAAAGGGAAAGAGTGGCAGGCAGAGGGAGAAGCAGGCTCCCCGCTGAGTAAGGAGCCCAATGTGGGACTCGATCCCACGACCCCAAGATCATGAAGGCAGATGTTTAACTGACTGAGCCACCCAGGCATCCCAAAAATAAAATCTTAAAAAAAAACATTTAAACATCACAGTGATCTAATATACAAATTTAAATTTGAAAATAATTAAAGTAACTAAAATCAAGACAGTTAAATTATGACATACCTACAAAATGGAATACTGTGCAGTTATTAAAAATAATATGCAAAAAAATGCTTTCACTACTTCAAATATTTTCTGAGTACATATTAGTGACTGTTTTAGAACCTGGGAATAAAACAGGTCATAGGAAAAACAATGCCCCTGTCTTCAAGAAGCTTATAATGCAAACGAATGATGAAGTAAGACAATTTCAGGTAGTGATTAGTGCTATGAATAAAATTATTACAGAGGTAAAATATTTGCTCAATGAACAAACAGGATAATCACGTCAGGGGTGGAGAATAATGTAACTGAAAAGGGATAAACTCAATGTACTGGAAAACAGAAACGTTACCTATCTTAAAAGAGGAGTACCCACTTTTCATATTATACTCAGTGGAAACATCACAGACTCCAGATCAGAGTCCCTGGAATATTTCATCTTTCTCACCCTAGTTTCCACATCTACAAATCAGGAATAACAACAGCATCTATCTCACAGAACTATTTCGAGGACTTACTACATACATCAAATGTTCATACAGTAACTGTTTTTTGCGGACTTATTAGTGGTACCCATCATTTCTACGAAGTCACAATAAACTTCTGACTATGGATAAAATAAATCCTTTGGTCAAGAAGAGAAAGGGGATGAGGCCAAGGCAATGAAGAGAAAGGTGACTGAGAGCCATAGGAGGAATAGTCAGCTGGGAGGGGAAAGAAAACCTCCAGGAGGAGGTGACAACTACACAAACTTGAATCCTAAGAGGTCGGTTACACAAAGATGGAGGGAAGGAACAGAGAAGTTTCTAAGATGAGAATACATAATGAAAAAATATTTACAATAGATTAAGTGAAAATGCAGATTAAAAATGTCAAGTAAAATATCACAGTTTGCTTAAGATATATATACACTTTTTACTTATATGTATAAATAAAATATAAATGCTAAGATTTATAAACCATGCTTTAAAATTATTTCTTTACACTGTTTCTCACTGGTTTTGGTCTTTGGTGTGAATAACTATTTTACAATTATAACTGCTATTGTTCTAGCATGTTATTTAGTAATAAGGCCAGGACACTTATTTAATACCCCACATAGGTCAGTTAGCTTTGCTGGAGTCTAATGTGACAATCGGTACTTGTCTTCGTAGCTCTAGTGGCAAGATCTAACACTGCCTTAAAACCACGTATCAGAACAGAGGCTCAACACAGTAATCACATCACTGTACGCAAGCATGATCCACATCCTTACAAACTGAGCGGCATGGGTTTCCTTACCTCGGTCCATTACTGTCTTTTCTTCTAGTTGAACAGTTGCCTGGCTCAGCTTTGGCTCGCTGATCTGGGAACTCATTTGCGTTCCTATCTACAACTTCTCCAGCATCGAGTGCTCTGTGGAGTCGATGGTTGACCATCTTCAGAACAATGAAAACAGCAGCTATCACAGGACAATAAACTGCTACTATAATCATTGAAGAAGGAAGAGCCTTTAAGAGAAAGAAAACAAAGATAGGCATTTAAAAAGATTTCAGATTCAATTAGAGAAATCTGTAACTAAAATGATACGCAGACACATTCACACACAAAACAACAATTATGTTACTAGCACTAAATTATAAAAGACAGCACTGCCCAAAATAGTAGCCACTAGCTACATGCAGCTACTGAGTATCTGAGATATGGTTAGTATGAACTGAGATGTGCACTAACACTGGATTTTGGAGATTTAGTATGAGAAAAAAGAATGTAAAACATCTCAATATTTATACTGATTACATGTTGAAATACTGTTTAGATTATACTGGGTTAAATAAAGTACACTACTAAATTTATTCTCGTCTGTTTCTTTTTACTTATTTTTAATGTGGCTACTAGAAAATTTTAAATTACATATGTGGCTTGTGTTACATTAACACTGGAGAGTACAGTATAAAGTCCATGCATAAAACCTTATGACAAAATTGGAGAGTTAGGTATCACATTACATAACACATGAGTAAAACAGGATTATGGTCCAAATATGTATAAGCCCTGTTTATGTGCTCTCTGTAACTCTCTTCAGGATATAAACATTCTTTGGATTCTAGAAAGTTGTTCTAGTTAAAACTGTTAGAAGAATAACCTTTGAATTGTGACTGAAAATGCAGATAAGACGTGGGAGACATGCAAAATCCAAGGATGTTTTCTTTTCAAATACTTGAAAACTGTAGCCTGACAAATGAAAAAAGAAGGATACAGAACAGAATCAAGCAAAAAAACAGATTAACTGAAAAAAACTCAGAAGCTTCCTGGGCATGAAGATTGCAGACCCATCATACCTGAGGGTCTGCGGATGTGGACCTGAGTCCAGGGGTGACGGGGTGGAGACCAACCCACTTGGCCTCAGAGTCACCACTGGCAGAGATGATAAAACTAGACTCAATTTATGCCCATTTTCATGAGAAACAAATCACTCCCGTGTCTGTAGCTCTAAATTTCATAAGATTTAACCTCAGTCATCTGAGAACACGGTTCCAAATTTGCTTGGAAAGGTTACTTCGAATTGTTTGAGATGCTGAAACTAAAAAGGGCCTGGTGAACCAGGTGGGTTCAGAATACAAACATGATAAAAGTAAAAAGTTTCTTGGTAGGGAGAGAGAAGGAAAGACTGTGAGTTGGAATCAGAAGCGGGAAAAAAAGTAAATCAAGCCACAGTTTACTACTTTTGAGTTGGATGTGAGCATAATAGGTATATATTTGGTATTTTAAAAACTTGGGGGGCGCCTGGATGGCTCATGGGGCTCCTGGGTGACTCAGTCGTTAAGCATCTGCCTTTGGCTCAGGGCGTGATCCTAGGGTCCTAGGGTCCTGGGATTGAGCGCCGCATCGGGCTCCCTCCTGGGAGCCTGCTTCTTCCTCTCCCGCTCCCCCTGCTTGTGTTCCCCCTCTCGCTGGCTGTCTCTCTGTCAAATAAATAAATAAAATCTTTAAAAAAGATTTTAAAAATTTTAAAAATTTTTAAAAATTTAAAAAAATAAAAAAGTAAACCTGGGATCCCAACTTAAATGTCACTGAATGACTGATTTAGGCTTATGATTATAAATTTTAAAATGTATTTAAAATTTTAGAAAATCCATAAATATCAGGTTTAGAAAAGTTAAGTACTTGGAAAGATTTATTAGATAATCTAAGTACTTAAACATGAATACTAAATTTGTAAGTACAATTTAAAGAGATCTTAAGTGCAATTTAAAGGGATCTTAAGCTATATTTAAAAAAAAAACCCAGACCTCTAAAACATAATTGTTAAGAATGTGTTCAATATGAGTTTGAAACTGTTTTAATTTATACTTTAAGAAATCTAATTTTTTTGTAGGAAAAAAAAAAAAGCACCCTGAATAACCTTTCCTGAATAGAAAACACACACACATATTGACAAAAATTTCAAAGTAAACACACACACAAACACATAGAACATACTGCTGATTTACAAAGTTCTGCATGATGCCGGTTTCTATATTATATGTTCACATAAGAATTAGAATTCTTGGCAATCATTTAGTTCAACACCTTCATTTTCAGACAGAAAATTGAGGCCTAGTAACTTTGAATGACTCAGCCAAGATTACCCATCTTAAGGACAAAATTAACCAATACTTCTCATGCCTAAGTCACTGCATGTTTTACTACACACTGATACCAATTCCATTTTCAAATATAAAGTGTCAATGAAAAATAAGTCAGACTTCCATCACTAATCACCATAGTCCATATTAAGATAAAAATTATTGATTATAGTAATTAAGCAGATAGAAAGAGAACAACCTCACCATTATTATTCAGAGTGGTAGACAACTCCAGTGGAAACGTTAATGGCCCCTCCAAATGGGAAAAGAGAAAAGAGACTACTTAATATTGAACGGTCTATCACATCTACCTGTACAAAGAGTCAAAGATTATGAATGCCTAAAACAGATCGAAATATAAACTCTCTCTCCCTACTATATTGCTAACAGTGGATTACTGAATGCCAGGAAACATACTAAATGTACAGGATCTATATAGTAAGTACAGAATTTCTTTTCTTTAAACTTTGAACAGTGAAAAGACTGAAAGCTAAATAAAAATTCAAGTGACCATTTCATACCAGAAACGAGTATCAGATGATGAACACCTGTATTTTCTACTCAAACTACAGAAATTATCCATTTATTTTACACCCTATGGTTTAAATACTTAAGCCTTGTCAGTGGTTACTCTGGAGGTTTCTAAGTGACAGGGGACAGCTGTGCTGTAAGTTTCACTTTTCCCAAGGAGGGATAAAAATGCATGGACATACACTGGGCTGTTTTGTGACTTTATTCAAACTTGTTCTCTACTTACATTACTTCACTGGACTCTCAGCTGACCCCAGCACAGCTGAAAATACTAGTATGATCGTAAATGTATCATAAACCTTCCCTGTAACTACCTTACTAATATTACAAGAAAATTTTAAATGGTGTCTACCTTTACAAAATTTCAGTGTGGTTCCCCTAAAATCAAACACCAAACAACCAAAGACCAGTTAGGACACCTATCCCTCAGTTTTATGATCATATAACAAAAGTGCAAACCAAGTAGTATTTACTAGCTGCTTTTATATTTTATTAAATTAGATATATTGAGGGGTGCCTGGGTGGCACAGCGGTTGGGCGTCTGCCTTCGGCTCAGGGCGTGATCCCGGCGTTATGGGATCGAGCCCCACATCAGGCTCCTCTGCTATGAGCCTGCTTCTTCCTCTCCCACTCCCCCTGCTTGTGTTCCCTCTCTCACTGGCTGTCTCTATCTCTGTCAAATTAATAAATAAAATCTTTAAAAAAAAAATTAGATATGTTGATACTGTGTTTTCAAAGAAAGATTTTCAAAAACATTCATAATTCTATTTATCAACAAGTATCATCTCATGGGAAAGCAGGTTCTTTTTCTGGGGGAAAAACTTGTATGAAATAAAATTGCTTATTTTTCTGTTAAAAATACAATTTTTGTATCCCATTGATAATCCAATTCTAAATTAAAATATCTTTTTTGAAATTTTGGGTAGGTACCTATTCACATATTTTTTAAATATTTTAAGTTTGCTTTTTTAAAGTTTTTTAAGTAGGCTCCACACCCAACATGGGGCTTGAACTCACCACCCTGAGATCAAGAGTCATATGCTCTATGGACTGACCCAGCCAGGTGGCCCTGGTAGGTACTTACTGACTTAAGGTTAATTATGTTCCATAACAGACAATACTTTAAAATGTACTAATATTTCCAAAGGTCATGCTTCATCCTAGTTATAATATTTTATCATTGATATTATCTTCAAGTTAATGTTGATGTGACCAAGCATATTAACTGCTCTCTGATAATAAAAGTCAATTTATTTTACCTTCACTTCAAGGTCTATCTACAGGTATAAATTGTTTATATGGAAAGGTTGGTTTTACTTCTTCCCTAAGATACCTACAAACAGTGGACGGCAACAAATGAAGATGGGGTACAAACAAGGCCCTCACTGAATACTCAGAAAGGTCGCAGCACCACAAGCTCTCGATAAAGACCCGCAGAGTCATCAGACTTCAAGGGCTCTTCTTACACATCTTAAATTATCTACACATCTCACACATCTTATGCATCAAAAGTTATAATATGAAAACAAACAAGCTGGGTATTTTTTTAGTTCGGTAATATGCTATGATTAACCTCTTAATACGGGGATTTGGTTATTTATGTAATCACACTCAAGTATTCACGCCAGTTCAGTCAGAAATTAGTGGTCTATAATCTAAAGGTTATCAGAATGGAAGACTATCACCCACAACTGACGTCAAAAATTTTTTAACAAATCTCTTAAAATAGCTATTATTAATGTAAAGCACCTTATATGTTTCTTTTCTTTTTCCACTATTGAAAGTCCCTTATTATTTAAGGCAACGTTTACCAAACTTTTGGCATCACAGCTTTTATGCATATTCAAGGAAACAGGTGAACTGTGTATTTTACGTGAGATTCATCACATCTTAATCACATCTTAATTTCTTTTTTTTTTTTAAAGATTTTATTTTATTTATTTGACAGAGAGAGAGACAGCCAGCGAGAGAGGGAACACAAGCAGGGGGAGTGGGAGAGGAAGAAGCAGGCTCCCAGCGGAGGAGCCTGATGTGGGGCTCGATCCCAGGACTCTGGGATCAGGCCCTGAGCCGAAAGCAGACGCTTAACGACTGAGCCACCCAGGCGCCCCCACATCTTAATTTCTTAAACTGACAGATGGATTAAAGACTTTAATGTAAAGAGCGAAACTTTAAAAATTTTAGAAGAAATATAAAAATAGTTTTATGACCTTTAGGATATTTAAGCACAATTCTTGCAGCACACACTATAAAGGACTGATGAATTAAAATTAAGAACTTCTGTTCAAGAGACACTATAAACTTACAGATCCATTAAAACATGTATTATTATATAGGTATATGTACGTATTTATATATGTACGTACAGATGCAATACATAAAGAATACACATAAAGAATTTTTTTGAAATCAGTAACAAAGAGGCAAACAAACCAATGAAAACAAAGGACAATAAATGGACCTTACACAGAAAAATATATATAAATAGCCAATAAAAACAACAAATGAAAACATGTTCGACTTTATCAGTAATAAACAAAATAGAATTTAAAGCCACAGTGTAGGGGAACCTGGCCCAGTCAGTACATAATATGACTCTTGATCTCAGGGTTGTGAGTTCAAGCTTAAAAAGTAAAAAAGAAACCCACGATATATCATTTAATACCCATCTGTGTAGAAAAAACTAAGTATGGAGAACCAGAGTACCAAAGTATAAAGTATTGGCAGAAATACAAATTTGTAGATAAATCACCCAAGATGTAGCAATTCCTATCATAAGTATAAAATTGATATAAACTCTTGGGGCGCCTGCGTGGCACAGTGGTTAAGCGTCTGCCTTCGGCTCAGGGCGTGATCCCGGCGTTATGAGATCGAGCCCCACATCAGGCTCCTCCACCGTGAGCCTGCTTCTTCCTCTCCCACTCCCCTTGCTTGTTCCCTCTCTTGCTGGCTGTCTCTATCTCTGTCGAATAAATAAATAAAATCTTTAAAAAAAAATAAAATAAAATTGATATAAACTCTTGTATATGCAACACTATAAGACGTTTATACAAAAAACAGCAAAAACGTAATTGAAAATCGGAAGGAAAATGGGAAACTGTAGACTAGTTACCAGTGGAGTATGACAGTGAAAACTGCAGCCAAATGCAGCCACATTAACTGTATAAATACAGTATTATATTCCAAACATAAACTTAAGCTTTACTGTATTTTCTTGATATATTTTTTTGGTAATGAGTATGTATTTCTTTTATAATTAGAAGAAAAGAGCTAAAATTTTAATAGTGATAAAAAGGTTTTCATATTAGCTTTCATCTTTTACAGAGATATGATCTATATTCATCTCAATAACGGATGACTTAGCAATAGATCAAATTCCAATCAAGGCAGTTTCTCACCTTACTCCTTATTTGCAAAAAGTTAAAAAATATCTCAACTCTCAATTATACATCCCTAATAATGGCACCAAGTACTAATGGCTGTTAGATAGCATTAGATATTCAGATCAAATACAGACCCCCAAACAGTGGTAAGCCTCCTTACTGAGATACTGTGTTAGATACTTTTAATAAGATCATCTCTCTTTAAAGTTGGATGGATAGAAATGCCAATCAAAACTACGAAGAAATATTACCACACACCATTAGGACGGCTACTATCAAGGAAGGGAGGGACGAAAAATGAGAAAATAACAAGTTTTGGCAAGGAGGTGGGGAAACTGGAATTTCTGCGCCCTGTTGATAGGAATGTAAAATGGTGCAGCCTCCATGAAAACAGTATGGTGACTCCTCAAAAAATTAAAAGTAGAATTACCAGGTTTGATCCAGCAATCCTACTTCTGAGTACTTATCCAAAAGAATTAAAAGCAGGTTCTCAAAGAGATATTTATACACCCTTGTTCACAGCAACGATACGCACAATAGCCAAGAGATGGAAGCAGTGCAAATATCCATCCATGGATGATAAACAAACTGTGGCCTATACATATCATGGAATATTATTCAGCCTTTCAAAGGAAGGAAATCCTGTCATATGCTACAACATAGATGAGCCTTGAGGCCATCTGCCAACTGAAATAACTAAATCACAACAAGACAAAATACTGGATGATTCCACTTATACCCGGTATCTAAAGTAGTCAGATTCACAGAAATAGAAAGCAGAATGGTGGTTACCAGAGGCTGGCAAGAGGAAGAAATAGAGAGTTGTTGTTTAATAGGTGCAGACTTTGTTTCATATTACGAAAAAGTTCTGAAGATCCAATGCACGACAATGTAAATATACTTAACATTACCAAATAATACACTTTAAAAATGTGTTAAAATGGTTAATTTTATGTTACATGCATAGTTTAGTCCCTTAAATTCTGATAGTTTATCCTTAATATTAAAAAAAGTAAAACCAACCTGTGATGGATTCAAGCTATTCAACATGCCAAATACATTTCTGATAGGACTCTTAAGAAAGACACTCAGAATCACAAAAATAATCATACTAGATTTATCACAGTCATGAAATAAATTTATCTTGTATTTCATTTCAAAAATCGACTTAATTCCCCCCTATGCTAGCACACTGCATGGCAGAAAAACAATCTTTTATACAGTGCTCATTTTTATGTGCAGCAGCAATGTAAAGACATATGCTCACTATCTAGGCTTAGATTCTTAATTTTCATTATTTTGAACACCAGTGAATCAAAATCTGGAAGCATACAGTTAACAAGTATTTCCTTAATAAATCTGTAACTATTCTCAAGCAGAACTGATTTCAATGCATATTTTTCAGTTCACGTTACAAAGTGATTATCAGCTATCTAATAGCAACAACCACATCTTACACTTAGATATCAACTGACATCTAATACTTGGTGATTACCATGTACCAGGCACATTTCTAAGTGTGTTATGTATATTAACTCATTTAACCCTCATGATCACCTCATGAAGATGGCACTGTGATTCTTCTATTTTTACAGATGGGGAAACTGAGGCACAAAGAGATAAGTAACTTGCCCAAGGTCTCAGAATGAGGCATTAAGGAGCAGTTTGACTCCAGATTCCTTGCTCTTAATCATGACACCTACCTGCCTCTAAATCAAAGGCTGGCAAACCTTTTCCATTTAAAGGCAAACAAAAAATATTTCATGCGTTACAGGTCATAGGATCTGTTGCAACTGAACTCTGCTCTTAGCAGTGTGAAAGCAGCCCTAGACAATACTGACAATATATGAACACAAAAGCATGGTGTTTTCTCATAAAACTATTTTTATGGACACTGAAATTTCAATTTCCTGTAATTTTCACACAGCATGAAACCTTACTCTTCTTTTTATTTTTTCCAATCACTAAAATATGTTTTTAAAAAAAGGTCGGGGCACCTGGTTGGCTCAGTCGTTAAGCATCTGCCTTTGGCTCAGGGTGTGTCCCAGAGTCCTGGGATCCAGCCCCACATAGGGCTCCCTGCTCTGCTGGGAGCCTGCTTCTTCCTCTCCCATTCCCCCTGCTTGTGTTCCCTCTCTCACTGGCTGTCTCTCTCTCTCTGTCAAATAAATAAATATAATCTTTAAAAAAAAAAAAAAGGTGGGGGCACCTGCGTGGTGCAGTCAGTTAAGCGACCAACTCTTGGTTTCAGCTCAGGTAATGACCTCAGGATCATGAGGTCGAGCGTCAGACTCCCTGCTCAGCACAGAGTCCGCTTGGGACTCTCTCTCCTTCTCCCTCTGCCCCTCCCCCCATGCTCTCTCTCCCTCTCTCTTTAAAATAAATAAATCTGAAACCAAAAAAAACCAAAAAGCAAAAAACAAAAACAAAAAACAAAAACAGGGAGACACACCTCTGCTTACTCACTCTGATGGAAAATCCCTTTTGGCTTATTCACAAAAAGAATATAAAAGGATAAGCTAATTCCTACCACGTGCAGAATAGTTCCCTATTTATACCGCCTTTCGTTTCTGGCAAACAGAGAGAATACTGAAGGAAAATGGGGGAAAAATGAGGGCTTAGTAGAAAATGAATGTCAATTAGGGGTAAGGAAACAGGTTAGGTCAGAAAGGAAATGAATTAAGCCTTACAGTTTTCTTTTTTTTTTTTTTAAAGATTTTATTTATTTATTTGACAGAGATAGAGACAGCCAGTGAGAGAGGGAACACAAGCAGAGGGAGTGGGAGAGGAAGAAGCAAGCTCACAGCAGAGGAGCCTAATGTGGGGCTCGATCCCATAACGCCAGGATCACGCCCTGAGCCGAAGGCAGACGCTTAACCGCTGTGCCACCCAGGCGCCCCAAGCCTTACAGTTTTCACATACGGGCTGCCCCCAAAGAACTTTAAAAAGGCCTTCACGTCACAATCATGGCTCTAGGAATTCAGACCTCTTTCCACAGTCTCCTTTGGCGAGGGGGGGAGGGGTTGTAAAGCATTCCAGGTAGATATTTCATTTCAGAAGACAGGGTTGCAGAGGGAAAGGGAAAAGTACTCCCAATGCTGAGATGCACACATACTTTCCCATAGAAAAAACACACACACACAAATATAATTTTCTGTAACTGCAACTACACAGTAAGACAAATTGATTTCAGAGGGCCAACTGGGAACCTCTGTAACAAACTCAGAATACCTCTCCCCAAAGGCAACTAACTGATTTATAAGTGAACCATTAGAACTTGAGGTTACCCATATTTCTGCAGAAGTTTGAATTTTATCTATATTTTAATATGAATAGAATCATGAAAAATACCAGATACTATCATTTAGATCTATTTATATTTGCATTTTATATTTATGTCACTCTATAGCATGTATTTGTATTTACATTTTTAGCTACAGTTGAATGCTCTTCTTAGGGAAGTAACATTTAAAATTACGTATTACCGGGGCGCCTGGGTGGCACAGCGGTTAAGCGTCTGCCTTCGGCTCAGGGCGTGATCCCGGCGTTTATGGGATCGAGCCCCACATCAGGCTCTTCTGCTATGAGCCTGCTTCTTCCTCTCCCACTCCCCCTGCTTGTGTTCCCTCTCTCGCTGGCTGTCTCTATCTCTGTCAAATAAATAAATAAAATCTAAAAAAAAAAAAAATTACATATTACCCAGATGAAAAGGAACCAAAATAATATAGTACATATAACTCATCATCAACATAAATGTACTAGCAGCTAGAGATGGGCAGCTTAAAATATATATGAGAAGATGGCATGGATATGAAAAGCAAGGACTAAAAAAAAAAAAAAAACCCTAACCAAAAAAAAAGGATACATACTGATGGACTAAAATAATTACATATATTTTATAGGAATTTTCCCATACTTTTATTTTTTCCAGTAAAAAAATTTTATGTATAAATATAATTAAACATATTTAGATAAACTATTTCAAAATATATATTCCCAAATACAATTAGCCAATAACGGAAATGATATAGGTGGAATTAGTGATTCACAAAAATCCTTTCCAAAACTAATCCATCCTCACGTAAGTGTTGAAATGGCTTTCTTTTTTTTTTTTTTTTTTTTTAAGATTTTATTTATTTATTCGACAGAGATAGAGACAGCCAGTGAGAGAGGGAACACAAGCAGGGGGAGTGGGAGAGGAAGAAGCAGGCTCATAGTGGAAGAGCCTGATGTGGGGCTCGATCCCATAACGCCGGGATCACGCCCTGAGCCGAAGGCAGATGCTTAACCACTGTGCCACCCAGGCGCCCCTGAAATGGCTTTCTAATGAGATTAAGATACCCAAGCCAACAAGCAGAAGCCAAACTAAAGTAAAATAAAAAAAATAAAAAATAACTGGTACATCTGGAAATTTTAACTGGTTATTAAACTGTCAGAACAGCAAATAAAAACAGAAAGGTAGAGGTATTTATACATCTAAATTAAAGACTCGTACATTTATCATTCATACATTTATTCATGTTGAATAAAGAACTCCATTCTTTACCAAAAAATTCCCCAAATGAAATCTGAAAGAATTATTATCTAAGAACATAACTTGAGAAGCACCAATGTTTTGATTCACAAATTTTTTTTGAGAAAACCTAATCACACTAGAAAGAGAATAGGGTATCCTATGCCAAGATCTTGGTTCATATTTCCTCTCGTAAATTAATAACTTGACATTATAGTGTATAAATCATTCTTTTATTAATCAGTCTAAATAAATCCTTGACTAATTTGATAAGAATAATTCAGTATATTGATAAAAATTCATTTAAGTAGTAAATATGAGGACCAGAAGCTGGTTACAAAGTTCAACTTTAAATAGTTTGACCTATTTCTTTATTCCATTTGTTTCTGATATATTTTACTGAAACAATTTTTCCAGGATTCATAGTAAATGAAAATAAGAATTCATTAACAACGTCTGTCAACATGACCTTGCAATTTTGAAAAATAGCAGCTAGGTTATTACCTCACAAAATGTCAGCTGAGGATCTATCCAATAGGATTATCTTTAGGTCAATGCATATAAAATAATGGATTCTTAGGGGGCCCAGGTGGCTCAGTCAGTTAAGTGTCCAACTCCTGATTTTGGCTCAGGTCATCATCTCAGAGTCGTGAGATCGAGCCCCACATGGGACTCCACACTGGGCATGAAGCCTGCTTAAGATTCTCTCTCTTCCCCTCCCTCTGCTCCTTCCCCCCTGCGCAAGTTCACGCTCTTTCTTAANCTTTTTTAAAAAAAAAAAAAAAAAAAAAAAAAGGAAAAAAAAGAATGTAAATCAGTAAGATGTATAAATTAAATACATACTCTTAAGAATACTAACAACCCACATACCATTTTGGCCTGAGCTCACTGAATATGCTTGAAACAGAAAGATGGTATTGCATTGCTGTATAATTCATCTCTATCTTTAAAAATAAATCCTAGGGGTGCTTGGGTGGCTCAGTCAGTTAACCACCAGACTCTTGATTTCAACTCAGGTCATGATCTCAGGCTTGTGAGATCGAGCTCCCCACCCCCCGCCACAGTGGGGTTCCACGCTGGGTATGGAGCCTGCGTAAGATTCTCTCTTTGCTCTCTGCCCCTCCAACCCCTACTCATGCACGCATGCTTTCTCTCTAAAAAAAAAAAAAAAGTAAATGCTAAAATCAGGCAAGATATGATATACACTAGATTTAAGAGGAGGTAAATAAGCTTAACAGAAAAAATGAATTAAGGAGTGAATATAGCATATTTAATACCACCATTTACTCATTGTCCATAATGGCAACTCTGACACACTTAACTCAGTGAATATGAGCTTTATTCATTGATTCAACATATATTTACTAAATGCCTATTAAGTCCCAGATACCCTTTGAAAGAATGGTAATACTGCGAGGCACCTGGGTGGCTCATCGGTTGAGCATCTGACTTTGGCTCAAGTCATTGAGCTCTCTGCTCAGCAGGGAGTCGAGCTTCTCCCTCTCCCTCTGTTTGTGATCTCTCTCTGCCTCTCGCTCTGTCAAATAAATGAATAAAATCTCTTTTAAAAATGGTAATACTGCAATAAGCAGATCCTTACTCTTCTTGAGCTTCTTAGAAGAATGACTAATTTAGTGTTCCACCCAGCACCAGGTAGGTTAAGTGGATTATCTCCCAACAATGCTTTGAATAAAGTACTATTATTACCTCTATCTATGGATAAGAAAACTTGAGGCTATGAAGTCATTTGCCTACAGTTCGTAAGCGGTAAAAAGAGTCTAACTCCAGTGTTAAGAATCTGAGTTTGTGGGGGTTTATTTATTTAGTATTTTCTACATCCAATGTGGGGCCTAAACTCACAACCCCAAGATCAAGAGTTGCAGGCTCTTCTGAGTGACCCAGTCAGGTGCCTCAAGAATCTGAGTTTTAACCACTACACTAGGCAGTCTTCCCTCCAAGGCAGTGTTCCACAACTTTTTTTTCCCCCATTATCACCCTAAGGAGCCTTTTCAGACATTTTTTCCTAATCACTCCTGTGAAATAATTGAAATTATATATATATTGGTTTCTGCCCCTGGTTTCTGGCACAGAGCTCCTAAAACCCTTGGAATTCCTAAGTGATAAGAGCCCTAGGAGCATCTTTTTTTTTTTTTTTTAAAGATTTTATTTATTTATTCGACAGAGATAGAGACAGCCAGCGAGAGAGGGAACACAAGCAGGGGGAGTGGGAGAGGAAGAAGCAGGCTCATAGCAGAGGAGCCTGATGTGGGGCTCGATCCCA
>NC_048231.1:12102219-12161581 GCF_002007445.2 Ailuropoda melanoleuca | reverse complement strand
AGCCTGATGTGGGACTCGATCCCACAACGCTGGGATCACGCCCTGAGCCGAAGGCAGACGCTTAACCGCTGTGCCACCCAGGTGCCCCTAGGAGCATCTTTTTTCTAATATTGGTCTTTGACTTGGGTTCCTGACATCTAAGTCCCTTGGAATCTTCTGGGTGATTGGAATGTCTTTGTTCTAATGAGGGGCTCCTGGATGGGGGCTGGTCACCAGAAAGACCAAGCCATGATTAGAAGCTTGGAATTTCAGGGGTGCCTGGGTGGCTCAGTCGTTAAGTGTCTGCTTTGGCTCAGGGCATGATCCCAGGGTCCTGGGATCGAGCCCCACATCAGGCTCCTCCACTGGGAGCCTGCTTCTTCCTCTCCCACTCCCCCGGCTTGTGTTCCCTCTCTCGCTGGCTCTGTCAAATAAATAAATAAAATCTTAAAAAAAAAAAAAAAAAGCTTGGGATTTCAGAGAAGGAGAGGGTCTGGAAATGGCCATTTCAGAGAAGGAGAGGGGCTGGAAATGGAGCTAATAATTGATGATGCCTACATGAGGAAGCCTTCACAAAATCCCAGGAGTACGGGGTTTGGAGAGCTTCCAGGTTGGTGAACAGGGGGAGGTGCTGGAGAATGGTGCACCAGAGAGGACATGGACCCTCTGCAGCCCTTCCCATACACCTTGCCCTACCACCTTTTCCAGCCGGATGCTCTTCTGCGTGCTTTATCACACCATTTTGTAATAAACTGGTAAACAGTAAGTAAACTCTTTTCCTGAGTACTGTGAGCCACTCTAGCAAATTAACTGATTCTGAGAATGGAGTCACAGGAACCTTCAAATTATAGGGAATGAGTCAGAAGCACAGATGACAACCTAGCCTTGTTACTGGCATCTGAATTGGGGGGAAGGAAACTGTCTTGTGCGACTGAGTCCTTAACCTGTGGGATCTGATACTCTCTCCAGGTAGTGTCAGAACAGAACTAAACTGTAGGACACTCAGGTTACTCAGAGAACTGCGTGGTATGGGAAACCCCCCACACATTAGAAACACTGTAAGTGTGGTAGCAGCCTAAGAGTAAAAGAAAAACACATGGAAGCGTAGGTTTTTCAAAACCTCCCGTCATGAAATTTTATCACCAGATACACTAACGCTGTATGTACTATACATACATGTGTACTTTACGCATAAAAACATTTCTTCACCACCACCACCACCACCACCCTCCCCCATCAAGTAACTAATTTTCACCCCCTTGAGGGCAACACCATATCCACTGAGAAGTTTGCCCTAGAGCAAGTTTCCTAACCTCAGCAATGCTGGCATTGGGGGCCAGGTAATCCTACATTATGGGTGCTGCTGTAGGCATTAAAGGACGCCTAGTACCATCCGTGGCCTCCACCAACTAGAAACCAAGTGGTAACTGTAGCAAAGTTCAGTTGAATCTCCCAGCCCTAGAAACATGCAGGTAAGTAGCAGTAATTGCTTCTCTTGCTGCCCTTTACACAATCATAAGAACTACAGTTCCTGATTTTGCCCACGAAAACACTGGAGTGGATGGGATATAAACAGACTGCAAGTGCTGTATCTCTGTAGCTGGTGTGAAGGAGCACATGCAAGAGCAGCAGCAAGAAGGAAACTATTTTATATAAACACAGGCGGGAAAGAACCCCATTAGACCAATAAGTGAAAGGACATTAAAGTTTAATAAAATCCATTTATAATACATGCCATAGAAAAAGGCTAAGTAACCCCTCCCACCAAAATGATGAGTGAGACAAATGATCTCACTTTAAGTATAGATGAGAACCATAACGAAATCCCTGGGAGAACATTGTGTTTTATAATGGGTTTCTATTGTATTCACACAATATGCGGTCAAGAGGAGCCAAGATTAAGGATATAATTAGATAGTGATGGGAAGCGCAGCTCTGAGAGTTCCAGATTCAGAATACACATCAAAAAAGATCAGGGGACACTAAATTCATCTCAAACCCATCACAGGTAGGCCTTTCAGGAGATTAATCAGAAAAGCATCTTGTGCATCAGCGTGGAGAAGGCTGGGGAAGAGCGATGTGCTGGTGGTCCTGAGGTCAAAGAGGAAAAGCAGCAAGGCAAGGTGCGTGACCCTGAGCCAGTTTCCTCAACTGTCAAACGGGGTAACAGCATCTTCATTTCACACGGCTATGGAGACGATTAAAGGAGAAAACGTGAGCGTGGATGATGCCTGGGCATGTAATAATGGCACAATAACCATGATGTTTTTAATCACATTTAAGCAATGTAGTGGCAAAAAAAACTAAGATAAGCGAACAGAAAGACCTCCAAATAGAAATGGTTCAGAGGAACCAAAGATGAGCTACAAAAAAGATGAGCTAGGTAAGACTTGTGAGACCTCAGAATACCCAGAGGTAAATATTTTGTCTGATGGTGCACAACCAAAGTCATTAAAAAATAGAGACATGTTTCTATAACACAGTAAAGAAAAAGGAATCTATATTTCAAACAAAAATATATTATGCTTAATAGTAAAACACTAGCATTCCCATTAAAGTAGGGAACCAGGTAAGGCTGTCCATATTTTCAACATTATTTAATACAGATATATAAGGGCGCCTGGGTGGCTCAGTCAGTTAAGTGGCTGCCTTTGGCTCGGGTCATGATCCCAGGGTCCTGGGATCAAGCCCCGAGTCGGGCTCCCTGCTCAGCAGAGAGCCTGCTTCTCCCTCTCCCTCTGCCTCTGCCTGTTGCTCTGCCTACTTGTGCTCTCTATCAAATAAATAAATAAAATCTTGAAAAAAAAAAATACCATGAAGGGCAATTACACAATAGAAAAAAGTATAAATATTGGAAAGAACTTCAAATTATTTTTTTACAAACATAATTAACTGCGTATTTGAAAATGTTTCTACGATAAGCAGAAATTATTAGAAAAAAATAAGCTAATTTCATAAAGTGGTTGCAAAATCAATAAATTAAAATCACTTGTTTTAGATGGGATCCTGAAACAGAAAAAGAACATTAGGTAAAAACTAAAGAAATCTGAATAAAATACGGACTTTCAAGTTAATGATTTATCAAATACTGTTCATTGGTTGTGACAAATGTACCATAGTAATGCAAGATGTAATCAACAGGAAAAAAATGAGTGCAGGATACATGGGGCAACTTTTCTGTAAGTCTACAACTATTCTAAAATAAGTTATTTTGGGGGAACCTGGGTGGCTCGGTCGGTTAAGCAACTGCCTTCAGCTCAGGTGGTGATACCAGCATCCTGGAATTGAGTCTCGCATCAGGCTCCCTCCTATTCCCTCTCCCTCTGCCGCTTTCCCGGCTTGTGCTCTCTTGCTCGGTCATTCTCTCTCTCTCAAAATAAATAAATAAAATCTTTAAAAAAAACACAAAATAAAATAAAATGTTAATTTTTTTTAAATCAATAGTTTTCTTTGTATGTAAGCAATGACCAGTTAGAAAGAGCGAAAGAAATGGTTCTATTTACACTATGTTAGAAATTAAAATCTAACAATAATAATACTAAGGGAAAATGTACAAGGTTGACAGAAAAAAAACTAAAAAAGAAAATTCTCTTTAGGGACATAAAACGAAGAGATCACCTTAACTCAGTATTATAAAGATGTCAAATTTCCCTCCCTGAAGTAATCTACAAATTCAATACCTTCCAATCACAAATTCCATAGCATCCCTGGGAAACAACAAGATGAATAAACATGCAAGAATAGCAAAAAAACAAACAAAAAACTAGTAAGACTATCAACAATCCTACTATGAAAGAAAAACATATACATATATAAAACAAGGGTTACAAAAAAAATACAGTATTCACGTAAGAGCTGATAAAACAGAAACCAAATACACCAGTGGGAACTTAGATTATGAAAAAGATGGCATTTAAACTACTAAAAAAATATGAGATGGTTTAATAAATTAGCTTGATTGGGACAACTACCTATCAAAAAAAATTTTTTTTAACTAGATGCTCACATATTGCTTACAGCAAAATAATTTCTAGATGGGCTAGACTATAAAATTATTAGATGCTTGCAATTATATTACAAAGGCCTAATCTTAATATGTAACAGTGCTTAGATACCAATAAGAAACAAGCTAAGAGAAAATGGATAAAGCACATGAACTCTTCAGAGAAATGGGGAAAAAAACCCAAACTCTTAAGCTTATAAAAAGCTGCTCAACCCCAAAGTAAGATATGCAAATCAAACCACTCTAAGATACTATTTCTTATTATGAAAATAGCAAAACTATGAGAAGCTGTGGTGCATGCGAGCACAAAAGGATCTCTCATGTATTGCTTCCAAGCATGCTAAATGAGCAATACAGCCCCTCTGAAGGGCAATTTGGAAGTACCTTTCAAAATTACAAAAGCATTTATCCTCTGAACAAGCAATCTCATTTCTAGGAATTTATCGTAACAGTATACCTGGACACATCTGAGATGACATTTATACAAATTATTTACCCCAGTACAGTTTGCGTTAGAAGTTGGCAAATTAAATGTCTATATATAACATATATGCATATAATATATAAAATATATATGTTAATATATGTATTAATACTCATATAACATATATGATGTATTAATATATATAATTACACAATATATAAATTAAACATATATAAATAATATAGCCACACAATGGAATTCTATGCAACTATTTAAAAAAAAAACTGAACCCAACAAACAAAAATCCAGGACCAACAGCTTCACTGGTGAATTCTACCAAACATTTAAAGAAGAATACCAATCCTTCTCAAACTCCTCCAAAAAAGAAAAAAGGAAGGAACAGTTCCAAACTCATTTTATGAGGCCAGCATTACCCTAATGCCAAAACCAGACAAGGACACCACAAGAAAATTACAGACCTATATCCCAGATGAACATAGATGCAAAAATCCTCAAGAAAATATTAACAAACCAAATTCAATAATCCATTAAAAGAATCCTGGGGCACCTGGGTGGCTTGAGCGTCTGTCTTCGGCTCTGATCATGATGTCAGGGTCCTTGGGATTGAGCCCTGCATCAGGCTCCCTGCTCAGCGGGGAGCCTCCTTCTCTCTCTGCCTCTCCCCCCTGCTCATGCTCCTGCACACTCTCTCAAATAAAGAAATAAAAAGAATCCTACACCATGATCAAGTGAGATTTATTCTAAAGATGCAAGAATGGTTTCACACCTGCAAATCAGGGGCGCCTGGGTGGCTCAGTCAGGTAAGCATCTGCCTTCGGCTCAGGTCATGATCCCAGGGCCCTGGGATAGAGCCCCCCACCTTGGGCTCGCTGCTCAGCAGGAAGCCTGCTTCTCCCTCTCCCTCTGCCTACTGCTCCCCCTGCTTGTGCTCTTTCTCTGTGTCAAATGAATAAAATCTTTATTAAAAAATCTGCAAATCAACGTGATAGACCACATTAACAAAATGATGGATAAAAATCACATGATCAGCTCAAAAGATGCAGAAAAAGCATCTGACAAAAGTCAACATCTGTTTATAAAATTCTCAACAAAGTGGGTATAGAGGGAACATACCTCAACATAAAGGCCTCATATAACAAGCCCACAGTTAATATTATACTTAACAGTGAAAAGCTGAAAGCTTCTAAGATCAGGAGCAAGACAAGGATACCCACTCTTAACACTTTAATTCAACACAATATTCGAAGTCCTAGCCAGAGCAATTAGGTAAGAAAAAGAAAGAAAAGGCATCCAAATTGGAAAGGAAGAAATAAAACTATTTGTAGATGACATATTATATTTAGAAAACCTCAAAGACTGTTTAAACCAAAATACCAAAAAAACTGTGAAAATAAATTAATTCAATAAAGTTGAGGATTTAAATCAATATACAAAATCAATATACAAAAATGTGTTGTTTCTTTTTTTAAAGATTTACTTTTTGAGGTGGGAGGGAATGCACACAGAGGGGCAGAGGGAGAGAATCTTCAAGCAGACTCGCCACTGAGCACCAAGCCCAACAGGGGGCTCGACACCATGACCCATGAGATTATGACCTGAGCTGAAACCAAGAGTCAGCCACTCAACCAACTGAGCCACCCAGGCACCCTTGTTATGTTTCTATACACTAATAACAAGCTATCAGAGAGGGGCGCCTGGGTGGCTCAGTCGTTAAGCGTCTGCCTTCAGCTCAGGGCCTGATCCCAGGGTTCTGGGATTGAGTCCCGCATCTGGCTCCCTGCTCCGCTGGGAACCTGCTTCTTCCTCTCCCACTCCCCCTGCTTGTGTTCCCTCCCTGCTGTCTCTCTGTCAAATAAATAAATAAAATCTTTAAAAAAAAAAAAAAGCTATCAGAGAAATTAAGAAAACAATCCCATTTGCAACTGCATCAAAAAGAATAAAATACCTATGAATAAATTTAACCGAGGAGGTGAAAGACCTGTACACTGAAAACTATTACACACTGATGAAAGAAACTGAAGGAGGGCCACAAATAAATGGATATTCTATGCTCATAGATTGAAACAATTAATATTGCTAAAATGTCCAGGGACGCCTGGGTGGTACAGTTGGTTAAGCATCTCACTCTTGGTTTCAGCTCAGGTCATGATCTCAGGGTCGTGAGATCAAGCCCCATGCTGGGAAACTCTCTCTCCCTCTCCCCTATAAATCTTTTATAAATAAATAAATCTTTTTTAAAAATTGCTAAAATGTCCATACTACCCAAAGCAATTAGACTCAACACAATCCCTACCAAAATTCCAATGTAATTTTTCAGAGAAATAGAAGAAACAATCCTAAAATGTGTATGGGACCACAAGACTCAAAGGAGCCATAGCAATCTTGAAAAAGAAGAACAAAACTGGAGGCATCACACTCCCTAATTTCAAAATGTATTACAAATCTGCAATAATTGAAACAATATGGTATTGGCACAAAAACAGACACAGCAATCAGAACAGAATAAAGAGCCCAGAAAAACACCGACACATATATGGTCAATTAACTTACAATAAAGCAGCCAAAACATACAATGGAGAAAGGACAGTCTCTTCAATAAATGGTTTTGGGAAAACTGGACAATCACATTCAAAAGAATGGAACTGGACCACTATCTTACACCATACAAAGTTACTAAAAATGGATTAAAGACTTAGAAACCTACGACCTGAAACCATAAAACTCCTAGAAGAAAACACAGGAAGGAAGCTCCTTGACATGAGTCCTGGCAAGGTGTTTTGGGGGGTTGACACCTTAAGCAAAGCAACAAAAGCAAAAATTAACAAGTGGAACTACATCAAACTAAAAAGCTCTGCACAGCAAAGGAAACCATCAACAAAATGAAAAGGCAACCTGCTGAACGGGAGAAAATACTTGCAAATCCTATATATGATAAGAGGCTAATATCCAAAATATACAGAGAACTCCCGTAACTCAATAGCAAAACACCAACCAGACTGAAAAATGCGTGGAGGATCTGAATAGACATTTTTCCAAAGACATAAAGATGGCCAACAGGTACATGAAAAGGTGCTCAACATTACTACCAGGGAAATGCAAATCAAATCCACAGTGAGAGATCACCTCATACTTGTTAGAATGGCAATTATCAAAAAGACAGTAAATAACAAGTGTTGACAAGGATGTGGAGAAAAGGGAACTTTTGTGCACTGCTGATGGGAATGTAAATTGGTACTATGGAAACAGTATGCAGGTTCCTCAAAAAGTTAAAAATAGAACTAACATATAATGCAGCAATTCTACTTCTGGGTATTTATCCAAAGGAAACAAAACAGTACCTGAAAAAATATATGCACCCCTTCATTCACTGCAGCATTATTTACAATAACCAAGACATGGAAACAACCTAAGTGTCCATCAATGGATAAACGGATAAAGAAACTGTGGTACATACACACGATTGAATGTTACTGAACCATAAAACGGAAGGAAATACTGCTATATGCCACAACATGGATTGACCTTGAGGGCACTATGCTCTCAAGTGAATTAAGTCAGAGAGAGAGGAAAAAAAAAACCCACATGATTTCCCGTATACATGGAATCTAAAAACAAAACTAAAACGACTGAGCTCATCAATACAGAGAACAGACTGGTGATTACCAGAGTTGGGGGTGGGGTGACAGACAAAATGGGTGAAGGAGGTCAAAAGGTAAAAACTTCCAGTTATAAAATAAATAAGTCACGGGGATATAATGTACAGTTAATAATACAGTATTGCATGTTTGGAAGTTGCTAAGAGAATAAATCTTAAAAGATCTCATCACAAAAAAATTATAATGATGCATGGTGACAGATGTTAGCTACACTTATTGCGATCATTTCACAATATATATAAATATCGAATTATATTGTATACTTGAAACTAACATAATGCTATACGTCAAGTATATATCAAAAAAAAAAAAAAAAAACGGCACGTATTGCATGGTGCACTGGGTGTTGCACGGGGTGTTATACACAACTAATGAATCATCGAACTTTACACCAAAAACCAGGGATGTACTATATGGTGACTAACATAATAAAAACATATTACTATTAAAAAACAAAAAAAACAAAAACAAAAAAAAACAAAAAACACTGAAGAAGCCCTTCTGGTACTGATGCACATATGTTTAAGATATATTAAGTGTGGGGGGAAAGTATATAGAATACTGTAGGTGGGGGAATTTGAATCTGTAGGTTGTGGTGAGAGTCACAGTGGTTTCTTATGGGAGATAGTGCCCGTGGAGAACTGGGAAGATAGTGGGCAGGTATAAAAGGGCAACTCTTTATCACCTTTAGAGTTGCGTGTGTTTTAATTTAACCATGCAAATTAATTCCCAAATTTAAAAAGTTAGATGAAAACATGGGATTTTTTTTTTTTACAAATTTTTAATAGGGAAGGGCTTCATAAACATGAAGAAAACTAGTAAATGTGGCTACTAAAAAACGTTAAATTTGTATGTTCAAAAACCCAATCATAAAGTTAAAACACAAAGTAGGGAGAAAATTTAATATATGACAAAGAGCTGATTTTTATACATAAAAGGGCTCTCAAAAATCACTTAGCATGACAAAATGACTTTCAAAAAAAGGATACAGAAAGCAATTTAAAAAATATAAACGTCTACTAAGCACATGAAAAGATACTTATTAAAGAAACACAAATTAAAACAAGATGCCATTTTACACTATCACACTGCAAAAAATTTATAATAACCAATGTTGGTGAGAACAAAGGGAAACAGGTTCTTTCACACCGGTGAACATATAAATTTGTATAGCTTTTTGAGGTGTAATTTGGCAACATCTAGGTGAATTTAAATATGCATACTCCTGTGACACCTGGGTGGCTCAGTTGTTAAGTGTCTGCCTTCAGCTCAGGTCATGATCCCAGTCCTGGGATCAAGCCCCTCATCAGGCTCCCTGCTCAGTGGGAATCTCCTCCCTCTGCCCTTCCTCTCACTCGTGCTCTCTCTCAAGAAAATAAATAAAATCTTTAAAAAAAAAAAAAGAAAAAGAAAAAGATAATTAGCCTTGACTTTTTAAAAAGTCAGTTAGATGGGGGAGAAATGATTAAACCCTACCTGGATCCCTGGTTTGGAAAAACTAGCTATAAATGACATTTTCAGGATAACTGAGGAGGTTTGAATATAAACTAGATGTTAGGTATAAGAGAACTATTTATTATCTTTGATATGATAAAAGTGTTATGATTATGAAGTCTGAAGCATTTAGTCATGATAGATCAGATGTATACGTGTAAGAATGTATATACAGATGTATGTACAGCCATATATCCTGTACCAGTATATAGTTGAAGCAAATATGATTTTTTTAAGATTTTATTTATTTACTTACTTGAGAGAGTACATGCGCTAGCAGGGGGAAGGGGGGAGGAGGAAAGGGACAAGTGGGCTCTGCACTGACTACTGAACAGAGCCTGTGGTGGGTCTCAATATCACGACCCTGAGATTATGACCTGAGATGAAATCAAGAGTCAGCCTCTTAACCAACTGAGCCACCTAGGCCCCCCATAAATATGATGATTTTTTAAAAGGTTCATAATTGCTGAATCTAAGTAGAGATATGGATGAACATGTGATACTCTCTGAAATTTCTTGTTCATATGAAAATTATTCATATTAAGAGATTGAAAAAATTACTCTAAGCTTATTCTTCAATAGCACATACTGCATATTTTAATTCCTGTGGCATAAAGGACTGAAAAAAAGTAAGATTTTTTGATAATGCAGAATTTTTTTTAAATTAAATTTATTCTCACTTTTTAAAAATCTTTAAATTGAGGATTTCCTTACTAAAATGCCCCCAAAGCTCTCTTTACATCCTTGCAAAGTTCACTTGGATTCTGTCTTAAGGGTCTGTGGTGCTTGTGGAAATGATGCGCAATGCCTCATCTGTGGCATAAATAAGATAGTACAAATGATAACCGGTTTATTTGGGTTCTTTTTAACTATTTGTTTTTATATCCTTCCCATTAACCATTCCAGATACTTATTCAGAGATAGTAATATTATGGGCATAAATGATATTGTGTGAAGTTACAAAAAAATTCACTGAGGCAGACTTAACATGTTGGATATATTATAATAAAACTTCATAGCAGGGAAAATCACTACACCTCAGAACCTACTTTCTTTTAATAAACAATCTTTTCTCCAGAACAAAGATTCCTTTCCCTGGTGGAAAGATTATGGGAAACACTGCTCCAACTCAAATAACAAACCTCATAAAAGTCCCCCCACCACAAGGCCTACCACAGTGCCCAGCATACAGTAAATGTTTTGAATGTAGAATTATCCTTTGCATAAAGCCTTCTAGGAAATATCTGCATCCTCCTTCCAATTCCTGAACACCGTATGACACATAAGGAATTAGTCATATTCTACCCTGTAATATGGTTGTATATTTGTCTCATGGCCTCATAAATTAGGAAGAACAGCATTATATAGGAAGCTAAGACACTGTTGTCCATTTTGCGTGAATGATGTCTAAAGTCATTCTCATCTTTAGGATTATTTCATTTCATATAATTTTTCATATGTGAACTATCTCAATTTTTAAGATTTTATTTATTTATTTGACAGAGAGAGAGACAGCCAGCAAGAGAGGGAACACAAGCAGGGGGAGTGGGAGAGGAAGAAGCAGGCTCCCAGCAGAGGAGCCTGATGTGGGGCTCGATCCCATACCGCCGGGATCACGCCCTGAGCCAAAGGCAGATGCTTAACAACTGCACCACCCAGGCGCCCCTGTAGTTGGATAATTTTCATAGCAGGCGACTGATAAATAAGCAAAATGTTTCTTTGAGAAGAGGTTGTAAGTTTCTGTTATCTAATTTGAGGTAAATCAAATGGTTTTCCTGTGTCTCTGCGGAGCTGGGGAGGGCGGAGAGTTATTTTTTAGGTGGGCTGGGACACCCGAGATACCCAGGAACAGTAACACAAGAACAGCATTGACTAATGGTATGGAAAAGGGCAGATTGCCACAAATATTTCCTACTGTTGTCTTCTTTAAATATAGGTGCATTTTACCAAATCACAGTAAAATTAGTAGCTACTGATTCTGATCACTCTGCTTATTTCCTGAAAAAGTTGGTTAAATTCTTTCTTTGGGAGAATTGTAAAATAGTTCCTTCTCTTCTTTTATCATTAGAACCCGAGGGGTTGTATCTTTTTAAACTTGCATTGCTGGTGCTAGTCTCTGTTGCTTTGTGTTATGATAAGAAAGAAAAAATCTAGGGAAAGGCAAGCCATTTCCTTTTGAGGTTTTTAGGGGAAAAAAAAAAAGTCCTATTCTGTAGAGCTTTGTACAGACCAAATAGAACCCGAGTGCCAACTGTGCTGAGAATAGGCAGGAAGATTAGTCACAGATTTGAGAAGCTTGAATTATGTATCTGGGTGTTTTCCTTTTCCTACCCTTCCTTACTCCCTGAGTGTTGTCTAGACATAAACTAAACAGATTTAACCACTAAAGTTATCTTTAAAACTTTATATTTTGAAATAATTTTAGATTTACAAAAAAGTTACAAAAATAGTATAGAGAGTTTTTGTATACTCTTTGCCCAGCTTTCTCTAATATTAAAATCTTACATAACCATGGTGCTTTTATTAAAATGAAGATTAACATTGGTACAGTACTGTTAACAAACTATGGACTTTATGTGGATTTCACTAGTTTTCCCACTAATGTCCTCTCTCTGTTTTAGGATCCAATCCAGGATACTTAATTGCATTTAGTGTCATCATGGTTAATACGGTTTTCTTACTGCTTTCCTTTATCGTGTTGGGATTCTATTTTTTAAGGAATTTTACAATTTATTAGTACTTATCAAATTGTATTAGAAAAATTAATGAAAGGTTTTATGTCTGGGATCGATACATTTGAGATGGACACAAGAGGAGTATATTCTGAATGATTTTTGAATCATGCATTGATCATTAACCTGTGTTATGCTATTTTCAAATTGAGATATTTGGGGCGCCTGGGTGGCTCTGTCGTTAAGTGTCTGCCTTTGGCTCAGGGCGTGATCCTGGGGTCCTGGGATCGAGCCCCGCATTGGGCTCCTTGCTCTGCTGGGGGCCTGCTTCTTCCTCTCCCCCTTCCCCTGCTTGTGTTCCCTTTCTTGCTGGCTGTCTCTATCTGTGTCAAATAAATAAATAAAATCTTAAAAAAAAAAAAAGAAAGAAAAAAAATTATCCAACTACAGAATATAGGAAAAAAGATCAAAGACGTAATGTGATATGTTAGTGCCACGAAATCCTTAATTTGTATTAAGTTTGAATTAAAAATTACTTCAAGGGAAACTCTTGTCAAAAAACAGAATATTACTGAAATGGTTTTATTTAACATTCCATTGAATAAGAAATTTACAATAACACCCTGTTTGGGAAAGTGTTGACTGGAGGTGGAAAGTACTCTCAACACTGTGTGTGTGTGTGTGTGTGTGTGTGTGTGTGTGTGTGTGTNGTGTGTGTGTGTGTGCGCGCGCGCGCGTGTAAGATTTTATTTATTTATTTTTTAAGAGGGAGAGAACGGGGGAGGGGGTGGAGGGCAGAGGGAGAAACAGACTCCCCGCTGAGCAGGGAGCTCAACTTGGGGCTCCATCCCAGGACCCTGGGATCATGACCAAGGCATGGCAGATGCTTAAATGACTGAGCCAACCAGGCACCCACTCTCAACTCTGTTGATGAAAATTTAAATTAGGACTTTAAGAGGGCTTAAATTAGCTTTTAAGAGGGCAAGGTGCTTTTGTTTTGACTATTTTCTTCTTTTCAAAATACTCTCTTTCCTTGGCTTCTATAACAGGTTCCTCTCTTCATTTTCCTCTTGCCTTTCTTATCTCCTTTGCTGATTTTTAATTGCTGATTTTTAGGCCTTGGAGTTCTGCCTGACCCATTTTCTTTTTAATGAATTACACTTTCTCCCCAGGTCTTACCTACTTGTAGCTTGGAGTTATCCCCTGTAGGTGACAACTATACAGAGGTGGTAACTTGTAAATAAATTTTACCCCAAATTTCTCTCTTGAACATTCCTCTTCAACAGTCTGAACTCATGTTCTTCAAAGGTATCCTCAAAATTGCCTGGCAACCCTACCGTCCCTTGCTAGTCAGTTCACTTCCCCACTCTCCAAAAATTAGGACAGCATTTCACCTTCTGGAAATCCTCCTCAAACCTTGAATATCCTCCTCACCTCCCCACCTCACTCTCAACAGAAAACACTCTGTACTACATCAAGGAGACCATCAAAATAAAAAAAGACCTCCCTCAACTTTCACCACCAACTGTTCATCCCTTCTTCCACCAGCATTCCTTTCTGAGGATGATCCCTTACCACCTGCGCTCTCTGGACCACAAACCTCTCTTGCCTTCTCAGGAACCTTGTATTATTATCCATATTCTCTCATTCATGTTCCCTCTCAACATAAAGAAAGATTCACTCATTGTAAAGTGAATGAGTATCAAAAACAAATGAGCATATTCCTTAATACAACAAGTCTACTTCTAGGAATTTATATAAAAGACTAATACAAAGACTTAACTGTGAGAATATTCACCCTAGTGTTTTCTAAATAGCTAAAAATTACAACCTATATAATAACGGAAAATGATTCAATACACTGTAACACATGTGTACTATGACATGACCTACTACAGAGCTATTAAAACTGTTACTTTTCCCCCCACATGGAAACATTCACAATTTAGAGTCAAGCAAAAATAGAAGGCTTCAAAACAGCACAAATTTTATGAGCCCATTTTTGTTAGAAAGAAGCATAATACATATTTATAAGCTCCAAATACACTCTGGTTACTAAAGTGTTCAACAGACTGGGTAAATGAGATTACAAGTGATTTTTATTTTCTTCTTTTTACTTACCTGTAATTTCGGATTTAGCAAAAAAAAAAAAAAAAAAACCACCCCACAAATATATGTATATAATATATATATACACACACATATATAATTGAACAAAGATTCTATTATACTGACAGAAAATCTAAATACTGAGCAAAGAGAAGTACATTATTAAGGAGTACCAAAATTGAAATGAGAGGATAAAGTATGCAATTATCATTAATTTATTTTAAATTAAAACATGTTCGTATTTGGGGAGAGAAAATGTTTTGGATATTTAATAAAGTTTTTCAATTTCTTCCGAGTCCTGATAAAACATGTTTTACATAAAGCCAAAAAGTGGAATAAGGTCCTCTTTACAGGAGACCAGAAAAAGATGAACAAACTGCAGTATATTCATACAAAGGAATTCTGCTCATCAGTAAAAAGGAACAAGTTACTGATATATACAACATGGATAAATCTCGAAAACATTATGTTGAATGAAAAAGGATTACACAAAGGTAATGCTCCATGACTCCATTTAAATGAAGTTCTAGAACAGGATAAACTAATCTACAATGGGGGAAAAATTCAGAATAAAGGTGAGAGAGTTGACTGGGAAAGGCAAGCAGGAAGTTTCTGGGGTGACATTAATGTCAACAACATGATGGGGTTGCACTACACAGGTGCATGCCTTTATCAAAATTCAAAACTCATCCAACGGTTCACTAGGATTTGTGCCTATGAGAACTCTAGATGATGATATGCATGCTGAAATATTTAGGGTGATCTATATTGATGTCTGCAACTTACTTCACAAGCATCCCCCTTTAAAAAAAAAAAAAGGTCTTGACAGAGGGACACATTGACACACAACATGTAATTTTAAAAAATTATAGAAGCCAGATGGTGGGTATAATTCTCTCAACTTTTCTCTATGTACGAAAATGCTCATAATAAAATGTTAGAAAAATTTAACTTTCAGTAAAGTCAGCTAGCAAAAGCCAACTACATAGTTAAATACATGTATTTGAAGGCAGGAAAAGGAATAGAAACCTTCCTAGTTTTTCAATCACCAAATGATTTAACAATTGTAATTTCTCAAATGGTAGAAAATATTCATCTTTAACAAAAGACCCTAAAAGATTTTAGCAATCAATAGCCATTTTTGTAAATTCACAAGCATTTCTACAAGTTCAAAAATATGGCTGGAACTTCATTTGTAAACCATCTTTGCACAATATATCCTTAATTTATTATATGACATAATAGACAAGAACTAAATCTATGTCATAGCCAATTATGGAAACAATTGCATACACCTTGATACTAACTACTGAAAATACTAGCATGAAAAGGTACAGGATATAGGTCAAAACAGACCACCAACTACTCATCAAACTTTTCCTAAAGAATACAGAAGATACTAACAAATAATCACATTTAATTGCTAACTTACAATACAATAACTTCCCTAATTAAAAACTTTTTAGGAAACGTAAACTGTTTTAGTCCTATAGTCATCATAACAAAATCTTGATTACATCTTTAAAATATTTTTAAATCTTCGCAAATGACATGAGGGCCTCAGAGAAATCCTTACTAATAAAGGGTTTATCATTCTGTAGAAGATAAACATCAGTTATAGAAAATGCAATAACCTGGAAGAAAAATTGAAACCTTCATAAATTTGATATGGATAATTTAGTTTCTGAATATAATCTCTCCAGATTTATAAATATATATACTATATGGATATGTGTATATAGGTTTATGAAGTTGCATATGCAAAAAACCTATAATATGCTACACTTTGAGTGATTTAAGGGCTTTTCAAGAGTTATTCTACATTTGATTTTTCAATAATTCTATATTTGATTTTTGTCATGCACACTGATACTGAACCTAACCCCCAGGTAAGATGTAACTCCACCATACAATACAACCTATCACAGAAATTCCCCATCCCCAAATATCCTCTATCAGTTATGTTGATAAGTCTAAAGAAGGTTCACATATATTATAAAAAATTCCTTCAACAAATATTTAGTCAAAGCTTATATCAGCCAAGCATGAGAACATACACTGGATATACAATGCCAAATAAATCACATGATCCCAGCCCTCACAGAATGTACAAGGTATTGGAGGGGGAGAGGTATTAGAGACAGCAAATAAGCACACAAAGATACAAGTATGTGTTTATGATTAGAACCATGAAAGAAAGTTACAGGAAGCAATGATGGAAAAGAGAGAGAGAACCTGCTTATGGTTATCAGGTCAGACCTCTCTAAGGAGATGATATTTAAGCCCAGCCCTAATGACCAAGCAGCAGCCACCTTTGCAAAAAAGCAGAGGGAAGACTATACTGTCAGAAGTCATAGCACGTGCAAAGGCCCTGAAGGAAGACAAGCCTGGTAGGTTAAAGTAACCGAAAGTCTAGTGGCCATAGTTACTATGGCACAAACTGCAAACAAAGGTAGAATTAGTTTCACTGAGGCCCTTAGTAAGAATGTTGGATTTTATTCTAAGCGTAAAAGAAAATCAGTGAAGGATATTAAAAAGGCAGAATGATATGAACAGATGATGTCCTCTCCCTGTGGAGAAAGAGTCGTAAACAGCAAGAATAGAAGCTAAAGTAGTAGTACAGACAAAAGAAAAAGAAAAAGTGTGAACTAGGAAGCGGAAAGGAAGGTCTGAGATACTCTGACAGAACTGGTAAGATCTGCTCATGAGGAAGGGGGAGGGAGACAGTATGAGCAACTACATACATGATGGTATCATGAACTAAGGTGACAGAGAAAGAAAACAAGTCTGGTCTCCGGGGTGTGGTGAAAGGTTAGCAGGGAATCAAGCACAATTCAGACATGATATCTCTGAGATGCCTGTGCGACAGTCAAGAGGATATGAGTAGGCAGCTGGATTTAGGTCAGAAAATGGGACTTAGGGGCATATCGATCAGATTCTTTAAACTGACCTAGATGTCTATAAAATACAAACAAATGGGCCACCCTCCAAATATTCTGCATCAGAATGACCACGCACACATGCACATTTTTAACGCGTTCAAATGATTCGGACATCAAATGGAGTCTGAGAACCACTTATGTAAATAGATTTTAATGTTATATAGTTCATCACCTAGGGATATAACTCTTTGGAGAAGAAAACAATAAGCAACAAGATAATGGTTTGACTAATAAATCGAGAGTTACCTAATCTCCTCCAGTCATACAGCATTATAGAGGAAACACTGTTCTAATTGGCCATTCTTTCAAATGACATTTACTAAAGGACACTCTGAAGGTGAATAATTTTTTATTTTTCATAAATATTCGCTTATAAAATACACATGAAGTATCTCACAAATGAGTAAATCAAGGTTAAGAAAGGTAGAGTCTTGCCCAAAGGACTCACAATCAATAAGAGCCAAAATTCACAAATCAAGATAACACCAATTCCAATCTGCTTTCCACAACACAAACATGCCACAAAGCCCGTGACTACAAAGCTCACCATCTGTCACACGTCATGTGCAAAAATGATTACAACTGACCCTTGAACAACATGGGCTTGAAGTACACAGGTCCACTAATATGGAGATTTTTCTTCACAAATACAGCATAGTACTATAAATATATTTTCTCTTATGATTTTCTTAACACTTTTCTCTAGCTTACCTTATTACAACACAGCATATGATACATATAACATACAAAATATGAGTTACTTGACTGTTCGTGTAACCAGTAAGTCTTAGAGTCAACAGTAGGCTGTTAGTAGCCAAGCTTTGGGCGGGGGCGGGGGGGTGCAAAAGTTATACGTGGATTTTTAACTGAGTGGGGGTTAGGTGCCCCTAACCCCCATGCTGTTCAAGGGTCAACTGTATAGCAAGAGAAAATGGGGTGAGTGCCTTAAGAGAAACAGAAGGGACAGTGAAAGTAAGAAGGAAAAATTACTTCTTCATTTTCACTATTTACATGATTTATAATTGCAGAAACTATCAATTCTACCTTTCAAAGTATCCACAAAAGCTACTAATAGCAAAAGTGTTTTACTCCTACACAAAAAGCCCTAAGACTCGACCTAATTTAACATACTACATCGTCATAGACTTTGGATATTTAATTTAAAAAAACAAAGAGGGGTGCCTGAGTGACTCGGTTGCTTGGGCATCTGCCTTCAGCTCAGTCATGACCCCAGGGTCCAGGGATCAAGCCCCAAGTAGGGCTCCCTGATCAACAGGGACTCTGCTTCTCCCTCTCCTCTGCTCCCCTCCCCCGCTTGAGCGCGCGTGCTCTCTCTCTCAAATAGTCTTTAAAAATAAAAAATAAATAAAATTTAAAAACAAACAAAAACTACCTATACAATGGCTATAAAAGTCTTTATAAATCACAGCTCTTTATCTGCCTAACGTCACAAAACAAGTCATCTGGGGTTGACCTCAGGAGTCCTCATCAGTAAAATGAGAACACAGAGTTTAGGATAAAGAACCTTGGGGCGCCTGGGTGGCTCGGTGGTTAAGCGTCTGCCTTCGGCTCAGGGCGTGATCCCAGCGTTATGGGATCGAGCCCCACATCAGGCTCCTCCGCTTTGAGCCTGCTTCTTCCTCTCCCAATCCCCCTGCTTGTGTTCCCTCTCCTGCTGGCTGTCTCTATCTCTGTCAAACAAATAAATAAAATCTTAAAAAAAAAAACAAAAACAAAAACCTATTCCTTTCACAGTCACTATCCTTGACAGTTATTATTGGAAGAACATACAAATAATAATCTATAAACGTCAGAGATTTTATTTTTACATGGAATGTTGGATTTGCTTCAAGTGTATACTTCCAACTATCTGCCTCAATCCTGTAGAAGTAGTAAGATTTCTGAAAATGTTGACAAATCAGGGCCTCTGGGTGGCTTAGTCGGTTAAGCCTCTGCCTTCAGCTCAGGTCGTGATCCCTGTCCTGGGATCAAGCCCCATGTCTAGCTCCCTGCTCGGCAGGAAGTCAGCTTCTCCCTCTGTCCCTCCCACCCTCTCACATGCACACTCTATCTGATGAATAAATAAAATCTTTAAAAAATAAAATAAAGTAAATGAAAATGTTGACAAATCATCTTCGCTGATTGCCCCTAGACTAGAATCAATCCTGACTATAAACTCAGGGTCACTCTGTACTTACCTTTTCACAACAGTTCTAAAGCTTGTAAATTGTTCCTTACCCCCAAGCTAGACTTCAAGTTCGGTGAAAGCACAAGCTGTGTCTTGTACATTTCTAATCATTCAATATCTGAGTAGTTACTACGTGAACGGTGCTGATCTAGGTCCTGACAACACAGCAGAAAACAAAATAAAGTCTCTGCTCTCCTCAGAGCTAATACTTCAATGATATAGGAGATACTAACATATACCAATCAGTGATAAGGTATATTTAAAAAAAAGGGGGGGGGGAGAAGGAGGACTAGAAAATATTGTAGGAATTGGAAGGTTGCTATGTTACATAGGGTTACCAGGGAAAGCTTCACATGTAACTGAAATCTGAGTAAGTGGAGCAAGTCACATAGGTAACTGGAGGGAAGGTGTTATGGGAAGGGGGGGGAAGCAAGTGCAAAAGCCCTGAGGCAGGAACATTAGTTATTATGTGGGGAAAATTCTAAGGTGGCAAAGGGGTGGGGCATAATAGAGACACATGGGAGGGCAGGCTCTGAGAGAAGAGTGCCATAATCTGATTTGTTTTAAAGAATCACTCAGACTTCTGTAACAAGAATAGAGAATAAAGAATAAAAGCAGTGAACCTCATTAAAATCCTGCAATAATCCAGGGAAGCCATAATGGTAGCTTGAACCAAGTGAGTGATGATGATGAACTGGATTTTAGTAAGGTTTTGAAAAGAGAACCCACAAGATTTGATGAACTGGATGTGAAGAGAGAGAAAGATGAATCAAGGAGATATTTTTAAAGATTAGGAATAGACTTGCCATTAATTGAGACAAGAAAGTCAGTGACGCAATTTTCCCAGAATCTAGCAAACTGCCCAGTAGATAGACACTCAAATGTCTGTGAATTAAATTTAACTGAATAAACTCCCAAAATGAAACAGTAAACTCAATGTATTGCTTTCTATTTGCTCTTATTTCCTTTAGTAATGTTTGCTAATTACACAGACTTAGCCACTAACAAAGTTCATGTGCTTACAAGGAAACATTACACAGCAACACAGCAACTAATCCTTACATCTCAAGTACCAGTTTCAGTTTTAAATGTATAATTCTCCTGGATATAAGAGAAATCTGCTATGAAAGCTCTGTGACAGCCTGAGGATTCTTACACCCAAAGTAATTAACCTGTTCCTTAATGATGTCATATTCCTGGAAGGTAGAGCAGTGCAAATAGAACCCCTAAGCCAGAATTAATTGAAAATTATAACACTTCATGATCAATTTTCAGAATGGGACAAGACTGAACAAGTCCCCTAAAAAAATAAGTCATCAGTCATCAGCATTTTTTTAATCTTTTTTTTTTTCTTTTACCTCCAGCAGTAAGTCCCTTGAAAACAAGTTTAATGAAAAACTAAAATCTGCTTGAGAATGTGAAATTTCGCACATCTTCCCCCAAGCTGGCACTTTTCCTGCCAATCAGTGAAAAGAAGCTTCACTTAAGAATTGGGTATCCTCACTTTAGCACTTCTCAGACGTACTCCCAGACTTTCTAATCCAACACCATTACTATATAGCTCCATGAAGAACCACAAAGTTAACAGAAATATAAGGAATTCTCCTAAAATAAAAAGTTTTCATCCTTTCCTTCCGGTTACTTTAAAAACTTAATTGAACCTTAAAAAAAAATAACTGAGTTTAAGTATCATCTCTCTTCCACATTAGTTTCCCTAATGCCCCACCCTAACCGAATGTGTTATAAAAAAAAAAAAAAAAAAAAAAAAGTGCGTACAACTCCCAGCGAAAATACAGTGTAAAACCCTACATCATTCGGAGAAGCTGACCGTACTGAATTCAGCAACAGGCAGTACTTCCTTTTTCCTATCAGTAAACGGCCTTGAACCAATCCAAACAAATCTGAAATGCCAGCCAGATTCCCCGTATCTCCCCCGCTCCCTCCCCCCCAAAGCTGGCCTGGAAACACAGCAGCCACTGACCACAGAGCTCAACAGAAAAGAACCAGTGGTAAGCAAAAACAATGCCTTTTAGAGGCAGGAAGGTTAGGATCCAGGTTTTCCACCACCACCTATCCTCGAGTAAGAGCCCGGCCACCCCACAATCACGTTCCCAACAGAGCCGCACGCATTCTTCCGCGGCTCCGAGGCCCCCGCACGCGGATTAGAGGTGAGGTGGAGAGAGGAGAGCGAACCGCCGGGGGTGAAGAGAGTGCCCAAGGGGTGCCCGGACGCCCGGGGAACGGAACGCAAATAAGCACACGTGCCAAGGATGAATGCGGCGTCCCTTAGGAGCAGAGTGCTCAGCGCCTGCCACAAAACGTGGAGGGCAGGGAGCCCTAATTGGGCTTTCCTCTCCGGGTGGACAGGCTGGAGGGGCTACAGGTCCAGGACCCCCTAAGACGGGGCCCAGGAGGCTACTATCTCCCCGTAAAAGGGTGGAGCACACGGGGGCGCCAGGTGGGGGCTGCTGCTGCTTCGTCCCTCCTGTCATCACCGCCATAGGGGACATCCTAAAGAGGAGAGTGGGGACTCGGTGGGGGAGGGGAGCACCACAGCCAGTGGGGCAGTGGGCCCCGAGTGGGCGGCGAGCGCGCGCCGGGGAGAGCAGAGGGCGCGACCCCGGCCCGGAGCCCCGGAGGCGCGAGCACCCGCCGGACTCTGGAACGCCAGGGTTTCCCGGCCAGCGACGAGGGGAAGCGGGAAGGGGCCACCCTCCTCCCCGCCCCCACACTCACCATGTAGAGGGTGAAGGGCAGGCCGAGCAGAAAGAGCCACAGGTAGAGGTGCAGCGCGTTCACGAAGGTGGCCTGGTGCGGGTCGTAGTACCAGCCCCCGCTGAGCGCGGCCCACACCCCCTGCCGGAGGATCTGCAGCGTCTGCGACCCCATCCCCACCCGGCGCCGCCGCCGCCGCCGTCGCCGCCGTCCCCGCCCCGGCCCCAGCTCGGCCTCGGTCGCCGGAGCCCCCAGCTGCCCCGTCTATCCCCCTCCGGAGATCCGGGAGAGCGGGCCGGCGCTCCGGCGGTCGCTAGGGCTGCTGCAGGAGGAGGAGGAGACAGCTAACGAGGAGGAGGAGGAGACCGAGGAGGCGGCGAGCGGCGGGGCGGAGGAGAGCGGAGAAGAGGAGGAGACCAGCCTCCACAGCGCCGCCGCCATCTTGTCTCCTAACACCCGGAGCCGGAGCCAGGCCCCCGCGCCCGCGGCCCGCCAGCGCCGCCGCCGCCGCGACCCCCCGCCGAGAGGCCCGGCGCCCGGGAGGGACCCGGAGCAAGCCGCGCCCCCTCCAGCCCCTCCTCTCCTCTCCCTCCGCCCCCCGTGCCGGCTCCCCGCGGGTGCGCGCAGCGCCTCGGCTACCGCGGGCGCCTCCTGCCGGCGCCCGGGAGAAGCGCGCGCGGACGCGGACGGGGGCCCGGGGGGCGGGGCTCTGGGACACCCCATTCTGCGCCTGGTAAACCACCCTGCTAGATGCATTGACCGGTCTCCAACGGGAGCCTTTGCTCTCCTAAACCTTGTCTTTAGAACCTTGTCAGCATCCTGGCTGGCGTTTTATGATGTTTATGGAACACCTGGGAACAGTGAGGCTAGTATCTGCGATGCTTATTAAAGACCCGGGAGAATTCGATACAGCTGGTGACTAATGAAAAGTCACAAGTGCGCCTAATCTGAGCAAGAACTGTGTTGGCCCTTGGAGCGAGCTGGAGGCCCTCGGGTGGGAAAAATATCCACGCCAGGACTGGGAGGATTTACTACTTCCAAAGATAGATAAATTAACAGAAATTTCAAGCGATGCAACAGGATGCGGTAGACAGATTTATCACTTCACAGGGTGATTTTATATTTTAACGTGCTGTAACGTAGCCGTTTTTAGAAATGGACCAATCTAAACAGCGTTGAAAGATTAACTGTGTCTCCACCCCAAGTCACAATAGGGTCTCGCAGTTCTCTTTTTTACTGCTGTTAAGACTGGGAATCATTCCTGGCTCTTTGTAGTGTTTATAAGGCATGTCTGATCTCATTGAATGAAAAATTTATAGCAATAAAAGTATTCTGTATTCCTGGGTTAAAGCTGCTATAATTAATGAAAAAGCAAAAAAGCCAAAAGAAACCGGTGCTGTTTTAAGAAGAGTATTGAAAAACCATTGCAATACCTCCTATTTCCATCCCACCGAACAGTTCAAACATTTTCATACCCATTTCATTTGACCTGCACAACACTCAGGTAAGGGCGGCATAGAGGCTATTCTTATTTTATGGCTGAGGAAACCGAAATGCAAAGAAAGAAAGTGATTGCCCATGTTCTCCTAAGTAATAGTGGTTGAGAAGACCTCTGAAACCAGCAGTCATTCTAATTTACCAACTGGAATTAGAAGTTTATTTCTCAGCTCCCTCCACCTTATCCACTCAGACAAGAATTTGAACTGATCAACACTGCTCAGCAGCGTTTGGTTACCTGTGGCCAGTTTAGACGTTATGACCAATTGTTCTCAGAGTGTAATCCCAGGAACAACTGTGTCAACATCATCTGAGAACTTTGTTAGAAATGCAGATTCTTAGGTACCACTCCAGAGAAGCTCTGGGTGTGGGACCTCGCAATCCGTTTTAACAAGCCCTTCAAAAGATTCCAATGTACCTTAAAGGTTGAAATTACCATTGTAGAACACAACCCCCAGCTTTGAGTAATTCATTTCCTTATAACCACAAAGCCATCAAGTTCCACGTACCTTCGAATTGTGAGACACGAATGAACGCTGGCCAAAATCTACTCTAAAATATATGAGGATGTCTGAAAGCAAAATCAAGTTTAAATAATGCAATTTTACAATTAAAATAGTGGCCTTGGGGCACCCAGGTGGTTCAGTTGGTCGAGTGTCTGCCTTGGGCTTGGGTCATGATCCCAGGGTCCTGGGATTGAGCCCCACCTCAGGCTCCCTGCTCAGCTGGGAGTGTGCTTCTCCATCTCCCTCTGCTACTCTCTCTCTCTCCCCATCAAGTAAATAAATAAAGTAAAATGAAATAGTGGACTTGAGGTTTGGTCTTAAACACAAGGTATTGTCAAGTGTCCATTTGTTTCTCCTAAAAGAGACAGGAAAGCTCTCTGAGCCAGTTTTGGAAGTGATCCCAAGCTCTTCCAACACAAACAAAGATGTAAACAAGGACAAAATTCCAATGCCACACAGTTTCCACACCAGCAAATATCTGCTTTAGTTTAATGTAAAAGGATTAACTGTAATTAGGGTGAGGTAGACTGGAAGAAGTGGAGACCAGATCTAGATACATCATGGAATCGGAGGCAGACCCAGCTGGTGTGATGAGCAGGCAGCCAGAAGACAGTATCTGGAGGGTGTGGAATGGGCAGTAGCCAGGAAGGCAGCCAGCAGGAGGCTAGTTCAACACAGAGAATGCAAGTGTTGTAAGTCAGCAGGCAGCTGGAACACAACCTGGCAAAGTCCAGCAACAGACAAAAATTGGGAAATCATGGCAAGCATTAAGAAAATGGGTTGCTTATAGCATAACCCCAGCTTCAGTGCTTTCTTCCAGGGCTGGATTCCTCTCCCTATAACGAATTGATGAAAGAATTCAGGTCCTTGAGATCATGTGCTGGGCAACTTTGCAGGGCAAGGACTTGGGCTCAGGGCTACAAGACAAGTATCCAAAGGCCAGATTTGACAGAGAGAGACTTAGAAACAAAGAAGCAACTTAATGCCTAGAACTGAGACCAAATTTCACATTGATCACGGTTGCCTTGTGTTGAGGTCCCAGAGGGTTAATATAGAACTCGAATTCCCTTCTAATATGGGCTGGGATTGATTCAGGAGCCTAGAGATGAGAGTCCAATGACACCAGCCACTGAGTAGAAGGGAGTCAGCAGAATAAACAGCCCAGAAGGTAGAAAAGGCTACAGACTACATTTTTCAGCTCTGGACTGGTAAATGCATTTTAGAAAAATGCTAAGTAACTACGCTAGCAATGGAAAGAATTCAACAAAATGGGCGACCTTTTTTGAAAGACTGACTCAGTCTTTGGAGTGGGGATGAAAGGGGAGAACACTGCAATGCTTTTTATCTGTATCTTTCGAAATGTTTATGAATGCTGCCACAATAAGATTTATATTTTATAGACAGGAAGCCAAGCCACAGAGAGGTTAAATGGTTTGCCCAAGGTAATATACCTTAAAGTATAAGAGCAATGCAAAAACTGAGGAATCTAATTTGCTAAGTGTTAGTCCTCTGAGCCCTGCATAAAAGCTATTAATAACGTTACACTTAGCATGTCAAAGTTAGCAGAAATGACATACTACCAAACCACCATCTGACATTTGCTCATCTTTCAGCTAATTCTATTAAAATTATACTTCCTGACTACTTCATGGGCCCCTTGAGGACTGGGAATGCTCTGACAGCAGGTACTCCCCTCCTGCCTGAAAGGAACAAAGCTGAGTGTGCAAAGCCTTCCTTTTTTTTTTTTTTTTTTTTAGATTTTTTTTTATTTATTTGAGAGAAAGAGGGAGAATGAGAGAGCACGAGCAGGGGGAGGGGCAAAGGGAGAGGGAGAAGCAGACTCCCCACTGAGCAGGGAGCCCAACAGGACTTGGGGGCTTGATCCCAGGACCCTGGGATCATGACCTGAGCCGAAGGCAGACGCTTAACCAGTGGAAGTACCCAGATGCCCCTGTGCGAAGCTTTCTAATAACCTCCCCCCAAGCCCACCTTGGAGCAGAGGTGAACAAACTGCAGCTGTGGTCAGTTTATACAGCAACAATTACGTACTTTGGACATTACAGCCCGCATGTCCTGCCAACAACCTGAATATAGCAGGTACCCATGTTTTTTTCCCTCAACCGAAACAAGCCCTTCTTATTTATTTCTCTAAGCGAAACCAATATTTTCCAGCTAGCTCAGACTTGAAAACTCATATACCCTCCCCCACGGTCTAGTCTCCTGTTGTCTTTGTCCTGCATAATCCTGCCTTCACAATGCCGATCAGCCATCCTGGTGGATACCCCCATGGACTCATACAAAATAGCCCCTATTCCTCCCGTCTTTCTTCAAAAACCATTCTACATTCCACCAACAAACTAATCCCCCTAATCCACTTTCTCTGCACCCCTCCCTTTCTCAGAAGCTTTCAATTCCCTCATGGTGCCTACACTACTAAACCAGGCATTCAAGGTCCCCAAAGATGGAATCACACTATCTTCTCTAACTTAGCCCCCACTACTCCCAAGCACAAACCATTTTTACTAGCAAATATCAGCATACCCATTTATTTAATTTTATTTACCAGCCCATCCATTTATTAATCTCTGCCTCTATGCTCCTACTGACATCATTTGCCTAACCTAGAAAATCTTACTCCTTCATCTGCCTACTAAAATCTGCTATGACTACTTCAAATCCATTCCTCTATTTTTTTGAATAGCCTAAAGCACTCATATGTTCCATTCATTTAGCACTTAAATGTGTGCTACTTTGTATCCCTCCAACCAAACTGTACATTCCTTGAGGGCAAGGCACTTCTCAGCCTGTCCCAAAATGCCTAGCAGAAAGCAGTTAAGGTCAACTGACACGCAGTCCAGTAAGCTGAAAAAATAAAGCATTACAGAAAGCAGTGACTTTTCGATTAAAGAGTTTATGTTTTAGGTTTCATTTGGTAATTCTTCAACATTCGAAAACATTATCATCAGCTTAGAAGAAATATGGCATAAAGATGAGGATCATTTGGAAGAGACGGGAAGTGCCCTAGAGTCCTTCTCTGATTCTCTTTTTAGGTATTTGCTATATACCACTTTATATCACATCAGGAAAGTAAATGTCAAAGTGGAGGAGGGGAACTTCCCAAATCCTACATTATAGAATTATAAAATACTGATATCTGGCTATGGAGCTAAATAAGTAAAGCAGCTCATCCTTCTGGAAAATCTCAACTCAATCTACTGCGTTTTTTTTTTCTTTTTGACTTTTTAAAAACGTTTTTATTTATTCATTATTCATAGAGATTCAAGTAATCTCTACGCCCAACATGGGGCTTGAACTCACCACCCTGAGATCAAGAGTTACATGATCTTCTGTCTGAGCCAGCCAGGTGTCCCTCTATTGGTTTTTAAATGTCAATTCCACATGAGGACTACTTTAGAAAATGTTTTAATTGACAGCAACTAGTTCAGTAATTCTCACTATGGTTTTGTGTCATCTCAAGGGTAGCTTCTGTTATATCTCAAAATCCCAATTCACTTTTCTTAAACTCTCACCCAACACTTTTGGGGCAGGGCAGTGAAAGGAAAGGGGAAGTGTATAAGATATTGTAAAACTCCCGAAATGCTGGGAATCCCTGAATTAGAAACAATATACACATGTATTATTTCCCATCTTTTCACATGAAAGGATTCTTCTATGTCAGTGGATGTCTGATGTGTTTAGCTGTACCATATTAAAGAACTTGCTTACCTTTCTGTTTCAGCCTTGGTAGTGTAATTCTGGCAGGACCTATTGGGCTAACTAATCTAGCTGGGGGATTCTCTGAAGAGCTCACCTGATTAGTAGCTACCAGTGTCTTCTATAGCACCTGCTGTAGTTATGCAGAAATGAGAGTTGCCACCTCTAGAAGCTAGATGTCTCGCCCTTCTGGCAAGGAGCACCAAGAACATTCCTTGGTGGGAAGTGGTGTCTGGTAATGGACTATCATGAGGTGTGGGATCAACCTGTGTTTCAATCCAGAGTTTTCTACTTTCTAGATCTGTTCTAGCCCCAACTCAAGAAATCCAAGCAGAATTGAAGAATCCTGGGGAATTCCATGTTGCGGACTCACTGCATTTAGTTTCAATTGCTTTTCATTCATTCATTCATTCATTCATTTTTTTTAAGTAGGCTCCATGCATCAATGTGGGGCTTGACCTCATGACCCTGAGATCAAGAGTCACATGCTCTACCAACTGAGCCAGCCAGACACCCCTCAATTGCTTTTTCTAATGGCAAAGGTAAAGAATGATGTAATAAAAAGATCTTTCTCTTGGAGATTTTTCACAGCTTGCTTTACGGAAAACTTGACAGTACGTGGGAATATGTTTCTTATGAGTTTTGTTTGTTCCTTTGGTTTGGTTTTTGTTTTTTGTTTTTATTTTTGTTTTTGCTTTGCCTATTGGCATTGGGATTCAGCAGCTGTTAATATACATAACCATTTCCTAATTATGCACAAATAGTGTATTTTGTATATATGTTCCAGGGGAGTGATATTTTCAGGATAAAATCTCCCAAATAAATCAATAGAGATCATGATGCAAAGTAAAAGCTCCCAGTCCATCCCGTTTTCTCACTCTCTTTTGCAGTATTTCCATCTTTAAAATTCATTATGCTCTCACATCCTGTGACAAGTGTTTTTCAAGTGTAGTCCATGACTCTCCCCTCCCCCCCATCACAATCTATTAAGAATGTAGAATTCCAAATTCTGGTACATCTCTACACAGGGTGGTACATCTCTACACAGGGTACTGAAAAACTCCTCCAGGGTTGGCAATCCCTGAAATAGAGAATTAATATAAGCATCTATTGTCTTCCATCTGTTGCTATTACAAGATGGAATTCCAAGCAGCTAACAGAACACTGAAGGAGATTTTTTTTAATGTTTATTTATTTAAATTATCTCTACACCCAACATGGGGCTCAAAGCCACAACCAAAAGACCAAGAGTCGTGTGCTCTACCAACTGAGCCAGCCAAGCACCCCTACGCTGAATGAGCTTTTAACAGCTGATATGGATTGATCTTTAAGATACATGGCTAAGTGGGAAAAAAAAGCATAGGACAGTATGTATAATATGCTGTTGTTTGCATAAAGGAAAAAAAAAAGCATATTTTGTATGGAATTACATATTGAATGTCCCGAACAGAATATCTGAGGCAACGGCAGTAGGAGTTGCCACAGGGGTGAAAGACTTACTTTTTGTTGTGTATCTTTCGTACTTTATGAATTTTATGTCATGTTCATGTTACCCATTTTTAAAAAGTAATTAATAAGTTGGAAAATAATGCAGATCCCTAGGCTCTGCTCAGTTGAAATCTCTCACATGGGGCCAAGAGATCTGCATTTTTAAGCACCCTCTTCTGCAAACCAGGACTGAGAACCACTGTCCCTAACCTTTCCTTTTTTTTTTTTTTTAAAGATTTTATTTATTTATTTGACAGAGATAGAGACAGCCAGCGAGAGAGGGAACACAAGCAGGGGGAGTGGGAGAGGAAGAAGCAGGCTCATAGCAGAGGAGTGATGTGGGGCTCGATCCCATAATGCCGGGATCACGCCCTGAGCCGAAGGCAGACGCTTAACCACTGTGCCACCCAGGCACCCCTCCTTTTTTTTTTTTTTCATTCCTTCCTTCTTTTCTTTCTCCTGACCCCTCTACCACCACCACCACCTCTCCTGCCCTCACTTCCTTATCCATTGTAGGTCTCAGGGTTTTACAATTCGATCATTCCAAGCTCAGTGCTTTTTCACTCCTCCTCCCCGCCTTGCCATCCACTAAAACCACAATCCAGTATGGATCTGCCTTTTTGACTTTCAGCACACAGACTAACTTCCCAGGTTCGAATCTCAGCTGTGACCTGGATTCTTCCTGACAATTCTTCGGTTCTTCTTCAGTTCTTCATAATGACTTTTAAAAGCTCACCAATGTTCTCAAAACACCTATATCCCTCTCGCTCCCAAAGATGAGGCATCTCTCAAATTCCTGCCCTCCTACTTCTTTTTTTTTTCTTTTAAAGATTTTATTTATTTATATGACAGAGAGAGACAGTCAGCAAGAAAGGGAACACAAGCAGGGGAGTGGGAGAGGAAGAAGCAGGCTCCCAGTGGAGAGCAGGGAGCCAGATGCAGGGCTCTATCCCAGGACTCTGGGATGACACCCTGAGCCAAAGGCAGACGCTTAACGACTGAGCCACCCAGGCGCCCCCTGCCCTCCTACTTCTATATGCATCCATCCCTCCTATCCTCTTTTTTTTTTTTTCTATCTGCACTCTCTGGACCCCTCTCCAGCAGTCTCTGAACCATACTCAATCTGTTAATCTTGGCTCCTTGGGCACCAAAAGCTTTCTCTTTCTACTGATTCTTTCCTTCAGCCTACAAACAATTGCTCTCCTCCTCAAGCCTTCTCTGTGCTCCAGCATCCACCCTCTTTCTTCTCTCCTTCCCAGCCAAATTTCTTAAGAGTGGAACGAAGGGGGCGCCTGAGTGGCTTAGGCGGTTAAGCATCTGACTCTTGATTTCAGCTCAGGTCATGATCTCAGGGTTGTGATATCAAGCCCTGCATAGGGCTCTGTGCTCAGTGGGGAGTCTGCTTCTCTCCCTCTGCGCCCCCTGCTCATGCACGCTCTCTCAAATTAAAAAATAAATCTTAAAAAAAAAAAAGGAGAGAAAAGAAAGGAAGAAAGAATGCAACAATACTTTTCACCTGCCTTGAACTTAACTCTGGTCACTGGTCTTGCCCAAATCACCAGTGATTTCCTAGTTGCCAAGTCCAGCAGGCACTTTTCAGTCCCTACTTTATTTAATCGTTTTGCTCCTGGGTCATTGCTCTCTCTTCCTGGTTTCCTCTCACCTCCTTCCCCGATTATCCTAGACTCGGTCTCCTTTATGGAGTCCTCCTCTTCTACTCGTCAAAGTTTGTCAGTGGATTAAGAAGGGAAAAAACTTCCTATCGTCCACTTCCAGGAGATGCTAACAGCTCCCAGCCTGAGTCCTGTAGTGACCCTCAGCCTGCGGGAAGTACCAGAAAGTGAAAACAAAGTCCATATGGGGAGCGATTAGAAACACCCCACCTCAAAAGTATTTGTGAAAATTAGTGTTTCAAGAGCAGAATGATGAGCCCTGCTGTAAGTATTACAGCTGTGATCTAAATTTGCTTTTGGGGTTTTACTTGCTTTAGATCCTTTACTCCTAATAGCCTCAGGTTACTAGTTCTTAAACTTCTTAATCTCTAATTTACGAAGAGTTTCTTATAAGCATTTATTTATTTAGCCTTCAGGCTTGTATTTTGAAAACTTGATATTAACTTATTGGGATTTGCTTGGCCCAGCCTCTCTACCAATCTGCTTCCAAGTGGCTTTTTTGGCTGGTATTTAGTTTTTCATCATTAAAAAAAAAAAAGATTTACATTTTTTTGTCAGAGAAAATATAGAAAAAGGAGCTAAAACTTACCCAGCAGGCCCCCTACCCAGTCATAACCACGAAAGATGTTGGTATCCTTTTCTGTCTCTCCACTCCATCCCCCTGACTACTTCTGTACCATATTCTAATTGGAGTTCAGAGCCTGATTGGGAAAGTTTTTATGTCAACACATGCCATGTGCCTTGGCAGTCTGCTAAGTCTGAGAAACTTCAGGAGGCATTTTTTCCTTCTGACTTACCCATGTGTTTCACTTAGATTCTTGGAAACATTCCTCTGTGCGACATGGGTATTAGCCTACAGCTTCAAGTAACAGAAAATTTTATTCAAACTCACGGAACAATAAGGAAAAGTACTGCTTCATAAAACTACAAGTCCAGGAGGTAGGGTGGCTTCAAGGGCAGTTTAATTTAGTGACTCTGGATCTATTTCTCTGCAGTACCCTGAGATGACCTCCTTCATGGGCTGGCTTTCACCTAAGGCTGCTCCCTTCATGGGGGCAAAACGGCTGTAACAGTTACTGGTTTCACGTAGAAATGCCATCCATCTGGGTGCAGGTCACCCAAGAGTAAGGAAACTTCTTTCCCAAGAGCCTGTAGCATTCTTAAGTCAAGCACTGTTCCGGGGCAATGCCACGCACTGCCTTTAGCCAGGGTTCCTGAACCAGGTACTGGCCATGAGAATGGAGTTGCCCTCAGACCAGCCAGTCCCCAATGTGGATTGAGACACCAGGGGTATGTTGAGAGCAGCAGATCCCTAAGTAAACCCTGGATTAGGTTAAGAATCAGAGAGAACACATGCAGACTACACAGACAGACAACCACACATGGGTTTAGAAACTTGGCCATTTAATTAGCTATTTAATTTATTAATAAAATTAATTGTTTAATTAATTAACACATGTTGGCTTGTGATTGTTTTGTATTTCATTTTTGAAGTTTTAGTAGATGATACCTTCACATAGTTCAATATTTAAGAAAAAACAAAAACCAAACAAAAAGTATATACAGTGAAACATCCTTGCTGATCCCAGCCATACAGAGATGTTTTATGTATATACAAGTCAAAAAACAAGAGTATATACATATAAGCTCTCTCTTTGTACACAAAGTATAGCATGCTATACACACTGCACTGCACCTTGCTTTTTATTTTTATTTTTTTTTTGCTGAACAATATATGTTGGAGATTACTGTATCAGCACCTAAATAAAGCGCTTTGCCATTCTTTCTTTCACTGCATTGTATTATACTGTATGAACATGCCACCGTTTATTTAATAGCTATGGGTGGACATTCAGGTGGCAAATAATGTTCTGCTGTTAAATGCTGCTATAATGGATGATATCATATAGATTTCATTGTGTGCATTTGGGGACTATCTAAAGGATAAGCTCCTAAAAGTAGAGTTAATACGAATTGCTCTACTACTACTGTACCTGTTTATACTCCCCCTGGCAGGGCAGGAACGTGCCTGTTCCAGAACACCCTTATCAACAGAGAATGTTATCACACTTCGGGGTCTTTGCTAATCTGATCGTTGGAAATTGTTATCTCAGTATAAGTTTTTTAAAAGATTCATTTATTTGAGAGAGAGAGAGCACAAGCAGGGGGGAAGGGAGAGGGGGACAGAGAAGCGGACTCCCCGCTGAGCAGGGAGCCTGACACAGTCTGGATCAAGGGGGCCAGAGATCACTGAAAGCAGACATGCTTAACTGACTGAGCCACCCAGGCGCCCCTGTTATCTAAGTATAATTTTAATTTAAATCTCTTCTCTTGTGAGTGAGACTGAGACACTTTCATGTGCCTTGGAACCATTTCTTGCTCTTCCAGGACTGGCCTGTTTTATTCTTTGCCCATGTTTGCATTGCAGCCTTGGTCTTTTGCTTTCTCATTTGTAGGAGCTCATATGGGTTAAGGGAAATTAGTCTTTGGTGGTCTGTAAGAGAGCTGCAAATATTTCCATCCAATCTGTCATTTGTCTTTTGACTTAGCTTATGGTTTTTTCCAGGCAGAAAATTTTAATGTTATCAGATTGAACATATACATCTTTTACAGTTCTGGGTTTAAGGTCATAACTAAAAAGGCCTTCCCCTATTCTTAGGTGAATAACTCTGTTTTAGTTTCTTCTAAAAGAGAAGATGGTTTCATTTTTATACATTTAAATATTATATCTGCTTGGAATTTATCCTGGTCAGGTATAAGGAATAAATCCAACATTGATTTTTTTCCCCATTTGACTAACTTTAGTTTTATGCTGTTTCGTGATGATACCCCTTCTTGTTTTATGATACTGAAGGTATTGCCAGTATTCTCTGTAAATGTTTTAAAACATCTAAGTTTTCATTGACTTTAATTAGCAAAACAATAACTCAAAGAGTTTCTATAACTTACCCTAGGCTATGATACATGTTGAGGTTGGGGAGACAATGGGGTAAATCACAAACGGAATAATGCTGGCTGCACATTCATCATGATGGCTGTTTGGAAATGTCCTTGCTCAGGACACCCACTCACAATATAAACAACTGAAAACAACAAAGTAGGGGCGCCTGGGTGGCTCATTCAGTCAAACATCTGCCTTCGGCTCAGGTCACGATCCCAGGGTCCTGGGATAAAGGTCGCATCGGGCTCCCTGCTAAGCAGGGAGCCTGCTTCTCCCTCCGCCTGCCACACCCCCTGCTTGTGCTCTCTCTCTCTCTCTCTGACAAATAAATAAATAAAATCTTTTAAAAATATAAAATTTTTTTAAAAAAGAAATATGTTATTTAAAAAAAGAAAAAGAAAACAGGGCTCCTGGGTGGCTCAGTTGAATGGGCGTCTGCCTGCAGCTCAGGTCATGATCCCAAGGTCCTGGGATCGAGCCCCACATCGGGCTCCCTGCTCCTCAGGGAGCCTGCTTCTCCCTCTGCCTGCCACTCCCCCTGCTTGTGCTCTCCCTCTGTCTCTCTCTTTTTGTCAAATAAATGGATAAAATCTTTAAAAGAAGAAAAAGAAAGAAAGAAAGAAAGAAAGAAAGAAAGAAAGAAAGAAAGAAAGAAAACAAGAAAGTACAGCTTAAGTGATTTAAACCACTTAAAACTAACATGTGCAATGTTCTTTTTATTAATTTAGGCTCTTTTTAAACATGGCATCATTAATCTCCTGTAGGAATGGGCCAGGTAGCTTCTGCTGAGCCCCTAGAGTCTTATCCAAGAGGCAGCACACGGGGTAGGAAGACCCCTCCAAAGCTACTCAGGGAGAGGGGAACCCAGCAGGAAAGACAGAACAGAGACACATCTTGATTTCTTAAGCTATGGATTTTAGCAGTGGGGTTGACCAAATCCAGATGCCCAGGGACACTTACCCAACTCCCTTTTAGTGCAAGGAGAATGGAATACATATTGTGATTCTCTAGTAGAATAAAAACTAACATTATCCACAGCAACGGAATGCCATGGTCACCTCTGAGTAAAAATCCTTTGACAAGGGGCGCCTGGGTGGCACAGCGGTTAAGCATCTGCCTTCGGCTCAGGGTGTGATCCCGGCGTTATGGGATCGAGCCCCACATCAGGCTCCTCCGCTATGAGCCTGCTTCTTCCTCTCCCACTCCCCCTGCTTGTGTTCCCTCTCTCGCTGGCTGTCTCTATCTCTGTCGAATAAATAAATAAAATCTTTTTTAAAAAATCCTTTGACAAGTAAAAACAGACTTCTGCTATAGCACTGTCACATTGCATTATAGTAATTTGTTTACATCTCCATCTTTCCCAGGAGACCAGGAGTTATTTTAAGGGCAGAAGCTCTTTGTCTTCTTTGAATCCCTATAGCTTAGTACACTCATCCCTCTCGATAGGAATGTGCTTACTGCGTGCTTCTCTACTTAGGTATCCCACACTTCAATACTTGCCATTTGCCCAGCAGCGACATGTCAGCCACCAAACTACAGAACTCCCCATGCGTTACCTTTTCTCAATTCTCGCAGCAGTGGTATGAGGTACGTACTATTATTTTCCCCCTTGTAACAGTGAGGAAACCAAGAGGGAGAGAGTGAGGTTAAGTAACTTGCCCAAGGTCACACAGATAAAAGATGGTGGAGCCAAAGTTCAGATTCCAGATGGTCTAACTTTCATCAAATCTAATTTTTTTTTAATATTTTATTTATTTATTTGACAGAGATAGAGACAGCCAGCGAGAGAGGGAACACAAGCAGGGGGAGTGGGAGAGGAAGAAGCAGGCTCATAGCGGAGGAGCCTGATGTGGGGCTCGATCCCACAACGCTAGGATCACGCCCTGAGCCGAAGGCAGACGCTTAACCGCTGTGCCACCCAGGCGCCCCCAAATCTAATTTTTTTAATTTCATTTTTGAGTAATTTCTACACCCAACATAGGGCTCGAACTCACAACCCCAAGATCAAGAGTCGCATGCTCTACTGACTGAGCCAGCAAGGAGCCCCACCATTTAATCTAATTTTTTTTCTTTATTACTGACAAATTATTGCGTGACACATCTCGCAGCTGATTGCCACACAGTGGAATAGAACCTCTAATTTACTGGGAAGATGTGGGAATGGCATTCAAAGAGACTGGGTTCATTTCTGGGTTGCAACTCACTGGTGGTTGCTTAAGAAAGTGCATCTGTTTCCTCATCTGTAGAATACATAATAAAATGACCTTTTTATCTTGGGCTTGTTGAGAGGATTAAATGAGGTTTAAAACAATCCGCTGCAAATGGTTACAAGTGTCGATTGCTGCTCTTGCCTCCCACTACCACCAACGCCCTGCACAGTAGCCCTGAATGTCCGGCTTTCTTCCTGCTGCAAAGCCAGGAAAAGCCTCCTTAGTTATGCAGGACACACGTTGCTTTCTGACAGTGAAAAAGTAATTTCTCTACCTTGGGGTGGGTTGAAATACTTTTCCAATCCAAATGTCAGGTCCACTTAAGCAGCTGCGGAAGGGAAGGGATTATCCCAGCTCCTACTTGTGGCTGCTCCCGCAGAGAGCAAAACCGTAGCTGAGTGCCAAGACTCTGACGACCAGCTCCTTTCTCAGCATTATAGGCCAGTATCCTGGGATCTGACATTAGCCATTAGGAATTTCTTAAGCAGCAGCCGACTGGGAAAGGCAACTGCCAGTGCTGAAGAAATATATTCAAACTTATTTTTTTTTTTTACAGTAAAAGTCCCAAAGATAGACAAAGACGCTGAGTTGACTCATAGCCCTCAATATAGAGGAGTCATCCTGATGGTGACACTCACCCTGACGATGCTTAAACAGGTGGCTTGTTCTGTCCGCCACGGGACCCACAGCCACTGGAGCACAATGTGTCTCATTATGTCATCTATGGGGGGAAAAGTGGACGAAGGCTCCAAGATCCCAAGGGTTTTATTTAAAAGGAAAATTTGGGGGCGCCTGGGTGGCACAGCGGTTAAGCGTCTGCCTTCAGCTCAGGGCGTGATCCTGGCGTTATGGGATCGAGCCCCACATCGGGCTCCTCCGCTATGAGCCTGCTTCTTCCTCTCCCACTCCCCCTGCTTGTGTTCCCTCTCTCGCTGTGTCTCTATCTCTGTCAAATAAATAAAATCTTAAAAAAAAAAAAAAAAAGGAAAATTTGATTCTACAGGAGTCACGAAACAAATAGAAGGGAAATAAGGAGCCGGCGTGATCAGGGTGGGAAGCATAGGCAGGAAGCGTGTAGGAAAATGCCCTAGAGGCTTGCAGACTGGCACTAGTGCAAGTCAGGCCTACATTAGCTTGGAGCCTGAAACAGACGCTTCGCCCCAGACACAGAAGCTGGGGGCTACCTCCGCAGTCATTCTGATCGCGTTCCCTTGTCAGGCAAACTCCACTTTTTGCTCTATGTTCCACTTTCTAAGTGCCCACTAGTTGTTCCCCTAGTGGCTTCCTTTACAGGACCGAGGGGCTTCACTATTCCTGCCTGGGTAGGAACAGGATGAGGAAGCTATCTTGGGCTATTTCTTACCCTCTTCTCTCTAACCCTGTGAACACTTACCCCCATGCCCAGAATCTGTTCTTCCTTGCTTAAAAAAATTCAAGCCAGCCCCCAAAGCTCACCTCTCCCGTGAAACCTTCCTTGACCTTTCTTTTCTCATCACACATATAACTTGTACACACAGAGTTAATGGACACACGGACATATTCTTCTCTGATGTGTGCTGACCTTCTCCCCGCTAAATAGATTATAAAGTCCTTGAGGACAGAACCACATCTTTGACGTCTTGAAATCACATGTCTGATTCTATGATTTGGTAGTTAGTGCAGCTGGGAATACCTGAGATGCTCAGAGCCTCTGTGGTCTGGGGAATGTAAAGAGCCCTAGGGTGGTTTCTCCAGAGGATGGCATCCAATCAGCCTTGCTGTTGGGCCTCTACCAACCTTTCCCCTGGTTCAAGAAGCTGGCTGCATGGCTGGAGATTAAGTCCCTTTTCCGCCACCCTGGCTGTATCCCGCTTGTTCTGGATTGGGTGTGTGCTCTTCTTCTGTCACCCCCCCACAAGAATGCAAATCCCACCTCTGAACCAGGCTTTCTGAGGCACACTCCCTGCTACCCACTCTCCAGAGCAGCTAATTAGAATTTCAGGCTGCCCAGACCTCTCTACCATGTGGATTGGTCTCCACCCACATGTAGCTCATCTCTCACCCTCCCTGGCACTAACCAGCTGGGCCGTCTCTCCATCTGACTCTGCCAAGACCTTCTGGAATCGCCTGCCTTGCTCCAGGATTTCTGGCTGGTCTCTGAGTCCTTTCCACTCTGCCATCAACTGAGCCATCATTCCGAGACTTCAAAAAAATATTCACCTCGAGGTTGGAGACAAACACACACACACCCATATTCACAAATTCATGTATCAGTTGAGAAGATTTCCACTACCTTCCTAAATTAATAGTCTCCGTCTTCTGGCATTTCTCATCATTGCTAAGTCTTCCAACATCCAACTTGGAATTTTCTTTAAATCAAAGGAGATCATTTACTCCAACCCTCTTATTTTATTCCCAGTCTCTATTTTACTACCCTACATTTATGCTTATTTAGAAGCCAGTGGCATAAGATTTTTGCTAATGATGACTTTAGCGAGGAATTCTCTTTGTTAGTAAATTGCCATGGTGCTAGAAGACTTTACAGGAGGTCTCAACTTGGTAATCGGTTACCATCAAAATGCATTTATCCATTGCTAAAATGAGATAATTTCCTTCTCAGCCTCAAAAAGGAGACACACACAAGTTCTCTCTTCCTCCCTTTGTCCCTCTCTCTCTCTCTCTCTCCCCCCCTTCCCCCCTCCCTCCCTCTCTCTCTCTCTCTCTCCCCCAATGTGATCAGCCAGCTTTCTGTCTGGAACAATCAAAATATCTCCCAGCTGGAATGACAGCATCATTTTATTGACACTGAAATAGGAGAGTGATAAAGCAAGTCGCAGCAGGCACAGCAGAAATGCACTGCTTTTATGATTCGTATTTCAGAAAGGATGCCATGAGACCAAAGATTCAAAACAGAGTTTGGTATGTGTTGGCAAAAAAAAAAAAATGTAGTTAAGGGCAGTCACCTCAGCTGAACCTTTCACACTGTAGAGGAAGCAATACCACCACAGATCCCCGGCCTCACTGCGAGGTTGCCGTGGACAGTAGATTTCCTACAACCCTTCTCTCAACTGTTCTGCTGGGAGCTGGCTAAGAAAATTGCGCTATTTCCTAGGTGGTGATCTTCTGACAGCTTCGGAGCTACTAATGCTTTGGAAACAGCATCACCAGGATTCTGTCTCGCCCAGCCCCACCTCTTGACAAGGGGCTGTCTTTGTCCACGCTCTGCAAACCCAGAATCCCCGGGGGGGGGGGTGTTGCCTCTCTCTCTCTGCTTTCCCCACTGTAGGAACCCCTGGGAATTCCCTCCCCTGCAGGTTTCTACAGCCTTTATCCCCACTTCCTACTTTGACTTGTCTTCTTTCAGACCCAACTAAGGAAAACAATGCTGGGTTGACATTTTATGAGGCCCGTAACTATAGGACGGTGCCGCTGGCAGGGAAACAGGATAGACTCACAAAAGACGGACCGGAGCCCTGGGACCTCAGTCAGATCTTTGCTGTCAGGGTATTACAAACCCTCCTTCTTAAAAATGTGTTTCAGCTCCCAGCATCTACGGAGCACTTAGATTTCCTTGGGTGGATGCTGCTCTTGCTTGTAAACCTCACTGCTTCTGAAGTCTCGTTCCTGGACATTGGTTATGAGTCAGTGAAAAACCCCAAATGATCTATGTATCAGGTGCTCTCCCGCACTTTCAGTTTATGTCACAAACAAGAAAAAGGACTGAGCTCAATTTGCTGGAATCTCCCTCATGACAGTTCATTTTTATTTTGAAACAAGTGTTGGAAAATGTTAACGCTGAGGGAGAGGCTTAAAACAAATAAGTAAAAATGAAAGCAGAAATGAGGCCATTCACATGATCTCCATTTCCATGACTCCAAAAACCTGGGTCAATCAGCAATGCAGCTCAACCAGGAAAACCAAAACACGCTGTTGTGGGCAGAATTCTGCGGTCGCCAAGATGGCCGGCCCCTGGCATGCTCACGCCTTCTAGCAGCTTGGCCAAACACTCCCCTCGGTCCTGCTGTGAAGACATTTTGCAGATCTAATTAAGTGCCCAAATCAGATGACCTCACGGTAGGGAGATTATTTGGGTGGTCTTGACCCAATCACATGGCCCCTTAGATCTAGATTTAGAGGTCAGAGATAGAAAAAGACCAAGAGATTTGAAGTCTGAGAAGGATTCGACAAAAGGGAGACACGCCATTGCTGGCTTTGAAGATGCAAGGGCCAAGAAGCAAAGAAATGCTGCAGTCTCTAGGACTGCTGAGAGCCGGACCCCAGGTGACAGCCAGTCAGGAAACAGGGACCTCAGTCCTCCAGCTGCAAGACACTGGATTTCACGACAGCACGAATGTACTCGGATAAGAGCCCTGAGCTGCAGATGAGAACACAGCCCAAATGACACCTTGATCCAGCCTTGTGAGACTCTGAGCAGAGAGTTAGGCTGTTCCCAGACACCTGACCCACAGAATCTGGGATACAATACTGGCTGTTGCTTTAAGGTGTTAAATTGTTACTCAGCATAGAAAACAAATACGTACTCATAAATGGGTTAAAAGTTTTTTTTTATCCAAGACCAAAATTCAACCTCCTCTGGCAAGAAACCTATCAGCCTATCAACCACGGTGAAACACATCCATCAGGCATCCCCTTGTGCTCAAAGTGTGATTCATGGACCAACAGCACACACATAGCCTGGGAGCTGGTTAGAAATGCAGCGTCTCGGGGCGCCTGGGTGGCACAGCGGTTAAGCGCCTGCCTTCGGCTCAGGGCGTGATCCCGGCGTTCTGGGATTGAGCCCCACATCAGGCTCCTCTGCTATGAGCCTGCTTCTTCCTCTCCCACTCCCCCTGCTTGTGTTCCCTCTCTCGCTGGCTGTCTCTCTGTCAAATAAATAAATAAATCTTAAAAAAAAAAAATGCAGCGTCTCAGGCTCCATCCAGATTTCTGAGTCAAATCTTCATTTTAAGAAATCCCCTGTGACTCATATGCATTTTAAAGCATGAGAGGCACTGGTTAGCATCCTAATTCAGAGCTGGAAATCTGGAATCAGCAAAACCTGGATTCTCCACATGGCTCCACAGTCTTACTGGCTGTGTGGCCTTGGACAAGTTGCTTAACCTCTCTGAGTCTCTATGAATCTATACAATGGAGCAAACAATAATCCCAACTTGTTAGGGTTGTGGTGAAGATTAAATGGGACAGTATGAAAAATGTATTAGCCCAGTGCTTCCTGGTACATGGTAAGAGCTTAATAAATGTTGGTCGTTATTGGATTGGGCACTAAAAGTGAGGTGAGTCAAATCTAAAGGGGGCAAACCCATCAAATGGAAACCTGCAGGATCACTGTGGTGAACGCCCTCCTCTGATGAAATACATTGTCACAGACTCCTCAGAGGCTGTGGAAGGTTGTGACCTTACTTTTCTACCCCAGTAAGCATCCCCTGACCCCAGGCTGGGTCAGTCACGTCCTCCCATCACAAGCATGGACTCTTGTAACCACCTGTGTCTCCCGGCCCCCGCCCCTGAGAGGTACCCCCTACCAGCATTAACCTCGTAACCCCACTGGGCCCCACCTCACTTAGCTAATGGAATCTGGCCAGAAACCATGGAGATGGTTGTCCAAAACCCCGAGCAGGTGGTGTCCCTGGATATCGATGACAGCTCACCCCACAGAAAAGATGAATGGATATGCCAGCAGCACAGCATGAGCCATGTGGCTGGTTTAACAGAAATCTAAGGCTCTTTTCATTTCTGCTGAAGAGAATGGTGACAATGACAGCAGCATTGAGTGTGAGGACAAATGAGCACACCGGCAATTACAAATGACCAGAACAGGAGAGAAGTCATCTGCCATAGGCTCTGAGAGGTCCTGGCTCCCCCTCCTGGTTTCTCTGTCCCTGGCAAACACTTCTCTCCCTTGCTCTATGTTCTGAGCAGGAGCTGAAGAAATCTCTATGGTTCGATATAAATAATGAGGATGGTATTGATAATAACGGCCCTCATTTGTTGAGCACTCCAAGTGCCAAGCACTTCTCATGAATTATTTATACGCCTTATAACAACTCTGTGGAGAAGACATTATGATGTTTCTTTTTAGTCAAGGAAACCGGCTCAGAGAGGTTAAGTGGCTTGCCTAAGTTTACACAGAAGATAAATAGTTGCCCTTGGATTCAGACCTGGGTATGCTTGCCTCAGAAGCCTGCGCTCTTTTTACTTTGTCTCCACAGCATAGCTCTTGTCCTGACTTCCTTGAACAGGCTCTTGATCCTCTGCATGAACCCCATCTTTGGGTCTTTGATGCTAGGGCCAGTCAGCTCCTGAAGTGCCTTTCTCTGTCCTTCTCAGGTGTGCACCCTTTTTGGATCCCGTCTTCTCTGCTCAGATGCTTGCCTGTCTGGCCCCTGGACAAATAGAGCGTACACCTATTTCTTGTTGTCCACACGGTTCTGCTCTACAAGGCTCCTCATCTCACTGCTCATGGGGGTGCTGGCTGGGCCCGGCCGAGAAGGGACTGGATTGACACTCCTAGGCTCTGGATAACTGTACCCCCCACCCCCCAAACCTCACCTCACAAGTAGAGTCTCCTATATCCTCCAGCCTGGCTCATGATTACAGAAGAGTGTTTCCGGGATGTTCCAGGTGTTAAAGTAATTAAATAAGGAGGCCATTAGATTGAGGTGGCCCTAATGATTTGGCAGCCTACATAAGGAAATCAAAATCCAAGCCAGAGTCGATGCACTCAAACCCCAGAAAATGAAACTTAAGAACAACCAATTGCAAACAGCCAACCGGGCTTCCCCAAATAAGGCAACTGCTTAAGCTATAGCCAATCGAGTAATATCCTTCCTTTGCTTCTTCATCCTCTCTATAAAAAACCTTTCCCCTAGCTTCTGTCAGTGGAGTGCTCCTGACCATAATTGGTTTGGTTCCCAATTCGAAACGATGTATGTTCAAATAAACCCTTGAAAATTTTAATATGCCTCAGTTCACTGTTTTGTTGTTGTTAATTTTTACCAGACTGTACCAGTTGGATAATTTAAAATATGAGTCAAAGAAAACTCAACTCTTCAACCTACCTTCCATGGTCAATACAGTTATTGGAATGAATACAAGAAGTCAGAGATAAAGGGAGGGATCTGGATTGGTGGCTTCGATGTGTCTTTCCATTTCTCTACTGTCCTGTCCTCATCCTAAACTTTATCCTAAGATAAGTTCCCTGGTTTGGGAAAGTCTTTTAGCAGTTACAGGGCTAATTGTCTCCCCCCCCTTTTTAAAAAGATTTTATTTATTTATAGACAGCGAGAGAGGGAACACAAGCAGGAGGAGTGGGAGAGGAAGAAGCAGGCTCCTAGCGAAGAAGCCTGATGTGGGGCTCGATCCCAAAACGCTGGGATCACACCCTGAGCCAAAGGCAGACGCCTAATGACTGAGCCACCCAGGCACCCCCCTAATTGTCTCTTTTTATATTCTGCTAACTTTCTATGGCTCTTTTTTAAGGATAAGGAAGCATATTCTCCAAAAGTGCCAGAAAACCTCTCTTTGTGACTCATTGGCCCAAATGGGCCTCAGCCAGCCTCATCCAGACCCATTCACTGGTAGTGGGGATGAGGCTGGGGCTTAGGCCACTGAAGGCCCACCTGGAGCTGGGGTAAAACCCACGATGGAGAGTCACTACGAGACCTATTACACCGCAGACAGTTTTACAGGTGCTACTCCCATTAAGGGTTGATTCTTGTGCACGTATCATTTTAGACAAGCAGTAAACAATGGGAGATGTGTCTCCAAAAGATCTCACTGACCCAGATATTACAATGTATCTGCCGGCCTAAGAGTCCTTCAGAGCTTCTTGTGCAAATCCATGGTTAGTCAGTAGGTTTAATTGAACACATGCTGTTTGGATAGTGTTATTCTAAGCACTGTGCAAAGTTAGAAAAAGGACAGAGTGCAATGACTTTTTTGAAAAATAGAATGAGGGTTGAGAAAGTAGTTCTCTTTTAAAGGCAGCATTAATTCTACTCATTTATTTTCCAGAATGCAGAAACTACTTGTCTCTTACTCCTTTCTTTGTCCTCTCATTTAACTCTCTCTTTTCTTGTTACTACTTTTCTTCTCTTATTATTTGCTTATTTCAGGGAAGCAACATAGTAGAGATTAAGAGTGTAGAATCTGGAGTCAGGCTTCCTGGGTGGGAATGCTGACTTTGAGCCCGAGCTATGACTGTCAAGCCAATGACATCATGGCTCCAAGCTTCCATGTTTCATTGGTGAATCATACCTAATTATTACACCTCCTTGGATGATGCACATGGAAAGTGGCTAACAAAGGTTAACTATTTTAATTTTCTTCCTCATTCATTCCTTTTGATTGTGCCATGTTTTCAAATCCTCTTCCCTGCTATACCCCAGAGTGATAGATGGGTCAGAAATAGAGTCAAGGTTAGAGTTATAGAATCAACTTTCTAGGGAGGAATAGAATGGAACCATTTCATTTCTGTCTCTTCTCCTCATTATAATCAGGGTATTTAAAGAGTGAATATAATTAAGGCAAGGATGAACATGTGCAAAACCAGTTGAAAGGCACACATATGTGCTACATATGCAAGCAGGAGAAGAATGTTCTAGTCTTTGCAAGAATCTCCCAGCTGACAATTTCAAATTCATCTAGGCCTAGTTCGCTCAACTGGTGAGGGCACTTTCTGACGGAACCAAGATGATGGCTTTACTTCCAGAATGTGGTGACCCTGCTTTACGTATTTTATGGCTGCAGACTGCTCCCCTGACCCTGGCCAGCCATCTGTAAATACATCCATTGTTTAGAAGATGGTCGGTTGGAAGAGTCTGATTAAAGCAGTGCAGATCTATCATCGTGGTAGAAAGCAGCAACTACAATTGAACGCACACACTATCACAGTGGTGGGTTAGTGGGACAGTTGTGCATGAAGAGAACACAGACCGTCGTCATCGTAGAAGTCATAGGAGACCACTCAGTTGGAAGCCATAGATTTCACAGAAGTTGGCAGCCCACAGCAAAGACTACTCCTGGGTCCCTTGCCTTCAGTGCCCCAGCTCTGCCCAGAGACCATCTGGAGAAGGACCATCTATCCCTTGAGACCAGAATGTTGTAGACTATTAACGTTTCCTCTCCACACCAGCCACAAATGTTTCTTCATTGCCTGTTTCCTCTGCCTGGAATATTCTTCCTCTAGATCTCCCCGTAGGGCTAGAACCATCACTTCTTTCAGGGCTTTACTCAAAGGTCACCTTCTCAGGGACGCTGTCTAGCCATTCTATCTGAAATTTGCCACCCCTCCGACATATAAAGGGCCCCTTCCCTGCTTTATTCTTTTCTCCTTGGGCTTTACAAGTATCTCCCACATAATATAGTTAACATATTTATCTTATTTATTTTCTACCTTCCCAAATACAATATAAATACCCTGAAGGAGGGCTTTGGGTCTCTTTTGTTGATTATATTATCCCCAGTGCCTAGCATAATGCTTGGCATATACTTGGCTCTTAATAAATATTTGTTGAATGAATGACTGAATGAATTTGGATGACTAATTGATCTGACTCCCCTCTGAGAATGTGAGCTCCATGAGACCAGAGATCAAGCTGTTGGTTTTTTTTTTTTTTCCCCACTTCTGTATTCCTAGAGCTAATCACAGGACCTAGCAGGTAGTAGAGACTCAGTATGTATTTTTAAAATAAATAATTCAAAATACCAATTATGCCAGAATTGACAGAAGGAGTGCATTGGAAGGAACATGATCATGCAGATGTCTTCACAGCTATGAGGCTGCCTAAACAGTCTCCAAGTTAACCTGAGAGTAATACTGGGTATTGTTAGGAGTCACTCTTCATGTACACTTAGGGTCCAACAACTGGAAATAACACACGCTAGCCTGTGGCAGTGGTACCGTACCACGCTCGGGGTTGGGGTTCTAAAATCATATATAGTAAAAAGTTACATTAAAAACCTCTTTCATCACCCATACAGTACAGATTACAGTGTTCCACGCATTCGGTGCCATCTCTCAGTAAGTTCAACACAGCCAGTTTTTCCCCAGAGTTGGAACAGATGGCCATGGCTGTTTCTTTGGTTAAGCACCAGATGAAGTAGCTGGCGTGAATTTAAGGGCCATATTGTTGGGGAGGAAATGACATATATGTATATGTTCATCTGTATTCTTTTCTTTTATTGAACATTCAGTTGACTTCGAGCAACTTCCTTGTGTATGTAACTCCACTGGACTATCTGGTCCTCAGTGGCATCAGAGGCTCTTTATTGTTTATCACGGAGATAGGTGTCAAGGAGGTGCGAAATAACCCTCTGGAGGCATTGCAGTAGTTGGTGTGACCAATAGGAGAATGTCAACCACCTTGATTTTCCAAATTAAAAAGAAAAAAAGTCTTCTATCTAAATTGTATACAGAGCCTAAATCCCTACAAAAAAAATAACAAAAAGCGTATATGAAGTTCTTCCTATGTATGGGTACTAGGTTCTTTATGTATATTGTCTCATTGACCTGCCTCGTAGCAACCCTTTGAGGAACGTATTCTAATCCCTGTGACCCTGCTGTGATTCTTCAAAACAGCCAGGCAGGCATGCAGGCTTGGCCCGTTCCCAAAAGAACACATTTAGCTGTAGCCAATGATGGAGACACTCTGAGCCCCGGGTATGATACAAACAGTTCTGTCCTTTTCTCTTGAGTTGTCTTTCAGTCCCTACCAAGTCTGCCTCATAGGGGTGCTTAGAAACCTCTTCCCGGGGCACCTGGGGGGCTCAGTCATTAAGCGTCTGCATTCTGCTCAGGGCGTGGTCCCAGGGTCCTGGGATAGAGCCCTGCATCCGGCTCCCTGCTCCTGGGAGCCTGCTTCTTCGTCTCCCACTCCTCCTGCTTGTGTTCCCTCTCTCTCTGGCTGCCTCTCTCTGTCAAATAAATAAATAAAATCTTAAAAAAAAAAAAAAAAGAAAGAAAGAAACCTCTTCCCCACTTCATAAAAGTACCTAGGGTAGGGGGGTACCTGGATGGATCAGTTGGGGAAGCATATGACTCTTGATCCCAGCTCAGGTCTTGACCTCAGAGTCATGAGTTCAAGCCCTGAGTTGAGTTCCATGCTGGATGTGGGAGCTGGATGTGGAGCCTACTTAAAAAAAAAAGTAACCTGGGGTATTATCTATTTTAAAAAAAGTAGTAAGAGTAAATCAACTTGTTCCAGGAGTTGTGCATTATTGTACTCACTTTATTGGTAGGGTTGGAAAAGTAAAAAAATTCCATTTTGATAAGAACTTATCAGTTATTTATAAGCCAACTTATTTAAGGGGTGGAAAAAATTATGGTCACTTCCTATGTTCCTTTTTTGAACATGTTCTCTACTTAGTGTCCTATTTTCTACATTGGATACATTTTTTTTCTTCAATCTGCTTTCAATGAAAAGACTATTGATACAGCACCAATGCTTCAGACAGGCAGTCCTGGAAGATTCCACCTTGTTTGTTTTTTATACCTTCTCTTATGTTTTTTCCTTAGCTTCCTTCTTTAGGTATCACGATTTCTTCCACATTTCCCAAAAACATATTCAATATTGATCATAAGTATAGTCCATGTTGTCAATATGTCTAAAATTTCTATCATTTTCCCTTCCTTTCTTTTCTTTCCCCTCTTCCTCAGGAGCCTGGCTTCGTCCTACCACCAGACATTGTTTTCAAACTGGGGACAAAGGACTCTACTTGGTCACACTGGTGAAGATGGGGAAGGAGCAAGGAAGAGGAGGCAGAGATGTGCTGATTCTGCATCTCACATTTACAGATGATGACAGTGGTTCTCAGGGACTTTTAAGGAGCTCTCCCATGTTACTCAACTAGTAAGTAGCAGAGCCAGGGATTGAACCTGGGTCAATAAGGTTCCAAAACACCTATTGTTTCCATTCTACTGCCCTGCTTCTCAGAGGCAGCAAAATCCCATTAAATGCAAGTTTGGGGCAACAATGATGGTCAGACTTTGTGTGAATGGATAGAATCTTATATGATTCACTAAATGGGTCTGGCAGTGTGACCTTGGAAAGAGGGACCAGATAAGTGAAGGACTTTCCTGAAATCATCAATGGCACGAATGACCCATGTTTACTCTATGCACAGGACCATCTTAGATGTTTTGAAGGAGACACAGGGCACCCTACAAGGTTGCACTCAAGAGACCATCTAGCTGAAGGGAAACGTTATGCCTTATAATAGGGCACTTCCTAGAAACAGAGAACACATTCAAACTGTACAATTAAGAAGAATTTAAGGGACTAATATATTTATAAAGGTGCAGGTGGGGTTTAGGGCATTGGAAAAGGAACATGCAGGACTCTGGGACCAGCAGCAGTGGAATTCTGTTACCTATTCCTCCACACAAACAAGGGCAAGGGGAAGGGCCAGAGCATAGCTGCGTGAAGAGGAAGGGATACTCTCCTATCCCAGGAGCTGTGATCTCCAGTAGGGAGAAGCAGCCAATCCACAGCGACCCATCAGGGAGGGGGCCACAGTAGTAAATAACCCATCCTCACTCTTCAATATCCTGGGGATGCTTCCCCTTAGCCAACCCCAACCAGAAGCTAGAGGGTAGGCATTGATTCTATTCATAAAGACCAGTCTCCCACACACAGCAAGGAGTGAAAAAGTGTAAACAGTGAATCTGAAAGGCCAAATGAAAGATAGTTTTATTAAAAAAAACAGCATACCATTTAAGTGTCTTGTAGAGGTTGCTAATTACAGGAGTATTACTATAAAGTATTTTGTGAAGGATAAACTCTTTACACACGTTTATGTGCCATTTTTATATATCCTGTTGTTCTGTTACTAGGTTAGATTTTTTTTTTAAGATTTTATTTGTTTGTTTGTTTGTTTATCTATTTATTTATTTTGAAAGAGAGAGCACAAGTTGGGGGAGACGCAGAGGATGAAGGAGAGGGAGCAGTAGACTCCCCGCTGAGCAGGGAGCCCAACAGGGGGCTCAATCCCAGAACCTTGCGAACAGGACCTGAGCCAAAGGCAGATGCTTAACCAACTGAGCCACCCAGGCGCCCCTCTTACTAGGTTAGTTTCAAGTAAGAATGGCCCAAGTTAACTGTTGAACTAAACTGGCTTCCTGGCTCAAGCCAAGTGAAAGGTAAGGTGAGCCTAAGCCTTCTGAAGGAGCACATTTTAATTGCTTTGCATGAACAATGTTTTTGCTCAATCCTTTTCCCATTGTGCAATATTATTTCATACACTCAGATTTTTCTCCATTATTTAAAAACTCTTTTTTTCTTACATTTTTTGCCCTTCCTTTCCTCCAGTAAGAAAGGCTGCTTGGCTCACACCTCCATCAATAGATGCTTGAAAATAATGCACCATGGCAGCTTTTCAAGGATTTTCCTCTTTCCTCCCTCCAGAGAGAAAAACGAAAGGGTGAGGATAGCTTGAGGGGTTGGATCAGAACGTTGTTTTACTGGAATTTGCAGCTGTTTCTGGATTGCAAAAGTCACTGGAGGGAAACAATGTGCTCGGGGACTAAAGGAAATGGTTTGGCTCCAATCTGTCCCAAGTCATCTGGGGAGGAATTTTCGCATTGTTACAGAGGTTGCTACTCAACAACGCTTTTGCATCTTTTGACAGAGCGCGTGGTGAGGGCAAGGAAAGAGAAATCCGCGTATGACGTATGACAGGAGCAAAGAAGGCAAAGGCAAAGAAACAACTGACCTTTGGTCAGTGTACGAACCATTCTGCAGGCTCTGGCTTAAAAATGTGGCTGATGAAAGGGTTGCCATTTCTTTCTGTCTTGTTTGTTTGTTTGCTTGTTTTTTTAAGATTTTATTTATCCATGAGACAGAGAGAGGGAGAAAGCGTGTGCCCGAGTGCGACTGGGGAGAAGGGCAGAGAGAAAAATCTTCAAGCAGATCCCCTGGTGAGTGGGGAGCCCCACACAGGGCTCCATCCTGCCACCCGTGAAATTATGACCTGAGCTGAAAGCAAGAGTCTGACACTCAACCAACTCAGCCACCAAGGCGCCCCTCACCATTTATTTCTAAGAACTTGAGGGCTAGGGTGAGTCAATGAGATTTCCATTTTCACCCCACAAGCAAAGTAAAGATGGGGTTTATATAGGCAGGTGGATCTAGTTGATGAATAATGAATGAAAACAGTCCAATGGCAGATTTTCAAATAATATTTACATAAGAGACTCACTGGCTTCTCATCAGGCGTGAAAGCCTAGGTTTATATGCTTGAGTATTACTGACTCTAATAGATATATAAAATAAATCCTTTGTACTCATATGTATGTATTTCTGGTATTTGAGGAAGTCTCTGAAACTGTATTTTCCTCCTGGGTACTATCCCTGCCATAGATCCTGTAATCTCTATGAAAGTGTCTGTAAAAACTTTCTAAGTTAGGCAAAGATCAGACTAGGTGCACAGCTATGGGGACCTACACATCATTCATTCCAACTTCTCTTGATAGATTTTCAGTTTACTTTTGGGTTCTCATATATTCTCCCTTATTGATTTTTTACAAAGTTAGTGCTATGAATTGAATGTGTCTCCCTAAAAACACGTGGAAGTCCTAACCCTCAGTACCCACGAATGTGACCTTCTTGGAAACAGGACATTTGCAGATGATCAGGTTAAGATGAAGTAACCCACAATCAGATGACAAAAAGGGATCAAAGGTATCCGAATCAGCAAAGAAGAAGTCAAAATGTCTCTCTTCGCAGATGACATGATACTCTATATGGAAAACCCAAAAGAATCCACTCCCCAAACTATTAGAAGTTATAGAACAATTCAGTAAGGTGGCAGGATACAAAATCAATGCCCAGAAATCAGTTGCATTTCTATACACGAATAACGAGACTGAAGAAAGAGAAATTAGGGAATCCATCCCATTTACAATAACACCAAAAACCATACGTTACCTTGGAATTAACTTAACCAGAGACGTAAAGGACCTATATCCTAGAAACTATAGATCACTTTTGAAAGATATTGAGGAAGACATAAAAAGATGGAAAAATATTCCATGCTCATGGATTGGAAGAATTAACATAGTTAAAATGTCCATACTACCCAGAGCAATCTACACTTTCAATGCTATCCCGATCAAAATACCGAGGACATTTTTCAAAGAACTGGAACAAATAGTCCTTAAATTTGTATGGAACCAGAAAAGGCCCCGAATCTCCAAGGAACTGTTGAAAAGGAAAAACAAAGCTGGGGGCATCACAATGCCGGATTTCGAGCTGTACTACAAAGCTGTGATCACAAAGACAGCATGGTACTGGCACAAAAACAGACACATCGACCAATGGAACAGAATAGAGAACCCAGAAATGGACCCTCGGCTCTTTGGGCAACTAATCTTTGATAAAGCAGGAAAAAACATCCGGTGGAAAAAAGACAGTCTCTTCAATAAATGGTGCTGGGAAAATTGGACAGCTACATGCAAAAGAATGAAACTTGACCACTCTCTCACACCATACACAAAAATAAACTCCAAATGGATGAAAGACCTCAATGTGAGACAGGAATCCATCAAAATTCTAGAGGAGAACATAGGCAACAACTTCTATGACATCGGCCAGAGCAACCTTTTTCACGACACATCTCCAAAGGCAAGAGAAATAAAAGATAAAATGAACTTATGGGACTTTATCAGGATAAAGAGCTTCTGCACAGCCAAGGAAACAGTCAAAAAAACTAAGAGACAGCCCACGGAATGGGAGAATATATTTGCAAAGGACACCACAGATAAAGGACTGGTATCCAAGATCTACAAAGAACTTCTCAAACTCAATACACGAGAAACAAATAAACAAATCATAAAATGGGCAGAAGATATGAACAGACACTTTTCCAATGAAGACATACAAATGGCTAACAGACACATGAAAAAATGTTCAAAATCATTAGCCATCAGGGAAATTCAAATCAAAACCACACTGAGATACCACCTTACGCCAGTTAGAATGGCAAAGATAGACAAGGCAAGAAACAACAATTGTTGGAGAGGATGTGGAGAAAGGGGATCCCTCCTACATTGTTGGTGGGAATGCAAGTTGGTACAGCCACTCTGGAAAACAGTGTGGAGGTCCCTTAAAAAGTTAAAAATTGAACTACCCTATGACCCAGCCATTGCACTACTGGGTGTTTACCCCAAAGATACAGACGTAGTAAAGAGAAGGGCCATATGCACCCCAATGTTCATAGCTGCATTGTCCACAATAGCCAAATCATGGAAGGAGCCGAGATGCCCTTCAACAGATGACTGGATTAAGAAGCTGTGGTCCATATATACAATGGAATATTACTCAGCTATCAGAAAGAACAAATTCTCAACATTTGCTGCAACATGGACGGCACTGGAGGAGATAATGCTAAGTGAAATAAGTCGAGCAGAGAAAGACAATTATCATATGATTTCTCTCATCTATGGAACATAAGAACTAGGAAGATCGGTAGGGGAAAAAAGGGATAAAGAAAGGGGGGGTAATCAGAAGGGGGAATGAAGCATGAGAGACTATGGACTATAAGAAACAAACTGAAGACTTCGGGGGGGGGGAATGGGATAGACTGGTGATGGGTAGTAAGGAGGGCACGTATTGCATGGTGCACTGGGTGTTATGCGCAACTAATGAAGCATCAAACTTTGCATCGGAATCCGGGGATGTACTGTATGGTGACCAACATAATATAATAAAAAAAATCATTAAAAAAAAAAAGATGAGGTAACCCAGTGTGTCTTGTGTCCTCATGAAAAGGGCAAATTTGGACGGAGAGACAGATATAAAGGGAAGACCATGTGAAGATACAGGGAGAAGACAGCCATCTACAAGCCAAGGAATGCCTGTAGCTACCAGAAGCTAGAAGAGAGACAAGGAATAGATTCTCAGAGCCCCAACCCTTCCAACTCCTTATTAAGCCACCTCTTTTGTGTTGTTTTGTTATGGCAGCTCAAGGAAATCAATACAGATTAAGTCTGATGAGATTTTCTGGCACAATCTTTTGATTTCTTCAATGAAGAACTGGAAGCTTAAAAAGTAAAATGGCTTAGGAGTCACAGAGCCAGTCAGGGATAGAGCGCTAAATTCCCACACCATCCCTCTCCCCATTGCTATAGCTGGTCTGATTTGGATAAATGACAATAGGCCTCCACTGCTCAAGACAACGGGGAAATGACATCCCGATCTTCTAAAACAGTTGCTACTAGACTTTAACAGTTGAAACAAGACTTTAGCATTATTAACATGGAGTAGAAATGTTTATTCTGTGACTCTCGGTGTCAATGGATTTCATTCAATGCTCACTAACTCATCACTTAAAAAGCCACAGAACCTTGAAGAGATTGTTAGTGGGTTATATGTTCAGATTACATCTTATATACGAAAGGAGGTAACTATGGGGGCACTTCTTGGGAAAGTCAAGGACAATTTCACCTACATCTGGTAGCTTCTCTTGTAAGAATCTAAAGCTTTGGGGAAGCTGTTGGAGCTCCTGAGCCAGGCAAAGTTGTGAATGGTGAGAGGCACGGAGTAGGAAGGAGCTCAGCCTGCCTGCGCCATTCCCCTTCAGCTCTCCTGGGCCCCCAACATTCTGCCCAGTGCTGCCCTTCCTAGGTGGTGGGGGATGGGAGGCTCCACTAATCTCTCTACACCTGACTCTCTGGTCCTTACTCAGTGCTCTCAGCAGCCCATCCCCAAGTGCCCATCAGACAAGCGGGAGTCAATTCTTTTGGTTTTTCACTCTCTGGATGCCAACACAGCACACTGCTAGGAGCACTAGTGAGGCCTGCTAAAGAACAAGAATTCAGTCGAGTAAATTTGAAGATCTAATTGGCTTTATTCAATATGAACCCAGCAGCAACTCATCTAGCAAACAGAAGGGAGCTCCCAGCAGCTGTACAAAGTGGAAAGATTTTGGGAAGGGGGGAAGGGTTACATGGGTGATGGGCATTAAGGAGGGCACTTGTGATGAGCACTGGGTGTCGTCAGTGTGGAATCACTAAATTCAACTCCTGAAACTAGTATTCCACCATATGTTAACTAACTGGAATTCAAATAAAAACTTGGCGGCGGGGGGGGNAACAAGTGGAAAGATTTTATAGGCAAAAATGGCGGCAAGACAAGGAGGTTATTAGCAAAAGAAACGAAGGGATTATTTCAGGCAAGGTCACCTTCCTGTGGGGGAAACAAGAGAGGGTCTTATCATGGAGGTGACCTCACTGGTGCTGACCGGGAAGTTTCAGACTGATTGGTTTAAAATTCCATTCCTGGGAATTCCCGAAACTGCAGTTAGGTTAGGTATTCAGTGTTGATGGGACTTGGCCAAAGTGACTCCATTTGGAGCCTGTTGTTTCTTTTTCACAGGATGGTGGAATTAAGGGTCATTTATGATCTTTTCCTGAGGAAAGGCCTAATTCAAAGAGCAGTTGGGATATAAGAGAAGGGCTAGGGGTAAACCTCAACCTTGGTGGGCTGGACAGAGCCAGAGGCCTGCAGATATGCCCATGGATGGGCAGACCCAGGAAGATTCCTCTAAAGGTGAAGCAGTATGAACTTGGAGAGCTGGGGTTTTACGAGAGAAAGTCAACAAGGGGCTGGTCAGGATACATGGAAGACAAGTTTAGATCTGATCTGCTTAATGCAGACATTATTTTCATTTTACTTTAATGGGTTTGCTAGACAAGCTGACTCTTACATTTGCAATTTTCCTAATCTTTTATATGAGCCTTTCCATTGACTTTCAGGCTCTGATGGAAAATTAGCTTCACTTAGATTTCGTTAAATGAACTAGCTTCAGTGAGCTCTGTGAAATCGGCCTCATAAATCAGCTGCTTCTCTCTTTAATCATTTCTTCTGCTCTTTCCTGGATTCTCCCTCGCTTATCTTTTCCCCCTGCGTGGAGGGAGCCATGGCCCAACACGATGTCCTTGATCACAGCTCCAACTCTTATCGCCGGTTCTCCTTCCCATCATACTTCAGTCCTTTCTCCTCTTTCCTCCTCCCCGAGGCCTTTCCTCCAGTGAAATGTGTTTCTGTGGCAGACACTACTATGTTCTCAACTCTGTCCCCAGACAAGACTCCAGGCCAGATCTTATCTAGGTCCTTCTGTGGGTGTCTCTGTCTCTGCCTACAAACTTGGCAAGCATCTTCAGGCAGGAGTCACAGATGGTACACTCCTGTGACAAGAAACTCCCACAGAAAGTGTCATGAAACGGGGGTTCTCAGAAGCTCCGGGGGCTGGAATTCAGTGCTAATGGTGAGAAAACTGTTAGGGAGGTCACAAGGCCAACTTTCAAACTTAGACAAAACTGTGAAGCTGGCAGAATTTATCCTCAGCCCTGCCACTCTTCTTAAAACTCCCCTGCCAAGTTTTCAATGTCACATACTCTTCTTGGATGCTCTGGTCTCTTTTCCCAGCCTGCCAACCTGGATAGCCAGTAAGATTCAGAATCGAATGTTCCATGCTTCTGCTTATTCGAATTTATATTTAACTAGCTCTCAATCAGTGATTAAGAGGGCAAAAGATCGGAACAGACACTTCACTAAAGAAGACATAAGGATGGCGAGGAAGTACGTGAAAAGGTAAGCTACATCACTTGCCATCCGGGAGATGCAACGTAAACCCACAGTGAGCTACCACTGCAGTCACCAGCATGGCAAATCAAATCGCCATCAAAAAACTGAATTTTTTTTAAAATTGAAAAGATGAAACATACAAAGTATTGGCAAGAATGTACAGCAACTGGAAGTCATGTTGTCAGTTTCTTAAAAGCATAAATGTATGCATACCATATGACCCAGATGTTCCCCTTCTAGATATTTACCCAAGAGAAACGAAAGCAGATGTCCACACAGGGATGTACGCATACCATATGACCCAGATGTTCCCCTTCTAGATATTTACCCAAGAGAAACGAAAGCAGATGTCCACACAGGGATGCACGCAGACCTTCATAGCAGCTTCATTACAACAGCCCCAAACTGTAACCAGCCTGTATGAGTCTAATGCAGCTGCCATAACAAAATCCCACAGGCGGTACAGTAGGGTTTAGGTTTCGGTAAGGGCTGTCTTCCTGGCTTACAGAGGGCCACTTTGTCCTCACAAGGCCTTTCTTCTGAGGGTGCTTGGAAAGATAAAGAGAGTGAGCACGCAAGGCAAGCAAGCAGAGAGCTTTCTAGTATTTCTTCTTCTAAGGACACGAATCCTATCCAATCAGGGCCCCAACACTTATGACTTCATCTTACCTTGATTACTTCCTAAGGATCCTATTTCCGAATACAGTCACATTGGGGGTTAGGGTCTCCACATATTAAGTAGGGGGAGGGGAGTCACGTGTCAGTACCTAGCACAACCCAAATATCCACCAACAGAGGACTGGCTAAACTAGTTATGGTGTATCCATACAACAGTATACTTTTCAGCAATTCGAAGAGATAAACTATTGACGTACTGACACTATAGCTAAGACTCAAAATAATCATGCAGAGTGAAAGAAGCCAGATGAAAAAGAGAAGACCTAGTAAGTGATCCCATTTATACAAAATCTTAGAGGGGCACCTGGGTGACTCATCGGTGAAGCGTCCAACTCTCTTGCTTCAGCTCAGGTCATGATCTCAGGGTCGTTAGGTCGAACCCTGGGTCGGGCTCCTCGCTGGGCGTGGATTCTCTCTCCCCCTCTGCCCCTCCCCCTGCTTGCACGTGTGCTCGGGCACTCTCTCTCTTAAAAAAAAATCTTAGAAATGCAAAGTTATCAATAGCAACGGAAAGCAGAATTGGCGATGATCTGGGGACGGGCGAGGCGCGAGGAACGGGCGGAGGGATTACAACGCGGCACCAGAGCAGCTGTAGAGTTCTATGTTCATTATCCTGATTCTACTGATGGCTTTGTTGTGCTGACGGTGTTATTACCACAGTGTCCGCTGGAAACCTGTGCAGCTTACCGTTTCAGTCATACCTCGCTGAAGCTGTGCAACACTTTGCATTTCCTAAGCCCTCACTTGGGCAGGTTTAATTCATTTGTAGCAATGTTGGTCCCTCTTCCCTACCCTGCGCAGAACTATTTCTGGCCCTTCCCTCACTCTCTGCCTGCCTTGCCTGAGCCAGGATTTTCTTGGGCTCCACTGAATATTGAGAGGTCTGTCCATAAAGACAAACAGCAATCAAGGGTAGCAAAATATTTTCTTCTAAAACATATTTTGAAATCTGAAGAAAAGGACTAAACACATTAAATACACTTTTCCTTATCACTGTGTATTAACCGGTCTTTGGAGGAATGATGGGCCATGCCTGGGGATGCCAGGATATCACCTGAGAAACCACATGCCCATGAATGCATGATGCCTGATCTGTGCACCTGTGCGTTGATGCATAGGCAGCAATTACTACTAATGTGTCTACACAGTGATGGCTAGTCTGCAATTTCATTGATCATTTCAGCATATATTTGGAATAATATCCCAGGAGTTTGGGTATCATCCAAGAGCTAAGACTAAGTCCCCAAGCTCCAAAGCTCCAAGGTAGTTGTTTCCTGCCACTATCCCCCCATAGGCAGCAGGGGCTGGTGGATGCCCGCCAGGTCCTAGCAGTAACAGTGTGTGTGGAGTGGTAGAAATGAGGTCCAGCAGTAACAGAGTGTGTGGAGTGGTAGAAATGAGGTCCAGCTATCTCTCATCATGAAAAGCATGGCTACAATACTTTGCAGCTCCTATGTCCCTGCTCCTTGACTTTGGGCTGGCCTTGTGACTTGCTTTAACTGATGGGATGTGGCAAAAGTGACATTACTCAAGTTCCAGCACCTAGGCCTAAGAGCTCTTGCAGCTCCCCGGTGGCCCTCTTGGCACACTCCTGCAGCCATGCAGCTTGCATTAGACTACCGAATGACATCAGCTGGACAGGAGAATATGACAGCTAGCATCAAGGCCCCAGGCCTCTGAGTGAGGTCATGTTAGACCATCATGCCCCAGTCAACCCACCAGAAGATTGCAAGCTCACAAGTGACCCCAGGTGAGACCGGGTAAGCCCAGATCCAGCTGCAGAATCATGAGCAAAGAGATAATTGTCATGGTAAGCGGTTCAGTTTTGGGGTGGCTTGTTATGCAGCAATAAGATATCTACGATGCTCACTTAAGAGCCAACCACATGTGAAATCTAAGGCAGTTCCCAGGGAGCTCCTAAGAATCACTTTGTAGTGTTTTCACTGCCCTGTGTCAAAATAGTGGGCAAGTCACTCACCATCTACACCTCAATTACTTTGCTCCTCAAACAGGAACATCATTATGTATTAGAGAGGGTGTGTTGAGAAAATTTATTCTTGTAGGGTGTTTCTATATGCAGTTGTTGGGGAGTGAAAAGTTTACCTACATATTTAGAAAGTGGGTCTGTTTCGATAGCTTTGGCTAATAAGATTTCTCCGTTGAGGCTGTCCTTAAATAGAATTAATGTCAGGCTGTTCTGGCTTTACTAGCAGACAGTCTTCAGACTACGGATTACTGCCTCCTCCTTCTTGTCTGCCCCCACTCCTCTTCTCCCCTCCCCATGCTCTTCTTTGTCGTCTTTGGGGCAAGAGACCTGGGATGGATGTTGCAGTCTTTTATCCTTTCCATTTAGGACAGACTGTATCTTTTTTGGCTCAGGTGTTACTGAGTATGCCATTTACCTTCCCCACACCTGAGTTTCCCCCATCTGTAAAATAAGGGGGTTGGGTTAATGGTCTGTTATTAGGGGTCCTATGAGTCTTACTTTGGGAGACAATCTTTATGAGATAAGGAATGCATTTTCACGAGGGATCTGTGTTGACCGGAAAGAATACAGAATGTCATTAAGAACATTTATGACAGGCCAGCCGGCTGGCTCGGCGGGAAGAGCACGTGACACTTGATGTGTACATTGAGCCCCACATTGGGGGTAGAGATTACTAAATAAGTCAATAAACTTAAAAATGGCGGTGGTGGGGGGATCCTGGGTGGCTCAGTCAGCTGAGCATCTGACTCTTGATCTCAGCTCAGGTCTTGATCTCAGGGTCATGAGTTTGGCCCCTGCCATGGAGCCTACTAAAAAAAAAAAAAAAAAACCCCAAAAAAAAAAAAAAAAAAAAAAACCCAAAAAAAAAAAAAAAAAAAAAAA
>NC_048231.1:12086355-12102124 GCF_002007445.2 Ailuropoda melanoleuca | reverse complement strand
AAAAAAAAAAAAAAAAAAAAAATCACAGGCCTGTCTCTTCAAGGGTCACCGGTACCCTGCTCTGGAATCTGGGTCCTGATGCTTATTCTTTGCTTTGGAAATGAGTGATAGGTGGCTTGGCAGAATGGGGAACAGGTGTGGAAGGATCTCACAGGGGGTTTGGAGAAACGACAGACTTGCTTTCCTGAAATAAGCTTGAGCCTTCAGCCACACAACACATGTAGATTTCCATAAATAAAAATAAACTCATGGTAAATATAGATTCATTAAAGGGTCTTAAAAATTGGATCTAGGCTTGGGCTGTAGGCTTGGGTACAGGCCACGATGCAACCTTTGTCTCTCTCTGCCCTTTCCTTGTCTTTTCTTCACTCACCCATGAGCTTTTATCTGAAAAGATGTGTCAGGACTCTGGTTATAAATACCCGATCGGCTAATTTCGTTCAAAAGATATTTATTTTTTGAGTGATGGATACTGGAGTGGCTACAGCTTTAAAGGGACAACTGAACAACTGAGTGTAGGGCATGGGCTGCCCTGAGCTCAGCAGGCAGCTGGGGATCTTTTCTACATGGTGCGGCTATGAGATGAACCTCTGTATTTGTCTCAGCTCAAAATTCAGATTTCCCAGGAAGAGATTCTGACTGCCCGGCGTAAGTCCTGTGTCCACCCTGTGATCAGGGGAGGGGTCTGTGATTAGCAACCTACCAGCAGAGCATGTGGTAGGGTGGGAAAGCTCCCCCAAAGTCTGTGCGTGGTAGGAGTGCGGTCTAGCAGATGCTACCAGAAGGGGGAGTAGGGACGGGCAAACATCATAGCGTCTAAGAGATAACTGCAAGCGACAGCAAGTTCAGGCAACACCAACGTGTTCCCAGGGCACAACTGGGTAATTTCAGGAGCTTGGAGGGCTGGCTGGCCAGAAGGCTGACAGCCAGGGGTAGCTCATATCATAGAGGGTACAGCCAACTCTTTCTTCTTAGGAGGCTTGTTACAGCTGGCATTCAATAATATTCATGAACTGGCTGGCTGACTGACTGACTGAATGATGCAGCTCTTACCTGGGCTGGGGGAGGACTTCTATTTGACACTAGCCTGAGTTGAATTCATTTAGGAACTGCTTAATTATGACTCTTTCAGTTGCAAGTGATTGAAGTCCAACAGAGCTATCTTTAGCAAAAGATGGTCCTCACTGGGATATCATTGCTGACGGGCAGGGACAGACTTGAACCTCGTCCTGAATATCAGGGAGCCTCTGCCTCTTGTCTTCCTTCCTCTCTGAGCCTCTGCTCCCCTCTTCCACTCAAATGTGGCAGCTTGGGATTCTTTCATTTTCAGTCTACCTTGTCAGCAGACCGAGGTCTTGGTCTCCGGTCTACCTTGTCCACGCCTCCAGAACTTGTATCTCCTCTTCTCAAAGCCCAGGGTGACTGAGACCGCCGTACCTTCATTCCCATTCCAAGCCCAGAACAGGGACTCTCCATGGCCCAGCATGGGCCAGGGATCTGCCCCGACTCAATCAACCAAAACGACCCACGCTGCATGGCGGAGGTGGGGTGGGGGGGGGAGTGCCATTACATTATGAATTTGGCTCTAGGAGCAGTTCTTGGAAAGGAAGGGGGATGTGGGCAGACAACCCAATTGGTGTCTCCTGCAGAAGCCAAATAGTGTAATCTTTGCTTATATTTGTACAGTGCTTTAAGAATTCTTGATTCTTGACCTAACTGTGTGAGGTAGGCAAATCAGGTAAGAGTCTTTCTTTCATATCTACTTGATTTCACTCTGCCATGGTGTCTGTTTTTCAATTCTTGTCTTTCCCACTTGACTTCACATTTATTGAGGACAGAGACTGTATCCTATTTATCTTTGCTTCTCTATCCCCAGTACCTAGCTCCGGGCTCTGTACCTGGTGGCATCTAACTGATGCTTATTCAGTTGAATTCCTATTTTTACAGGTGAGAAAACTGAGGTGCACAGTATTACAATACAGACGAGCCCTCAAGAGCCCCCAGTTATGCTGTGGCTTAGCCCAGGTTGGCAGCTGAGTGAGAGGGCCTGCAACAGCTCAGAAAGATCATATCTTAAGGCAGAGGGTCCAGGCCCTGACGTTAGATGCTTCCAGAACAGCCTCAGCTCTCCAGAAAGGGTCTTCCCCAGAGGAGGTAGACAAGCAAGGAAAGAAGGCAGGTTACTAACACTTTCATTTCCTTGGGACTTGACTCAGCTATCATGGCTGTGTGACATTCGAACTTGATGGGAGAGAAAGGAGAAAGAAGTGGAAGGGGACACACTTGTCCTGGGGAGCTTTCTACTAGATGACAGGAAGCAGTCAGGGACACCGACAAGGGTTTCATGATCTCTGAACTGGGCTGGATCTTCCAGTTCTGCCACTCACCAAACGACCAAGTCCCTTTACCTCTTTGTGTCCACACTCCCCAGGCTGTGTGAGGGCTCAAGAAAATGTAGGGGAAAACTCTTTATAGATGGGAGATCATTATAGGAGTACTATTATCTCTCTCCATTCAAGGAGGACATACAGAAATTGTGCCCCACAAAGGTAAAGAGGCCAATCTTCTCCCTCAAAGGTCTGATGGTCCAGGATGGAGAGCAGAAGGCAGTGCAAAGTGTGGGGGGCTCTGAGGATGGGTCAGTCCTGCATGGCCCTGAGAGGAAGCCTCCTGTGTGTCTTTAGGATACCCATGAAAGGGTTCCCTGTGTGGGAAGCTTTGGAGCTAGGTGTGAAAGGAGTCCGCTGTGCAGAGGAAGCGATATCTGCAGGAAGCAGTGGGATTCTAGCAGGGTGATTATGCAGGGCCGGAATTACCTAAGGGCCCCGAAGGTGATATTACTACTGTCAGACACGGTTGGGGGCCCCACATTTATGCTGCATAGGCCCCACTTGGCAGTCTGCTTTCAGGGGTACCAACCAAGAAGGCTCTGGAAATCCCAGGCTCTTGATTCCTCCTCCCCACCTTGCTGGGAGACTCCATTCCTCTGTTCAGCTTTGTTTCTTCAGCGCTGGGAGAGATCTTGAGAAACAATCCGGTGTCGTCCTCCGCAACAAGGTAAGTGTGGCTTGAGATCCCCGTTTTAAGGAAGAGGCAGCTGTGGGCGAGAGAGGTTCCGGTTGCTAACTAGGGACATAGAAGCCAGGATGGTGTTTCCTAGAGTTCTTGGTTTCCTCTATCAAGATGCTTCCTTTCTTCGGTTCCTTTTAAGTTTCCAATCTCCATTTCAGGTAATACTTGTAGTGTTCCTTATTTACATGTAATGTTTCAAGTCCTTTCTTGGCCACAGGTTATGAAAAGGAGAGACGCTGACAGGAAGGAGCAAACAGAAGGGGGGTACTGGAGGCTTCGCGGACAAAAAGAGAAACTTCATGGGCTGTCCGTGGATTCGGCACACATAGCAATCCCACCCAGCGGAAAGACTCCTTATCCAAACCACAGACCTTCGAAGCCCTGAGAACCAGGACCACTATTTTCATAGCCAATGACAGGAAGGAGCCCAGGGGTATAATTTTAAGGGTTTCAAGGTTTATCAGAATAAACTGCTATTATTTTCCTCTTTCCTTTCCTTCTCACCTAGCCCTATTAGTGACTTAGTGTCACAGCCCCCAAAGAGAGGAAGGGAGATGAACTGGAGGGCATGCGCAGGCCCAGCTACGGCTCATGAGGGACACAGATGGCCCAGCCTGTGCACGCAGAGCTGTGAGGGGAGGCAGGGAAGAGAGGGGGTCACAGTTGCAGTAATTGGAGTAACAGGAGACAAGTGTGCTGACTGTGGGTTATTAATAGGCACCAAGACCTATATTTACAACCGGTGGCTTAAATTAGGAGAACACTCACACCTAGCCAAATTCTCGCCCCACACCAAAGACACCTGCACTGTGCAAAGTGACCATTCCAAGCCCAGCTCACCCAGTTCAGTAAGCAGGCGGCCTCAGGTAGAAGTAGCGAGATCGAGATCTGCGAGATCCTGGGGCGGCTTGCTCAAGACCTATTGCAATTCTGCCCCTGGGGCACGGGCAGCAGAGCACAGCGCACCATTCTCTTTAAAGGAAGGGAGGAAGTTAGGTAGGAGGGGCGGGAGGGAGGAATGCAGGTAAGAAGGAAGGGGGGTGAAGAGAGAAGAAAAACAAGACACCAGGTTGCTCAAGTCAAAACCTGAGCTCAGGCCAAGCCTCTCGGAGGTTTTCTATTCCTCCACATCCAGTCCACGTCTGAATGGGGAAATTGTTCCATTTCACCGGGAGAGAAAGCTTCTACTCACGACCTGCCAGAGGCCCAGAGATGGAGCATGGGAATTTAAATGTCCAGAGGCCAGGCATAACCCCCAACCCTGAAGCAGGAAGGCCGGGAGGGAGTTCCCAAACACGGTGTGGGACCGGTCCAAACTGGACTGCCTCTGTACTCTCCTTGGGCCCCAACAGACGTCCCCAGCGGGTCCTCGAGCTGGGTCGGAACCTCTGGACTAGGGATTCTCTGAGGGAGAGGCTGCCCTGCATCTGCGGTGAGGCGAGGGGTTCAGCCTGGCCCGGGGCTCGGTCGCCTGGGTCCAGGCTCTGAGTTTGGGAGGAAGAAAGGGAAGGCGTGGGATGAAGGGTGAGTGGGCTGCCCCAGGTGTCAACCCGGGGGAGATAGATTCCGAGTGGGAAGAAGCTTGGGAATCGAAGGGAATACTCACGATTGGGTCCAGTGTTTCTGCTACTTCCTACTGTGTTACCACACTGAAGAGCCTCTCTGAGCCTCAGTTTCCTTATTAGTAAACTGGGCTAGAAAGAATATCCACCTTACAGGATTTTTTTGAGGGCCCAAATTGGTTATATAATCACTTCTGCCTTTACTGAGGGCTGCTTATGTCCCAGGCATTGATTTTATTTCATTGTTTAAAGATTTTATTTATTTGACAGAGAGAGGAGAGAGACTGTGCGCACAGGCACGTGTGCACAAGCAGGGGTGGGGGGAAGGGCGGAGGGAGAAGCAGGCTCCCCCATGAGCAGAGCCCAGTGTGGGGCTCGATCCCAGGACCCTGGGATCATGACTTGAGCCGAAGGCAGACGTTTAACCCACTGAGCCATCCAGGCGCCCCTCAGGTATTGATTTTAGTGCTTCCCATGTATCACCTCACTTAATCCTTAAAATCACTTTAGACCTTGAGTGTTTGCATATATGCAAACTGATCAAATTGTACACATTGAATGTATGCCATTCTGCGGATATTAATTATACCTCAGTGAAGCTCTCAAAAAAAACACTTTAGGAGGAAGGTATGAATTTTTTTTAAATCCCCATTTTGCAGTTGAAGAAACTGAGGCTTAGCAGAGAGTTTAATTGTCCTAGACCAACAGCAAGTCCTAGCAGAAGTGGGATTCAAACCCAGGCAGTCCGGCTTCAGAGTCTCTACTTTTAATCAGTGCACCAGGGCTTATATGTAAAAGTGTCTTCGCAACTGCAAACCATGGTTTAAAGGTCACTTGTGGTTAGAATCAGTGGCACAGCTGGGAGGTCAATGGCATTGTCTGGGTATACTGAGTGAGGGCATATGGATCATTACTCAGTAAGTGCTCAGGCACTCTGCCATCCCTTGCCCTTGTCCCCAGGAGAGGACACGGTGCAAAAGAAGGAATATCAATTCCACCATGAACAGAGCTTTCGGGGCGGGTGTCAAATGCAGGTAATAAGATAATAAAGAGATCACGCAGCTGCAAGCAATTGCACCTGACCTGGGCATAAGCAAAATCCAAGGAAGCAAAGATGGGAAGTCCTCAGATCAGGGTCTCCTCTACCTTTAGTAAGACAGGAAGCACAGGATAGTTTCCCTGATGTTCCATGGGCCTGGCAGGCCGCCCTCTGGGGCTCCCACTGACCTCACGCAGGCTCTATCCCATAATCCAGGAAACATGCAGCCAACCTCCTGAAGACTAACCAGTGTCAGGAGACTCATGTCTCATGTCTGAGCAAAAGGTTAGCAGCTTTCCACTATGCAAGGCAGAGCCGCTTTGAAAGGTTTCTTTGGGTAGAGCAATCGGGAAAGCTCACCGCTACAACAGGAAGTATTTTATCATTGGGGCCTGGATGTTTTCTCGTCATTATGGTGCTCTTAGTCACTTGACAGAAGGATTGTTTTCACTAACTGTTACTATTTCCTGGTCCTTGGCTGAACTCCAGACCTACGCAATCCACTGCGGGCCTGACATCTCCACTTCGGTGTGGACCAGTGAGCTCACACTTAGCAGGTCTGACAGTAAGCTGTGCTCCCCCCTGTCTCCAGTACTGATATTGCTAAGCTTCTAGTTGCTCAGGCCTACTTGCTATCTCCCTTGTCTCCTCTCTTTCATACTCCTAGTCCATTAGCAAAGCTAGCTGCTCTACCCGTGAAATAGATTTTAAAATTGGGCCCACATTTTTCCATACCCACTGTCACCTCCCTTGTCCAGCCTGCTGTTATCTCTTGCCAGCCTCATGGAAGAGCCTCCTCGTCTGTCTCTACCCTTGTTTCCTGCAACCCGTTGTGAGGTCTGGCAGTCTGAGTGTTTCCGTCCTAAAGTCTGACCACACCACTCCTCTGCTGAAAACTCCCAGATGGTCCCCATGTCACTCAAAGGAAAAGCCCAAGTCCTTCTTTGACCCCAAAGTCCCACATGATCTGCCCCTCCCCCCATGACCTCTCCTATCTCCTACTGGCCTGGAACTCTCATTCCTGCTCATTGTCCCCACTGCCCAAATGTTCTCCCCCCATATCTGTATGGCTGGTTTCAATTCCTTCAGATCCTTATTTCAAAAGTCATCTCGTGAAGGAGACCTGCTTCGGCCGCGCTGAAATATGACCCCTTCTAGTCCCCTGTCTCTCTCTCCACCCAACCTGTACCACGCCTTTTTTTCTTCTCAGCATTGAGCCCTTTTGAATACTATATTATGTATTTTACTTATCTCGTTTGTCTCCCCTGCTAGAAGATAAGAGGTATGAAAGGATTTTTGTCTGCTTTGCTCACTATTGTATCTCCAGTGCCTTGAACAGCACCTGACACACAGTAGACACATGTCTCAATATTTGGTGAGTAAATGAATAATAAACAAGGGACACAACATTAGATGCGTATCCTCTAGCAAATCATTTAGACCCTCCAGGCTTTGATTTCCAGGCTTTGATTTCCTTAGAGGTAAAACTGAGTTTTTGCCCTACCTGGCTCTGAGCTCCCCCGCAGCTGACATGCAGACATTCCTGGGTTAACACTTAGAACCGGAAGCAGCTGTGTGCCAAGAAAGGGTCTGAAGAGGGCCTGAAGATTTGGGTTCACGGCCCCAATTGGTAACACTTGTCCGGGTCTCAATTTCCACAACAAATAGAAAGAGCTCCACCCAGTGGCCACTAAGGTTACTTTCGGCACTTAAAGCGTAAAATAAGTCTCCATACCCCTCATTACCACACGGTGGCGCAATTGTCTACCACGGTCTCTAAGAAGGCGTTGTCATGCCAAATCTGAATAAACAGCCCGCCTATTAGAAACTATTATTTTTCATGGACACCTGTGAGAGCTGCTCCTTCATCACATCTCTCTGGTTTGTTTCGATAACATATAACAAAAATCATTAAATTGATTTTTTTTTTCAGATAAGAAGGTATAAACCTCAAAAGCAAGTGAGTGGAAATTTCAGCTAAACCTTTGTCACCAGGGTGATTTAAAGACCAAGCTGAAAAGCTGGAAAACAAAAGAGTTCAATGGTGGTGTTAGGTGAGGCCCCAGCTCTATATACATTGGTTCTAAAAGTGAGTAGCCGCATATCTGTCTGCACATAACCAAGAATGTTCCCTCCAGGAGGTAGGAAGGCCAGGGAAGAACTGGATTGTTTATCCCGGGACTTTGCTGTTTGCTTGAAACAGCCATTAAAAGACTCCTCCTTATAAATAATGAATAATATAACAAAACAGACTGTGAACAGTGCATGGCACACAATAAGCCCTAAACTCATAGTAGCCACTGTCATTGTCATTAATGTCATTATCGCGTTCTAGTTTTTCCCCTCCTCTGCCACCTCTCCAACTAACAATAATGCTTTTGGCTTGAAATTTACTTTAGATTACAACAAATAAAAGTGACTTTGTGATTCTTTATTCTAATTACAAATTACCCATGTTCCACCACTCAGCTCAGGAGTAACTAAGAATGTTTTCATATTACCCAAATGCACCCACACGCACACACGTTTGTGGTCAGGTTGTAGTGCTAAAAAACAAAACTCACCTGAGTGAAGTTTAAAGATCTTTGGCTTTATCCAAGGATTCATGAATAGGGCAGCATCCCACCTAGCAGAGAGAAAGGAGCTCTGAGGGGCTGTGCAAAATGAAAGACTCTTACAGGAAGGAGGAGCAGGAACAAGAAGTTAATTGGGCAACAAGTGGATTGGTTATGGCAAGATCACTCTCCTTCAGGGCATGGTAGGGGTCTGTCAGGCAGATGCCGGTCGAGGTGATTCCTGATTGACTAGATTAAGACTCCATTTCTGGGAGAAGCTGAAACTGTCAATAAATCTCAATTCGGTGACATGGGGCTTAGCATAAGTGACTCCATTTGGGGACTGTTGTCTTGTTTTTAACAGTATAAAGGGGTTTTTTCAGTAGTTTTTCATTTATCATTATACTAAGCACATTTCGACATCATTAAAAGTCTTCATAATTATCACTGATAACAACGCACTTCTTTGATTGGCAAATGAGTACTTTTTTTTTTTAAGATTTTTTAATTAATTTATTTTTTTTTAAATATAATTTATTTATTCGACAGAGATAGAGACAGCCAGCGAGAGAGGGAACACAAGCAGGGGGAGTGGGAGAGGAAGAAGTAGGCTCATAGCGGAGGAGCCTGATGTGGGGCTCGATCCCATAACGCCGGGATCACGCCCTGAGCCGAAGGCAGACGCTTAACCGCTGTGCCACCCAGGCGCCCCAGCAAATGAGTACATTTTAATGGTTGAAAATACTGAATAGTACAGGACAAAGATAAAAAAGAAATCATTCCTAATCCCACCATCCCGACTAGAGACAATTGTTCATATTTTGATATATTTCTTTTTTTTTTTTTAAGATTTTATTTCGTTATCAGAGGGAGAGCGTGCCATACACAAAGCAGGGGGAGGGGCAGGCAGAGGGAGAATCAGGCTCCCTGCTGAGCAAGGAGCCCAATGCTGGATTCAATCCCTGAACCCTGGGATCATGACCTGAGCCAAAGGCAGACACTTAACTCACTGAGCCACCCAGGCGTCCCTGATATATTTCTTTCAATAATATTCATGCAAATATATTTTCCATAAAATCAGGAATATATTACATTTATGATTTTTTCTCTTGATTAAATTTATTTAAAAATTACTTTAAGATTACAACAGTTTTCTTTTCTTTTTTTTTTAAAAGATTTTATTTATTTATTTGACAGAGATAGAGACAGCCAGCGAGAGAGGGAACACAAGCAGGGGGAGTGGGAGAGGAAGAAGCAGGCTCATAGCAGAGGAGCCTGATGTGGGGCTCAATCCCAGAATGCCGGGATCACGCCCTGAGCCGAAAGCAGATGATTAATGACTGAGCCACCCAGGCGCCCCTACAACAGTTTTCTCTTCCTTCTTTTTTACTTTATGTGATCATTTTTCCTCTCATTACATGTTCTTCAAAAACCCCAGTAGTAGGGATGATTTTGCCCTTTACTTTCATTCTTGTTTTGATTGTTTGGGGCCCTTGACTAAAATGCTTAAGTGGAGGGTGCCTGGGTGGCTCAGTTGGCTCAGGTCATGATCTCAGGGTCCTGGGGTCTAGCACCATGTTGGGCTCCCTGCTCATCAGGGAGTCAGCTTTTCCCTCTGTGCTCCGCCCCCATGCTCGCTTGCTCTCAAATACATAAATAAAATATTTTTTTAAAAAAATGCTTAAGTGGAATCCTTGCAGAGCCCTGGCACGGTCGTAAGAGGTGTGATGTCACAGAGGGCCGTCCCACCGGCTAGCCCTACACTAGGCTGAATGGAGCTGAATTCTGCTTGACCTTCATTCCTTGATTCAAGGCTCTGCTCATTGTTACGCTGCAACTCGCTCTCCAGGGGTATGATGTTCTAAACAGCTGCCCTCCTTAGTAGTCTTCTGAATCAAGATTTCATAAGAGAAAGGAGGCAAATTTCTTACCACTTTGATGTATCAAGCCCCGTGAACTCTCAGAAGACAGGAATTAAAATACTATTGATTGAGCTAAGAACATTCACAATTTGTTGAGTATACATTAGGTCCAGCTAGGAGTTGTCCTCACTTCATCTGACCCTCACAGCCAACTCATTTTACACAACAAGGGATGAAACAGAGGCTCAGAGAAGTGAAGCACCTTGTCTAAAGTCACTGGTTGATCCAGAATGGGAAGCCAAGTGTTTGGCTCTGAAACTTTTGTTCCAGCAGTCCCATCATACACCTTCCCAAAACATTTACTGAAAATCATCTTTAGTGCAAATGGAGTTTATGAGGCAGGAACTAGGGCTCCTCTCCTCGAATGGTGAGAAGTGAGGGGGTCAGGCTGACTCAGAAAAGCTCCATGTCTGCCTGAGGGATTTTAGCAGCAAAGTACTGATGTGTATAACACGAGAATCCCTCCCTGGGACACCTGGGTGGCTCAGTCAGTTAAGTATCTGCCTTCGGCTCAGGTCATGATCCCGGGGTCCTGGAATAGAGCCCTGCATCCGGCTCCCTGCTCAGTCGGGAGTCTGCTTCTCCCTCTGCCACTCCTCCTGGCTTGTGCTCTCTTGCTCACTCTCTATCTCTCTCTCTCAAAAAAAAAATTCTCTTGATCTGCACGGGATATATTCCAGGACCCCCACGGATGTCTGAAACCACAGATAGTACTGAATCCTGTATATAATATGTGTTTTCCTATACATGCATACCTGTGATAAAGTTGAATTTATAAATTAGGCATGGTAAGAGATGAACAATAAGTAATGATAGAACAATTATAACAAGGTACTGTAATAAAAGTTAAGTGGATATGCTCTTTCAAAATATCTCATTTTATTGTACTCACCCTCCTGCTGCTTGCAGTGACGTGAGGTGATAACAGCCTCGGTGGTGAGAGGAAGTGAGGCGGAGGACGTGGGCATTGTGATGGGGAATTAGGCTTCCTCGGACCTCCTGATGACAGTCAGTAGGAAGATCATCGGCTCCCGTTGGCCATGCGGAGCTCAAGCTGCAGAAAGTGAAACCCAGGACGGGGCGGGGGGCGGCTACTACTGTATTTCCCAGAAGAACTGAGGAGAGCATGACATTTATTTACCAAATCATATTTTAGGCTCAAGTAATCATAATGATACCTACTCTTTGTAGACTGCACTGAGCATGTAATACACGTCATATCATGTAATCACTCCAGGAGCCCAGTAAGATAAGTACGAGTATCTCCAGTTTCCTAAAGAGGGATCTGGGACACCAGGAGGTTGCCTTGCCTAATGGCAAACAGCAAGTATGGCTTCCATTTCTGTCAGCGTCCGAGGTCCCAGACTTAACCATCGGTCTGCTTCTTTCTGCTTCTCCTTGCTTCCTCCCTCACTCCATTCTAACTCCCTTCTTGTCTCCTTTGCTTCCTTCTTTCTCCCTTCTTCCTTTTCCCTCCCTTGTCTTTTCTAGAGGGAAAAAACATAGTTGACCTCCCAGTCAGGAAGCCTCTGCAGCTTTCTAGGGTGTGATGAAGGGTGTTTCTAACAGTGACGAGGAGCAGAAAGAAGCAAGTAAATACTTGGACTATTTAGCTGGTGCTAAGCAGCATGCTAAGAACTTCTGGATGACTTGTCTGACTGAAATTCTATAAACCTCTAGAAAAAGGAGTTTCTATTGCTATCCCTATTTAGCAATGAGGAAACTGAGGTTCAAACAGGCTCCTTGCCCAAAGTCACACAGTTTTTGTTGTTGTTGTTGTTGTTGTTTTTGGTTTTTTAAGATTTATTTATTTATTTTGGAGAGAGAGAATTTCAAGCAGACTCCACACTGAGCGGGGAGCCTGACGTGGGGCTTGATCTCATGACCCTGAGATCATAACATGAGCTGAAACCAAGAATCAGACACTCAACCATGTTGCCCAGGCACCCCCAAAGTCGCACAGTTTTTAATGGACAGAGCCAGGACAAATCATGATCTGGTGTAAAATCTGGCACCGAGCTGTACCGCTGATGCTAGACTTTTCAGTGTGATAGAGAAAATGGTCCTTTTTGGGTGATATTTGTCAACCACTGCTCGAGAACTTAACAGTGGTAAATTCTTGGTAATTCCCTCTGGCTTTCAAAGTCTTTTGCTACCTGCCCTTCTTTTATTTAGTCTATTTTATTTCCCACAACTCCCCTTCTGCACTCTCCCCTCTTTGCAGGCTGTCACTGCTGTCTATCACATTAATTTCCATGAGCATGCTTTCTAGTCTCCACTCTGGAAGTGACATCCATCCTTCAATGCCCAATGTAAGAACCTCTCTATGCATTCCTCATCTCTTATAGTCCTAGGTGACAGAGATATTACATCACCTCACAGCCCTGTACAGAATCTTTCGTGATGACCTTTTATTTGCTAAACAAAAGCCAGGCTTCTTAGCTTGGTATTCAAGTTTGCCACTCAGTCACAAACGTGTACCAAGAGCCAGTTATGTGCTAGGCACTCTCTAGGTGCTGGGAGAATTGTGGAGAACCGGACAGACAGGTTTCCACCCTTATGGTGAACAAACTGGGCATTAAATAATTACAAATAATCAACTAAACAATTATTAGTATGATTCAAGCAATTACGAGGCCCTCTAGAATCTGGTCTCAACGTATTTTCAGTTCTTCCTCATCCTTTATTCCATTTGGACGAGCCTACACATTCCATCCCACCTCTGTGGCTGTGCTCATATTCTCCCTTTTTTCCTTCGTGCAGAATCTTCCCTGCTCCACCCCTGACCCCTTCCTTCAGGAATAGCTTTGGCTCTGCCCCATCCATGAAACCCTGCTAGACAACTGTAGCCCAAAGGATCTTCCCTCATTTGAATTCCTAGTCCTTACCCATCAGACAAATATTTACTGAATGACTTCTTGAAATGTTTGATGAGTTGACTCTTCATAAAGTCCTAAACACATGCTGTGGTATTAAAGATTTACATTCTATGTGGAGTTAGACTTTTCCTACTGAGAGGGATCAAGGATTTTTTTTCCTCTTCTCCTCTGGTTGGGAGAAGAATGGAGATCAGAAAAGCTACAGTGAAGCATACAAAATTACCAATAAGCAAAGTGACAATAAAAATTGCCTAATTCCTCATAATCCTACTACTTGAAAGAGATCTACCACTGACAAGTTTCTACCTTCCTAGTTTTCTTTGTTTCTGTTTCTATTTCTATGTGTGCATGTCTATGAAAAATTTCTTTTCCCTCCAAATTAAAATTTTATCAAGAAAATCTCTTTTCAGGGGGCACCCGGGGTGACTCAGTGGGTTAAGTGTCTCTCTGTGGCTTGGGTCAGGATCCCAGGATCCTGGGATCGAGCCCCTTGTTGGGTTCCCTGCTCAGTGGGGGGTCAGCTTCTCCCTCCCCTTCTCCCCCTGCCCCTCCTGCTGCTCGTGCTTTCTCTCTCAAATAAATAAACGAAATATTTTTTAAAAAAAGAAAACCTTTTTTCTTACGGTCTTTTTTTAAAGCGGAGTACCTCTACCACCACTTTGCTGCTCCTCTGCTTGGGAGTGTTCTAGATTGAACAAAACTTAGAGAATTTACTCAAAGATTCATCCATATCTTTTCCTGTTAACTGATCCTATGTCCAATAAGAATCTGAACATTAGTTTTAGGGCATTTACTCACAAATCCTTTCTCAAGACCTACACTGGATGGTCTTCTCCAAGACTCCAAATGTGTGGGATGCCTAGGTATACAGTGTAGGCATACTTTTATACACACCACAGAATGTGGGGCCTACAAGAACACAGATCTTCCAGTCCACACCCCTCACATAAAGGAGGAGCAGACTGAACTACAGTGTTAAGTACTTGCCCATGATCAGACAGCTGGTGGGAACAGGGCTGAAGATGCCAGCCCTGATTATCTTTACAAATTGCCTGTCTTCATTTGTCTAACGATCAACCTCAAACTAAAATTAAACAGAAAATACTGGGGGAAGCACTATTTCTTGCTAAACAAATCGTATTTATTCCTACCGCTGAAGGGGAAAAGGTAACACAGTTTGGTAGAGATTGGGCTAGACCTTTCAGAATTGATGTGTTTTGAAATGTCAGAAAGGGTTCTCCTTGGAAATCTACATTACTATGATAGGATTAAAGCAAAGAAGAAATATTAGGGCTCACTTTTTTCATTCTTTCTTTCCTTTTTTAAAAAATTATTTATTTACTTGAGAGAGAGAGAGAGAGAGTGAGCACGGATGGAGAGGAAGAAGCAGACTCCCCACTGAGCCCGACAAGGGACTGGATTCCAGGACCCCGGGATCACCAGCCCAGCCGAAGGCAGACGCTTAACCGACTGAGCCACCCAGATGCCCTTATCTCATTCTTTCTTAACGTTTGAGAAACAACAACACAAGGATGCAGGAAAAGATTGGCGCTTGATCATGGACTGTAGTATTGGCTCGTATGTATATTCCTCTTCGGTTCTTGATCACGTTTCTAGGGGTCGCCATGATCTCAGGTGGAATTCACTCAAGCGAAAGAAACAATTGTAGAAACACTGACTTGATCACGTTTCTAGGGGTCGCCATGATCTCAGGTGGAATTCACTCAAGCGAAAGAAACAATTGTAGAAACACTGAGTCGGTTCAGAGAGACCAAGCCCCCTTGACGGACAGCTTTCAAACTGAGCTCTCCAGCCTCAGTTTGAAGCCCCAGTAAGGTAGTCTCTCATTCTCTCCGAGTTCTGAAAAGTGACGGTGTTGGAGTCTCTCTTTATAGGAACCAGCCACGAGGGAGCTGTGTAAAAACGTGAGAACTGTAGTTTCAAGAGTGCTTCTAAAGAACATTCCAATGGGCCTAAAGGCCTTATGGAGATGAAAGGTTTCGTAGGTGGGAGTGGGGCCGGGAGCGGAAGCTGATCCACCTGGTTGGACTGGGGCAGAGGCACACCCAAGAGCGGGAAGAATCCAACTGTAGAGGGAGCTGGAGAAGAAAGGGTTCTGGCGGGGAAGGTACAACCCAGCTCGCTTTTCCTCTACTCACTCTCAAAAGCTCACTTCAGCATCAAGAGCACAGGTGCTGCTCAACGGGCCCCTGCCCTACCACAGCAAACAGGGCGCGGCCTCCTCCAGCCTCTTCTGCCTGAATGGAGGTTCGGCCTTACCTTTGAGGATCCACCCATCCCTGCTCATGCGCCCAATGAGGCCGCATCCTCTTCCTGCCGGGAGGTGTTGAACTCTCGCAGGAAATGGACAGGTACCACGGACCAATGGCTGGAGCTGCTGCGGGCCAATGGGAGACAGAAATGGGTCGACCTGGGGTTGAGAATGAGAGCCCTCAAAAGGGGGCGGGCCCCGGGGCAAGACACGTAGGCGCAGGGGGTGGAGAGGGGCGGGTCGGTGGCTGGCGGGGCAGCCCCAGCCGCGGCGCCAGGAACCTGCGAACGGTCGGCAGCGACCAATGGGAAGGCGGGTTGGCGTGGAGGGGGTGGGCCCGGTGCCGGGAAGCCCCGCCCCTTCGGGTCCGCAGGGCTGGGGCGGAGCCAGGCCCGCGTCAGGTGGTCCCGGGCGTGCGGGCGGCGCTGGGGGCGGGGCGCGGCGCGGAGAGGGGAGCGGCGGGCCGGC
>NC_048231.1:11937045-12086255 GCF_002007445.2 Ailuropoda melanoleuca | reverse complement strand
CGGCGCGCGGCGGCGGGCACCGGCTGCGCGAGCAGGTACCCGCGGCGGAGGTGGCCAGGCCGCCCCCGGGGGGCGAGCACGAAGGCGGGGGCTCCACCGCGCCCCCATGCCGCGGTGAGCACTCCCTCTAGGCTCACTTGTCGCCGCGCCTGCCAGCCCCAGCGAGCCGGCTCTACCCGCCCCGCCAGCCCGGGCCCTACCTGCGGCCGCCGTCGGGGGAGGGGGGTCCCCCCAGCTCTGCGGAGCCGCATGAACAATAGGCGGCGGCGGCTCCTGCGGGCGGCGACAGCCCCGCACCCTATGGATCGGCCGTTCCATGGAGCCCTCCAGAGCGCTTCTCGGCTGCCTGGCGAGCGCCGCCGCTGCCGCCCCGCCGGGGGAGGATGGAGCGGGGGCCGGGGCCGAGGAGGAAGAGGAAGAGGAGGAGGAGGCGGCGGCGGCCCCGGGGGAGCTGGGTTCCGATGCACCACTGCCCTACTGGACGGCAGTGTTCGAGTACGAGGCGGCGGGCGAGGACGAGCTGACCCTGCGGCTGGGCGACGTGGTGGAGGTGCTGTCCAAGGACTCGCAGGTGTCCGGCGACGAGGGCTGGTGGACCGGGCAGCTGAACCAGCGGGTGGGCATCTTCCCCAGCAACTACGTGACCCCGCGCAGCGCCTTCTCCAGTCGTTGCCAGCACGGCGGCGAGGACCCCAGTTGCTACCCGCCCATTCAGTGTAAGGCGAAGGCGGGGCCGCGGAGCCTGGCGGGGAAGGGGGGGCTGGGGCCTAGGGGGTGGTTGCAGAGCGCGTGGGGAATGGTTGACCTGGGGGTGGGTGTGTGTGCGCGCGCTCGGGTTGCAGGGGCTGCTCTGGTGGATGCGATGGGTACGATAAAGACGCGGCAGGCCTTGCCCAGAACCTCAGGCGCTTGGGCTTCTTAACCTTCATCTGACCATCTCAGCCACGGCTTCTGCTTTCCACATCCTGAAGCCCCAGCATGAGAATCTCCCCATTTCGCACTCCCGGCTTCCCCAAATCTGGAAGGATTTCAGGCCAGCTGGTAGTTTCTGTCATAACCTTAGTCCCCAAATCAGAGACCTTCCCGACCTCTTCTACCGCCTGTCCTCGCCCCTTCAGGCATTTGCTTTGAAGAAGGGGGTGTCTCCCTCAGGGCTGGCTGGTCTGGCTCTCAAGTCCCGGAAGCCTGTGCGAACTCAAGGCTGAAGTGCCTTTGAAATGTGTTGATTTCTTGTATCGCAATCTTGTATCTCAGAAGTTGTACCTTTAGGAGTCTCACTGAATGATGTGCTGAGAAGGGTGCGAGTGTGTGAAGAAGCAGTGATGATGGGTGGAGAGATGATTGGAGAGGGAAAAGTATGTCCTTTCCCCATGAGAGATCAGGAACACAGGGTACAGTGGCTAAATCCCAGTCCCTTGACACCCAGGCTGTTCGGATAATACATTTTTTCCTTTCTTCTCACCCTAGATCCTTGCCTATATTTGGTATTTGCCAAATCTCAAGGGGACCATGCCCACGGGTCCCTCCCAGGGCCTTTCTTCCCCGTGTCCTGGTTTTCACCAATTTCCCAGGAGCCCCCTGTTCCACACCCTGCAATGAAATTTCCTTTGTTTTTTTCAAAGGACTTAAATTGCCATTGGAATCCCTTAGTTCTGCTAGGTGGTTTTAGAAAATGTAAATATCTTCTTGTGTAGTTTACATTGTTCTATATTTGATGATCTCCATAATTTCTTCCCCGCAAAAAGATATTAATACATGTTTATTATTGTTTTTGCCATATTTTGTATACTTTGCATTTTAGTTAATTAAAAAAAATCGTTACCAAGGGCCAACGTTAGGCATTTAGTTTCTGAATTTCATTTATAACATTTATCTTTCAGTCCTGTAACTCATTTTCACCTGAACATTTGCGTTACTTTATTTAAGATGTTTTCTTTAAGCACCATCACCTAATATGAAAATCATAACCTCTTCCTTATTTTTCTATTCTCCTTCTTTATTGGTGTTTTGACCATCAAATTGATGTTCAAATCCTTAGTTCCCCTTCTCTTTCCCTCTCATACAGTGTAAAACTTCCTGTTTCTACATTTTGATCTTTATAATGCCTGGAGGCAACAAATGATTTTAAATGGTTTCTGGGTGTTAAATCTTTTTGGCTCTAGTACTGGGAAGGTGAAGGCTAAGGGTCCTCGCGTCGTGTCTAAAATAGTGCTGAAGATGAGCTTGGTCACATACTGGAAGAGATACTGGAAGAATGGTCTGGCATATTAGTGCAGTTTTTTATACATAAGTCAAAGGTTTGAGGTTCTTTATGGGGGATGTTTTGTGATTTTCTTTTGTACAGCTAATGTCAGAGTGGGAGGGCTGTGTGAGGCTCCTGAGCAGGAACCCCGTTTCTTCCATCTCTGTGCCCCCAGGTGTCAGAGCAGTCAGGAGTGAATGTGACTTGGGCTGGAAAAACTCATCTGCAGAACACCAGCCGTGGCCACAGCGTGCTACGTCAGCAGCTCCTTCTTCCATGGGTGCCCAGGACTTTATCTTTATTGTGACAAAAATTACCTTAGAAAGACTAGATTTCTGTATCTAGAACTCAGATGATAAGAAAGTAGGAAGTACTTTGTGCTTATTGAAAGAATTGACTTGAAGAACGTGACATTTGAAGGCCCTGGTAAGTTATTTTATTTAGTCTCATCAGGAGTTCTGAACTTGAATGGAATTAATTCTTGATAATTCAGAAAATTTAATTCTATTCAAAAACTAATTAGAGTGCCTAGCAAAGGATAGATACCGTATTAAATGCCAGGAGGTAGGGGTGCTTAGCTGGTTGAGTTGGTGGAGCATGCAACTCTTGTGCTGGGGGTCATGTGTTCGAGACCTGCGTGGGGTGTAGAGATTACTTAAATAAATAAAACTTTAAAAAAATACCAGGAGATAAAGAAATGATAAGATAAGGAGTTGCTTATAAGTCACACCTGAGGGAGATTGGTGATATAAATACACCATGTTGGTACAATGCTTTGATAAAGATGAACGTGGGAAATTGCTAACAGGTGCTCTGATGGGTGTCCTGCATCCACCATTTTAGTTAGTGTCACTCAGAAAATAGAGTAATTGACAACCTTGTTTCCAAAAACTTGTAATGAAATTGAGCCACTGACAGCTTTTCCTCAGTTACCCTTTTGAACTTCTCTTCTGGGGCATGAATTGTGATGTTAGATTATGAATAGCAGACAGTTAAGTAAGATTGTTCAGTTTTAGTTTTAAATATTGCTTTTCAAATTGAAAATTTTGTTTCAAACTTTACTCAGAACAGAAGAGGGGGAAATTACCAAATCTTGTGACAAATAAAAAAAAATAGATATTTAGAAATCATCTAATATTTATATAGTGCCTTTATCCGCTCCAATGTAAATATGAAAGTTTAGCTCTCCATGGCTGACAAATATAAATAACCTAGGAGCTCACTCATCTTTTTTTTTAGTGAAAGAGGAAAAATATACAGTTCCAAATTTATCATCTTGGGGCATATATAGTCCTAGGTATTAAAAAAAAAAAGTTTCTCTTACAGGAGAATTGTGCCTGTTTTCAAGCAGGGCATTAATGAAGATTTTTACTAATTTACATTTTTTTCTTTCATCCACTAGAAATATAAGGATGTATTTTCAGGGGTACTTGGGATTTTTAAATGAGTGAGGTATGTACCATTCACTTGCCCAAAACTTACCAGGATGTGCCTATATGTTTAGTTTTCAAGAATGCAGTTGAGAGAGAATAACATCTTCACTGCAAAAATGAAAGAAATAAGGTTTTGTTCCTGATATTCCTGGAAATATCCATCCATAGAAACTGAAAAATGTGCTGAATCTGACTTGACCTGATTCTTACTTAAAACCAGGTCTTGACTGTGGGAAAGGAGAGCCCTACATTCTCTCAGCTGCAGCTGAAGGTCTAGGTCCTACCCAAAGCGACTTCTTCACAGGGAAGGGAAAAGAAAGTACCCTCCCCCCAGTCCCCAATCTTTTGTCTTCTATCTGCTTGCAAGCTGTGTTCTATACTTTTCTTGAAGGTTGGTCATAATATTTCCTTAACTAGTTAGCAAGTACCTGAGAGTTTCTGTTCTACCCAGAGAGAGACTATTGCTCTCCTTTCCCCACAGAGGTTTTCTGTCTCCTCTGAAATGCCATCTGAGGAGCTGTCCCTTCAGCACCCAGGTTCAGAATCACTTCTTTTAAATCCTTATACATTTAAATAAATATTTAACACATCCTATGTGTTCACTACTATGCTTCAGACCAGAGGAAAGGAGGAAGGATATAAGAGAAAAATACAACAGTTAATTCCCTTAAGGAAAATTCATATATTCAGTTGAGGAAATAAGATGTGTGAATGCAGACTTGTTAAAGAGACAGATATCTTTTCATCAGTGTAAAAGCTGTTAGAAAAAGTGAATGTTCCTTCCCTCTATGACCAAGGAGACTCGTAACATAATTTACATATTTCTCCAAGAGGGTTTCTTATCTCTCCTTAATATACACATTGTTTTTCTCATTCATATAGACGAGATAAGACAAGAATTAGTAATCAGGGTTCATTTTAGGACCCAGGAACACTTAAGATATTTTAAGCAGAAAGTGATTTAGCACAGGAAATTGGGTGCTTACAGAATTGTTGGAGGGGCAGGGAGAAGGGGCTCTTAGCTGGACCTATGGGAACAACTCCCAGAACATTGCAGATCTGACCCACCCAGCAAGCTACTGTTCCCTAATTGGGAACGTACAGAATCAGGAGTTGACGTTGAAGCTGTTGATTTCAAGAACACCCTTTTGTAGTTGTTGTCCAGAGATTAGGCAACCACTTGGCCTTGCAGCATTCCTTTCTACATCTGCCAGAGTTAGTGATTAGACACTGACATGCAGAAAAATCCCACTTCTCCACAGCCATGCTTGCCAGGAGAAATGGTAAGAAGATGGTGTCCATCTCACTTCTGCCTTCATATCTCATACATCTAATTGGCAGGAGCAGACCTGTAGCCATCAGGGAGTCTGGGAAATGTAGTTCTTAGCTTTCTGGCCTCTGTACTACAAGATATGCTAGAGGATTTTAGAGTGGACGTCGATTGTTAGTGTGCAGGGCCAGCTGTAACATTTATTCTTTATGAGGAGTGCCAGGTGAGGTGAAAGCTTGAACAATTGGAATTTTGGGGGTCAAGATGGGCTATACTTTTTGTATGTCTTTTTGTATTCTTTTGTGCAGACTGCCTGTTGCATTGTAAAATACAAATAAATATTAGCCCTAGATAGGATGAATACTCTAATTAAGCAAGAATAGAGTTTTGAGCACCACCGGCATGCGAGTGGAGGTTGGAGGCATCCTGGAGCTGTCTGAGGAAGGATGGGAACAGCCAGCAGTGGGCAGTTCCTCTTTTGGTCTTGGCAGAAGTTCAGAAATAGATCTTTGTTTTCTTAGGTTTTTTTTTGTTGTTGTTGTTGTTTTTTCTTAACAAACTGACTATGTTCTCTCTGTTTCAGGAGGTCCAATGCATTTTTAAAAAATTTTTCAGATTTGAGTTTGGTTTATTTTCTACTGAGATGGGCCCCCCCACCCCCACCTCCAATTTTACTCTGTCGATTACCTGCTGAATGTTCAGCAGGGTGAGTACAGTGGAGAATAAAGCAGACAGAATCTGCCCTTGTGGATCTCGCAATCTAGCAGGACAGCAGGCACTGAACAAGTAATTAAACCTTGTTGGGTCTTGCCAAACAGAGACTGTTATGGACGCATCTGATGGGGGCCTGACCTCATTTAGGCGGGGTTTAGGAAAAGTTCCTCTAGGAGATTTTGTTTAAGCTGAGACCTGAGGGTTGAGTATGAGTCAGACACGTGAAGACAAAGAGACTGAGAAGACAGAGCACAGGGTTTTCATGAGAGAAACATAAAATAGCACTTTACTTCTATAGCAACACCTTATCTAGCCCAAGATTTGTAATCACTGGTAGCCACTGTACCCTGTGTTCCCGATCTCTCATGGGGAGACATACTTTTCCCTCTCCTCCAAGTTATATCCCCATGGCTGTCAGAATTGATGTCCTTTCTAAATCACAGTCTAGTAACACTCCCCTACTTAAAAATACATGAGTCCTATCATTCACAGTGTGAAGTTCAAGCCTCTCAGAATGACTTTTTTTATTTTTTATTTTTATTTTTTAAAGATTTTATTTATTTATTTGACAGAGATAGAGACAGCCAGCGAGAGACACAAGCAGGGGGAGTGGTAGAGGAAGAAGCAGGCTCCCAGCAGAGGAGCCTGATGTGGGGCTCGATCCCATAACGCCGGGATCACGCCCTGAGCCGAAGGCAGATGCTTAACCGCTGTGCCACCCAGGCGCCCCTCAGAATGACTTTAAAACCATCTCACGGCCTAGCTGACCCCAACAAGACCTTGAGCCTCATCTCCTATCCTAACACATATAATCCAGCCACACCGGCCAGACTCCTTGAAGTTCTTGATATGCCATATATTCTTATACCTCATGTTCTTGCTCATGACCTTCCCTTTGCCTGGATTGTCCTTCTCCGTCCTGATCTTTGCTGCCTGATGAGATCCCTCCCACTCATTCTTTTTTTTTTTTAGATTTTATTTTTAAGTAATCTCTACACCCAGCATGGAACTGAAACTCACAACCCCGAAATCCAAAGTTGCACACTCTACCGACTGAGCCAGCCAGGCACTCTCCCTCCCACTCATTCCCAGTGTTGCCTTCCCTGAGAATCCCTTCCTACTCACCCTCTTAATCCTGTCCTGCAGTGGGAGTTGGTGGTTTTCCTAATCTGATCATAGAACTACGAAGGCTCTGTTCACGCTGTGGTTTGGTTGTTGTGTGTCTGTCTTGTCGCAGGATTGTATGCTTCTCACCATCTAGGACACAGTAAAATGAATAAGTCTCCCCAAAATGATCTCCCTCTGTTCCCTTTAGTTAAAATGGTTTGTCATGGTTTGACATTCTGCATGATGTTCCAAGTAGAAATTATTACATGAATATTTATTGAATGCCCACAATGTGCTGGTCATTAAGAATAATGCAACAGAAAATAGGGTAGCCACATTTCTTGCCTTGATGGAGCTTACCTTACAGTGGGAAGACAAAAAAGCCAAGTGAACAGATAACTTGCTATGTTTACCCATTGGTAAATGGGTGATTCAGTGGTGTTTTCAGAATGTTTTTGACTTCTTTTTTTCTTCTCTTTCTCAGTGTTAGAGATTGATTTTGCGGAGCTAACCCTGGAAGAGATTATTGGCATCGGGGGCTTTGGGAAGGTCTATCGTGCTTTCTGGATAGGGGATGAGGTTGCCGTGAAAGCAGCTCGCCATGACCCTGATGAGGACATCAGCCAGACTATAGAGAATGTTCGCCAGGAGGCCAAGCTCTTCGCCATGCTGAAGCACCCCAACATCATTGCCCTTAGGGGTGTGTGTCTGAAGGAACCCAACCTCTGCTTGGTCATGGAGTTTGCTCGTGGAGGGCCTTTGAATAGAGTGTTATCTGGGAAAAGGATTCCCCCAGACATCCTGGTGAACTGGGCTGTGCAGATTGCCAGAGGGATGAACTACTTACACGATGAGGCAATTGTCCCCATCATCCACCGCGACCTTAAGTCCAGTAACAGTGAGTATGAAGAGGTGGGGCTGGAGGGCTCAAGAGTACTTTTATACTCAGTCCATGGCTTTGGTGGAAGTGGATTCCTAAAGGAATCTCAATGGGCAGTGAAACTCCTTGCTTAAAACCATTCCATCCTTGAGTTGAGATGTAGGGGTGGAATGAGTGCCAGGAAAATTTGGTTTAGAAAGAGAAGAATGAGGCACCTCAGGGGTTTGGAATAATTCTGAGCTCATGTTAGCAGGCAAGTTTGGTGGTGTATAATTCTGCTATGCTGTGCAATATATATCTGCATATAGATAGAGAGGTAGATACATAGATAAATAGATATATTTTTCCACTTTGGGGAAGTGTGTCTGTAATTACAAAAGGGGTTTCCCTCTTTGGTGAAACAACAGGTAACTATAAAGCCTATTTACATTCTACCTGACCACCGCAACTTGAGGTACCCCCCAGAGAAGGGACTGTAAGGAAGAAGAGGCATGTTGTTTAAGCTGTGGGGCCGATTCAGGTGACAGTGTCCACTGGGAGAGCGTGACCTGGCTGGTAGTATTATAGACTCCTGATAGCCTACGGGTCTTATTAATTAATTGTTGTAACTACTTAGTGTTTAATAGCAGGGAACTGAGAAGTAACTGTTTATTAAACATCCGGAATCCATAAACTGGATTGTAAAGCAAGTACATAATTACATGGTGATTTGGTGGAAACCAGTCTCTTTCCTTGGAATCTGCAGGCGCTGGGACTATGCCTCTTTTGTGTGGTAATTTGTGCTCTCTTTTGCCTGAACTGTGTGGTAGAGAGGATAACATTTGTTAAATAGGATATGCTTAAAACCACTTCGAGCATCCTGTGTGGAGAGGCAGGTGTTAAGGTTTGGGGGAGTGGTGTGGGTCCCAGGAACTTCACTCTCTGTTTCCTTCAGCATTGAGCCCAGAAATCCTTCAGACTTTGTTTTGTTCTGAGCTGTTCCAGATGTGGTTTATTTTTCCACCGATACTACTGTGAATGTTTATGCTTAAAAATAATTTTAAAGTTATTTAAGTAGTAGATGTTTCTGTTGTACAAAAATTAAGCAGTGTAGGTAAAAAAGAGAGAGTAACCAATAATGTTTTCCTTCAGGGAGTATAACTGTTATATTTGGCATATCCCCCCAAACATTTTTAAAGTAAATATGTTTATGTAAATATATACATACCTATATTTATACATTTAGACATACCCACACACAAATAGATTTTCCAATTTACTTTAAAATAGCCTTTCTTACCCTTATCTCTTCTACCTGAGCCCTCTTCTCCCTTAATAATAGAAAAATTCATCCTTGTAAAAGCATGGAACATTATATGTAACGCATGTGAAGGATTTAAGTTCCGTAAAATAAAACATGATTATTCTCATCCCTCCTCCCAGATTCTGTTCTTTAAACATATGAAATTAAAACCTTTGGTGACCCTTTTCATGTTTCTGCCTAGACACTGCTTTGGATGATGGGGTAAGAAATAGCAGATGTGTTGGTAGAAAATGTGGCAGAGAAGCTGACTATTCTTTATTTTTTCTTATATCCTTATGCTGGAAGACGTAAGCAAAGTGCTTTAATCGTACGTATTGAGACCTTTGAAAAACTTGGGCTAGAATGATGGAATTGTAAAAGTCAACCATTTCCTCCAGGAAGTTTCAAATTTGGGTGTAATTTCAAGCTGTAACCACCAGGTTTTACATTCCGTGAGATTTACGTTTGAAGGTCCAGGCTCTTGTGAAGGAAAAGTTAGCTTGCCAAGTTCTGCCGTTTGCAAGAGGTGGCAAGAGACCTCAGTGTCATTCTGTCACTGGGGAGAAAAAACCCTGTTCTTTCTTTGTCTTTAGTGGGCTCTGGTGCAGTGTGCTGTGGCCAGGTTGGACTTACACGTGGTATAGTCTGACCCTTGACCTCATTAGGTTCGCCGATGCCTGGGAATGTGCGGAGTCCATTGGGCTGTGTGGTTGGTGCTGATATTGATGCCTGCTGTAAATCTCACAGGGGTGTTGGGGTAGCTCCTTGACATTGGTCTGTGGTGGCTGTTTGCCTGGGATTGTGTGAATCCAGTGTGAGTCTTGATGTCACTGTTGTTTTTACTCCAGTGCTCTGTGTGCATGACTTAAAAAATCATTTTGTAAATGTTATGCTAGTTTTTACCCGCCAGTTGGAGAGTCACAATTTCTCTGTGTTTTGCAGACTTGAGGAGGCTGGCCTGTGTCTCTTGGGGTTTTTGTCTGTTTTTTTAAGATTTTATTTATTTGAGAGAGAGAGAGAGAGAGCGAGCATGAGCGGGGAGAAGAGGGAGAAGGAGGCTCCCCGCTGAGCAGGGAGCCTGATGTGGGGCTCGATCTCAGGACCCTGGGATCACGACCTGAGCCGAAGCAGACGCCCAGCCAGCTGAGCCACCCAGGTGTCCCTCTCTTGGTTGTTATTAAGGGTTCTAGAGAGTTGGAGTTTGGTCGCTGCCATGTGAGGGGAGAACTCTAGGAATCATATGTGTTAGTTGACTTAGATCCACTAGGGAGAAGGGATGTATATATGTGGGCTGTCTTTGTGGACAAAAGAAAGTAGTTGGTGATAGACATCTAACTGTTGCAAAAGGCTCAGTGGAAGGGTGATTAATTACAATGCTTTACTATCCTGGTCACCTGCTTTAAAAAGTCACTGCTGTTAACTGGCAATGGAATGTCTGCAGCATCGTATGTTGATACATAATCCTCAGTAAGTTTAGGTTTGACAGCACATAACCTAAAAACCAGAATAACAGTGGCTAAAACAAGGTGTATGTTCATTCGTCTTTGAAAAGAAGTCTGCAGGGGTTAGGGACATCCCAGTGTCCTCAGGGATCCAGGCTCCTGTTTTTCACACCATCCCAGTACATGGCTTGCATCCTCAGGCTTGCCTTATGGTCTGAGATGGCTGCGAAAATGCCAGTTATTTGGTCCAAGTAACAGGCCCAAAGGAGGAGGAAAAGCAGAAGCACAGAAAAAGGTGCTCCTGGAGCTGAGCTGGCTCCCGTGGTCCTCCCAGAAGTCCAGCAGAAACACGTCTGCTTGCATTAATTGGCCAGAATGTAATCATATAGCCATGGCTGGTGCAGGGGAGGCTGGGAGATGCAGGACTTTAATCTGGGTGGCAGTGAGAGCAGGGCTGGTGGGGGAAGCAGCTGGCAGTCTTCCCATGGAATCCTAATGTGGGACATGCGTTGGGAAGAACTGTTTATTTCGGATGTTTCGCATCGTACAGCCAAGCAAGGTTAGCCAGGCCCTGGGACGTGCGGCCCAGACCCCTGATTTAGCTAATGGCTTCTAGTACTTTACCACATTGCATCATTGACTCAAACATCACTTCTTAAAACTACTCGCAGAAAGCCCTGGCTCTAATAATGGATTTGTGTCTCTGCTCCCTCGATTGGGAAAAACTGGCCACTTGATCGTTAGCAAAGGTGTCAAGGAAGATGGTCTTTTGGTGGAAAGATTGTCCGTTGGAAGGTTAGGTAGATGGATTTCAGGATTTTGGCTTAAAGGCATTTGGCAGGATAACAGTTCAATAGCGGTTTAGTTAAAAGTTAAATTAGTGTGAAAACAAGGTCATATGGAAAAGCTTTGGAAAATGAAAAGCCTTGCCCAAAGTGAGGGTTGTGTTATTACTTTTTTCCCTATTATTAAATAACTTCTTTCCTCCTCTTAGAAAACACAGAAAAACAGAGAGGTAAAAGCTGTGTGTTTCTCCAGTTTTTGTACTTACGGATATTTGTTTTTACTCGGAATTGTGCACGGGAAATCCCAATAACCGTGTTGCTTGTAGCATGCTTTCGTGCCCCCCGATTTGTCCGCATATTGTGACACGTTATGTAAATAAATATTCTTCCACCACAAAATATTTAAAGGTTGCACAGGATTCCACTACTTAGATATACGTCATTAACTAAACCGAACCCCTGTATAACAATAATAATAATAGTGATAATATTAATAATAATAATAATACAGCTGATGCTTATGGAGTGCTCTCTTTAAGGTTAGGCATGAAGCTTTTTGTGTCGGTTCTCTTTTCATTCTCATAGCAGTCCTGCAGAGTAAAGACGATGAATGTGTTTATTTTACAAAGGAGGAAACTGAGACTCAGACGGGGTCAGCCATTTCTCCAGGGTCTCGCCGCCAATCCTAAGAGCAGACTTTGCGGCCAGGTCTGACCCCTCTGCTTGTGTTCTCAGTCACCGCATCGTTGCTGGCACACTGCTGGTGGGCGGCTGGGCCGTTTCACGGCATTATTTTATGTAGCGCATGGCGCTTTGGTTTTACAGGGTTAGGAATAGTATTACCCTACTCACCGAGCCATAGCGTCCACGTTTCCTTAAGGTCTGATTGACTCTTAGTTTCATAGCTGGAAGGCAGAGGTGAGTGGTGAGCTGCATGTGGTTGGGACTTGCCACATCTGCCTTCTTTTTTTTTTTTCTTTTAAAGATTTTATTTAATTGACAGAGACACAGCGAGAGAGGGAACACAAGCAGGGGGAGTGGGAGAGGAAGAAGCAGGCTCCTAGCAGAGGAGCCTGATGCGGGGCTTGATCCCAGGACCCCAGGATCATGACCCGAGCCGAAAGCAGCTGCTTAACGACTGAGCCACCCAGGCGCCCCCACATCTGCCTTCTTTGGTGCGATGTCAGTTGAAACTTCTCATGAGGTCTTCACTGCCTTATCTCCCTCTTCTAAAGGCACTTCCCCCGTAAGCCAGGCTGGTTTCGTCTTTCCTCTGGAATGTGCTCTGTGCCTCCCAGCTGCGAGGCACTCAGCACCCGCACCCTCACTGTGGGAATAACCTGGCTTTCAGGGGTGCTCTTGCCTTGGCTCTCTGCCTGTACAAACCCTACCTGTTTTCCTGTGCTCAGTGCAAACCCGACTGCTCCCTCCCGATGGCCCATCACTGTGGTCAGTGCTACGTAGTCACCTGGTGCTAAACACACAGTACCTGACAGCATGTGGGAGAACATGAGGGAGACAAGGGACTAGAGCTGCTGGGCCAGTGGTTGCAGGCTCAAATGTCTTCCGGTCGGGTCAGTACATTTGTGAAGCGGTTGGGGTGAAGGTGTAGGGCTTAGGAGGAATGATGGAGAAGTGAGCATGCGCTCTGTCCAGCATGGGCTGTTGGAAGATCGAACAAAGCGCAGCTGGCCTGCCATGGGCTGCCCTGGCCCTGCATGCCCTGGCCTCCTCTGCTTGTTGGCTATGATTTCAGGAGCGTCCCTAGACCTCCAAATAGATTTTGTGTGTTTAGCTTCCAGGGATATGAATGAATGCATAAATGAATGAATAAAGTACCCCTTGAACTGGTCTGCTTATGGGATCTCAAAGTGTCAAACCTCCCCTTCTCTCGTCGGAGGATGTCCTGCATCCTCCTGGACTTGTGTGGACGTGTGTTTTATCCCCTGTATAAGCTCCAGGCCCTTGCTCCCTTCCTAATGTCCAAGTTCGTCAACGTTTTGGGTGCCGAGGGTGGTATTTTCACAGTGTATTTGTTACCAACCTGCAATGCCTCTGCCCTCTTTTTTCTCTGCACCCTTCCTAGATGTGGGCCCCAAATAACTCACTGGCAGTGTGTCTGCTGCGGGAGCAGGCCACGCCCCCTGCCACCTGCATCCTCTGCCAGTCGGCTCCATCCAGCCTCAGCGCACGCCCTGTGTTCCCACCTTGTGAAGTCCCCGTCCTGCCCCTCACATGCTCCCTTCTGGTTCTGTGGACCTGTTTGATTGGCTGCTCCTCCTGACAAGTACGGGCTGAGTAGCACCCCTCCCTCCAATTTCTGTGCTCACTTGTGCTTTATGCACTTCTCAGCCTTCTCTCAAGAGTTCACAAGATAAAGAAGCAGGATCCTTGCTTTCTTGGAAGTGGAAGGAAGACAGAGCTTCCATCACGCCCTTGACCTCAGACTGGCTGTAACATTCTAAGCCCTGGATTATACCTGGACTGGACACTGTGTTTCCTGGGGGGGATTTCTCCGGGCTGAGAGTGTGCTGTGGAACGCTGTGACCCACTGGATTCCAGACGCTGGCGTTCTTCTTCCTGTACACTGAGGTCGAACACATTCCGATGTGCAGGAACGAATGAATGGATGGGAGAAGCACGTAGGGTGCAGGGATCCTGGCCAAGAGCAATGTGGCAGGAAGGACTTGCCTAGAAAAGGATGAGGAGTAGCCATAACAGCAGTTTTTCCTATAGGAGAATAAAAGAAACTATAAAACATTGCCAGGATGGATCTGGGAGGCAGCAAAGTATTGGTTAGAGAACCCAATTCCTAGTCCTTTTTAAGAGGTGTGTAGTGACTTTTTTATGTCTCATGAAGGCATCCCCAAATGAGATACGTTTGACAGTACCTGGCTTAGGTACTGCTGGATCTCTCTCCCCATTTTCCTTTCCATTTCTGGTCTTTGTGGTTCTTCGTTTGCTACAAGTTCTTTCTTTCACAGTTGGTGGATGTTGGACGTGTTTTGAGGATTTTCCCTGGCAAAAGCACACAAGTGATCAATGAATTGGATCATTTCAGTTGTAGGAGGCAATACCTAAGGTTAGCCAGTGGACACCAGGCATGTAACAGAGAATTCTGTTCAGTTGATGGGTAGCATTTTGCATGAACACAGAGGCATGTTCTGCAAGTCAAAAGAAAGACATAAATAAATAAAGCAAACAGTTGAAACTGGTGAGGCCAGGTGGTCTGACCTAGAGGTCGAGTTGCAGCTCCCAGTTCTCTAACGTTGCCTGGGAACCTTGCTTTTCCCTTTTCCTGTTGGGCATGGCCATCTCCAGCACAAGATGGTTCTCCTTTGTGTGTTAATTTGAGTGCTTGGTGTTGAGAATATAATAGTGAGCAGTAACAGACATCTGCCTACCCTTAAGGAGCTCCCTGTGGGGTCACAGGGAGAGACCTAAGTCAGGACTGTGGTGCATGCTGTGGCCTGAGAATTTCCTGAGGGAGTGAAGGGGAGTTAACGAGACTTAGCAGTGAGGGGTGAGGGTGGGCAGGGCCAGGACGGTCCAGGCAGGGAGACCAGCAGACTCCGATGGCCAGTGAGAGTATGGTCCCCCAGGAGGCAGGTGATGCCCTTGACATTCCCAGGGTCCTTTCCTGTGCCTGCTGGGGGTCGAGGGGCCGCCGAGGAGGACCAGGAGGGAGATTTGCCATCCTTCACCAAGCTTGCTCTGGAGTGCCTGCCGTCATCGTTGGTGGCTCTGAGGGCTTCTCTGCAGCAAGCTTGGTGGTGTAGGAGGTGGCCTGGGCCCCGGGCAACAGTCAGGCACCTAATAAAGCCTGTGTTGCAGTTGTAGCAGAAGATGAAGGATCTTGGTAGATATTCTGGACCCTGAGTGGTTATCTTGGGGGAAAATAGCCTCAGTGATGGGGCGGGTTCAGGGCAAGAAGGGCTTTTAAAGGTGTGTGGGCTCTGATTCCAGATGATTCCTTAGTGTCTTCCCCTTTGTTTCCTCTGATTTGAGCCGTTGTTGCCCTGAAGGTCAAATTATGATGTCTTTCTCTTTCCCACATCTCTCCCCAGGCAAACCTGGTAACGACTAAGTGGTGTTGTCCACCCCTTGCAGCCGGTTCATGGCCCTGTCATTGCTCAGGGTCAAAATTTGTGCTTCCGGATCTCTAAGGAGACCAGAGCCTGCCTGTCTGTCCTTTCCTCCTTGTCTCTTGGAAAAATTTCAATTCCTAACTTGATGCTTTACTTCATTCCTGGGAGGTAGCTCAGGGTTACTTGTGGATGGAGAAAGTGAGACACAGGTGATGATGTGAGTGGTCTTGTCGCATCAAGAAAAATATGTCGCTTCCTCTCCAGGTCTCCCGTCTCCTTACCTTGGAATCCCCTTCCATTCCCCGTCAGCTCCCTGTAGAGCTATCCTTGTTCCTTTTATGAGGGAAGGGCTGTTAACATAGCGTCCTTGAAACCCTTAGAATCAGTGCAGAATGTGGGTTCATTTGGGGGGACAGGGTTGCTACTTTGACTAACCCAAGACTCTGAGAAGGTTATGAATCGACACTGTTACAGAGAACTTCTTAAATTGGGTATCTGGGTAAGAGGAGAATTGGCATAGAAGGAACACTGGCCCACGTGCTACCCTTGGCACTGACGGGCCGGGTTGCCTTGGGCACACCTTGTGCTCTCTGATCCTCAGATTCCTTGTGGGTGAAATGAAAGGTGTGGATGAGATGGTCTCTGAGGTCCCTTCCAGGACTGACATTATGCGCGTGCGTGCGTTTGGGAAAAGGTGGCGACTGTGTGGTCTGCGTGTGCGTCAGGCCCCCATGCGCCCAGATCCCCCACTTTCTGGCTTCTGGTTGCAAGGACCAAAGCTCCTGATGAGGGGAATGTTCTCCAAGTGGTTTAGGGAGAAAACAGTTGACAGGAGCTCACAGGTGTACCCCTCCCCATTTGCTGCCCAGGGCATGACAGATGGCCTTGTGGAGAGAAGATGCTCTGGTCACATGAATCATGAGGGAGAGATTCACAATAACCCAAGGGCAGCCTTCATCCTGGAGGCTGGAGGCAGGACGCAGTAAGTCAAATGACACTTCTGTCCTTGGGGCTGAGCGAGGGGCATCCCGGTGTCTTGGGGCTTTGCTCTTGCCTTCCCACCCACTGCTCTGAATCAACATAAGTCTTTTTCAGGTGGGACTCGAGACCACGTAGGTGTTTGTGTGCCTCTGTCCCCCTCCCCAGCGGAGCTGCAGGGAGACTCTGTGTCTGTGCAGGCACCGGAGCGTGACAGTGTGGTCGAGAAATGAGACAGATTAAAGCTGAGGATTGCTCATCCCTGGGATTTGTGCTCTCTGTAGGAAACTTGGAGGTTTTGATCTGAGAAGAAAGCATTTCCCCTTAAGCTCGGCTTTGGGAATCGCTGTGGTCTAAAGGAAGGAACACCAGCTTGGGAGTCAGAGAGACTTGGAAAAGCTACTTCTTGAGCTCTGACACTGAGCATGTGGCTAGCCTCTGGGGGTTCCAGGAGCCTCGTGTGTAAAACGTGGGCAATACAGAAGAGCAGTGTTGTTTGAAGATGGTATGCAGCAGTGCGTGCCACGTGTCACACGGGAACCACATTCACTAGTGGGGCTGCGCGTTTTTTCCTCTTTCCAAAGAGTAGGAGAGACTTCTTTCTATTCCGTGTTATTTTAGGTGTACACAGGATATAGTGGGTTTCCCTTTTTGAAGTAGGATGAGGATTTTAGGCAGCCCTGAGCTTCCCTTTCCCAAGTCGGCCGGGGGTAGCTTTACCATTCCCACTGACCCTGGCAGATTTATTTCAGCCAAAGCCACAAAAGGGGATCGATACCCCATAGCCCCTTCCAACTGTGTCTGGACTTCCTGTGGAAAAGGCCGTGTCTCTCGCTCCCTCTGGACCTGCGTTAACTCACAGTGCTTGGCCCCGTGAGAAATGCTGCCTTGTTTTGTTGCGGCCTTTGGCCTGATTGAATGGGACAGCTGGAAAGTTTTATGGCTCTGCTGGCCTCTCAGCTGATAATTAAAATGCTTTTGCCCCAGGAGGAAGGCAGTATATTTCTCTTTTCCCTGCTGCACCAGTCTACGGCCAAGGTCAAAGGGAATGCCTTTTTCACTCCCCCTCCCGGCTTCCCCAAACCAACTTAGCATTTTTGTTGCACAGTCTTTTCTAAGACTGGAATATTCAGGGTGGGCCGAAGAGATTTTATGTTGAATTTTGTGGTCTTCCTTTGGCAGGAGGATGAAACATGATTGCCCCATTTCCATCTCTGTGCAGAGGCTTTATTGCCTGTAGCTATTCAGATCTGGTGGGCACAGCACTTAGTAGGTGCTCAGGAAATGGTGGGTTTGGTCGTTTACAGATTCCAGCACTGTGCCTGTTTCCATGCGTTAATAACCTCTCCCCCGAACCCACGACATTATCTAAACAATGCCCAAACTCTCCTTTAGAGCTCACATTTAGGATGTGAACCCTCTCTTTCATTGGAGATGAGCCCATGTGAGCTCTGGGTGAGATGTGGTTTGTGTCTTGGCTCTGTTACTTGCTAGCTGGGACCTTGCGCAAACGATAAACTCTTTGTGCTTTCGTTTTCGTTAATGTTAAATGGGAATAATTATAATTCCACGCATCTCATTTTATAGGGTAGAGGTGAGGATTCAGTGAAATAATCTCAATGAAGCTCTTAGCACCGTCTGGCACATGGTAAGTGCTCCAAATATTGATCGTCATTATTGTAAGTCCAGAGGCTGCGTTTATTCCCTCAGTCTTTAGATCCACTATTTGTGATCCTGCACTTTCGAGTATAAATTGTCTTGTACTTGAATTTTCAGTGTTTTAGTCCCATTCTCTCCAATTGCACTATAGATATTTAAAATTCAAAATGGGATATATACTTAAGGTAAGAATAGTTCAACATTGAAATACAAAGGAAAGTCGATCTGTTTCCTATCCTAATCTCTAAGTTTCCTTCTTAGAAGCAAATGAAATTAAGATGTGGGGGGGTGGTTGGGTTTTTTTGGTTTTTGGTGGTTTTTTGGGTCTTTGGTGGTTTTTTTGGTCTCCTTTGATATTTTGTTTCTGTAAAAACACAAGAATCCCAGTAGAATTCTGGACAACAGAGGTAGTGTTTTTCTTTCTTCCATCTTCTCCTGCTCCCTACCTCCCCTGTCCCACGAATCTCACACAGTATAGGACTTGGCATACAATTCCTTGTTGCTGTGAAATCTTGCCTTATTCTTTCGCTCTTCTTCTTCTTTTTTTTTTTTTTTAAAGGGAGTGGGGGGTGGGGGCAGAGGGAGAGAGAGAATCTTAAGCAGGCTCCACACTCAGCACGGAGCTCAACACAGGGCTTGATCTCACAACCCTGAGATCATGACCTGAGTTTAACCCACTGAGCCACCCAGGTGCCCTGAAATCTTGCATTTTCTGTCCCTCATCCCTTTCTGGATGGACTCAAACTCCTCTACTGAACAAGCTGGAAGGTGTTCTTGGACCTCAGGTAGTCGGAAGCCTAATGTTTGCCTCTGGAGTTTTGCCAGCTACGGAGGCTCTGACTCTCGCCATCTGTCTACCGTGGGACCTGAACCATACCAGTGGAGCCATGGGGCCCTGGCACTGACTGATCTGGTAACTCAGACCTTTCTCTGCAGATCCTTGTGACTGTTTGCAACCTGATGTGTCTGATAAGGCAATGTAACAGGAAAAAGTCTTATTGAAAAAAGAAAAAGTTATCCCAAATCGCACAGTGCAGATGCGACTGCCTTGTCTTTCTCCGTGATTTGCCTATTCCTGTCTGTGTAGCTCATCTTCTCCTGCCACGTCAGTCGGAGAGTGCAGGACATCTGGATACATTTTATTTTTGTTTGTTTCTGCATTCTGGTAACCTTCAGAATCCAAGAAGGAGGAGAAAAAGATTGTAGTTGGGGGAAATGGTGATAGTCTCCAGTTTCCAGTCATTCATAACTCCCTTTTGTGTTTATTGATAAGATTAGAGCTTGAAGGAACCTTAGAGCTGTGACCCCGAGACGCTGAGTAATTTGCCTAAAGTCAAGCTATTGGGATGCCTGAGTCTCGTGACAGTGTCCTTTCTTTCAGGCACCCCCAGCCCCTAATAGTGGGGCCTGGTACTCTGCCACGTTTTCCAGCTAGGTCCCAAGTATTGTGGGCGACAGCAGAATGAGGATCTCCACACCATCGGAGGAATGAGGGATGCCTTGCTTATAGCCCCAGAGGTCACGGCTGAGCAGCCACGTCTGAATCTTTCCTGCCCACAAACACAAACTCAATCATTTCTTCACTGGGTCTTCTATATATAGAAGAGACCGTGTTCAGGCTGTACCAGTTTTAGTTTTCAAGAAGAAAACAGTGAAGACTCCCCACCCCTCCCCCCAGCTGTATTGAGATATAATTGACATGTAACATTGTGTAAGTGTGAGGTATACAATGTGATGATTTGATATACATATATATTGTGAAATGGTTACCACAGCAGGCTTAGTTAACACATCCGTCACCTCCCATAATTACCATTTTTTGGTGTGGCGAGAACATTTAAGATTTACTCTTTTTAGCAGTTTTCAAGAATATAATACAGTATTGTTGTGGGGTTTTTTTAAGATTTTATTTTAATTTTTTTTAAATTTTATTTATTTACTCAAGAGAGAGAGTGGGAGCAGGGTGAGGACCAGAGGGAGAAGCAGGGAGCCAGAAGCGGGGCTTGATCCCAGGACCCTGGGATCATGACCTGAGCCGAAGGCAGACGCTTAACCGACTGAGCCACCCAGGCGCCCTTAAGATTTTATTTTATTTTATTTTTTTAAAGATTTTATTTATTTATGTGACAGAGATAGACAGCCGGCGAGAGAGGGAACACAGCAGGGGAGTGGGAGAGGAAGAAGCAGGCTCCCAGCATAGGAGCCTGATGTGGGACTCGATCCTGGAACACCGGGATCACGCCCTGAGCCGAAGGCAGACGCTTAACGGCTGCGCTACCCAGGCGCCCCCTTAAGATTTTATTTTTAAGTAATCTCTGCACCCAACATGGGACTTGAACTCAACAACTGCAAGATGAAGAGTTGCAGCCAGCCAGGCGCCCCTACAGTATTGTTCACTGTAGTTAGTCACCATATTGTATGTTAGACCCCCAGAACTTACTCATCTTCTAATGGGAAGTTCGTACCCTTTGGCCAGCATCTCTCCATTTCCCCTACCCTTCAACCCTTAGCAACCGTCATTCTGCTCTGTTTCTGTGAGTTTGCCTTTTTGAGATTCCATGTGTAAGTGAGATCATACACTATATATCTTCCTCTGTCTGACTTATTCGCTTCCCATAATGCCCTCCAGGTCCCTCCATGTTGTCATAAATGTCAGGATTTCCTTCTTTTTTATGACTGATACTCCATTGTATGTGTATATACGTCATATATGCTTTATCCATTCATCCATAGATGGACACTTGGATTGCTACTGTATCTTGGTTATTGTGAATAAGCTGCAGTGAACATGGGGTGCAGATAGCTCTTGGAGATAGTGATTTCGTTTCGTTTGGATATATACCCAGAAGTCGGATTGCTGGACCATATGGTAATTCTCCTTTTAATTTTTTGATGATCCTCCATATTGTTGTCCGTAGCGGCTGCAGCAATTTCCATTTGTACCAGCAATGCACAAAAATTCTCTTTTCTTTACATCCTCACCAACACATTATCTCCTACTTTTTGGTCATCGCTGTCCTAGCAGGTGTGGTATCTCATGGTGGTTTTGATTCACATCTCCCTGATGATTAGTGATGTGGAACATCTTTTCATGTGTCTGTGGAGTATTTCTTTGTCTTCTTAGGAAAAGAAGGTCCTCTGCCCATTTTTTAATCAGATTGAAAAGCATTTGTATTTCTTAAGTAGTCAGCTCCTTGCTCTCTGTGCTTAGGGATAGGAATCCTGTGGTGGAACAGTAGCACTCTCTCTGTCATTGTCAGTTCGGCTCTCTCCCTCAAACTCATAAAATCAATCATAAATTAGCTTGTCTTTCCCAAGTGCATGGCAGCTGGTGACAAAGAAGGGTGGCTCATCAGGTCCCATGGATGGTAATGAAAAATCAACTTACATGTTTCCAAAATAAGGTAATTTAAGATCATTAGTGACATTATCTGGTTTTTTTCCCCTTAGCTTATTACTCATGGTGACAGCAATAAATGGCCCTCCACTTTTCCCCCAGTATTCCTAGAGATGGGGTGAGGAAAGCCTATTTTGTGTTTGGTGCTATAGAACTGTATTTGGAGCAGTATCTGTCTAAGGCAATCCAGGCAGAGAATTCCAGGTAGCCCCATTTTACAGTAGAGGAAGCCGAGGGTCAGAGAGGTTTAATGTGTTGCCCAAGAGCACATAGCCGGAGAATAGTGGGGCCTGAACTCAAGTCCAGGCTCTCCAGCACTTGTGCAGTGGTCTTTCTTCTCTGTTCTTTAGGAACAGACTATAGTAGGAGACCCTGTTCTTGCAGCTTGGTTTGTAGGATGGACCCTGTGACTCACCAGAGTTTGGGTGCGCTGGGGCTACCCTGGCTTTAAACCTGGTCTTGGGGCCTCTGTGGGGCGGATCATCCCCATGTCTGGGATTGCAGGGAGGGGATCCTTCACGCTTCCAGCCCAGGGGCCTGGCATCCCTAGGCCTGATGGTCCTCCGATGCACAGGAGCTGAGGGCTACTGTCTCATTTCCTCTTTCCCCAGGGCCCCTCCAGAAGCACAATGTGAATCTTAGCCATCATTCTGCAGCCTCGGCCTTGCCTCTTGTTAGTGTTCTTTGTGAACCAAAACTATGCTTATATACAGCTGTCCAAAAGTTGGACTGTAACAGAAGTTTCCACATTATTTGATTCTTGTTTTTGCTTATGTTGATATTGTGGCTTTGCTTTTGTTTAAACAAGGGAAATATAGATAGATTTCAGATAAATTCACAGATGCTTATTTATGGAATTAAGAATTTTTAAGTTTTATTTTAGAGAGAGAAAGAGAGAGAGAGAATGTGTGAGTAGGGGGAGGGGCAGAGGGAGAGCAGAGAGAGAATCCCAAGCAGATGCCGCACTGTGGAGCCTAGCCTGGGGCTCGATCCCACAACCCCGAGATCATGACCTGAGCAGAAACCAAGAATCGGACACCCAACCAACAGAGCCACCCACACACCCCTTGGAATTTCAAAATTTTAACCAGAAAAGTAATGTAAACGTTCAAAAAGGGTTTGGACACGTTTGTTAATATTCGAGCCCCATGTGGTTTATTCGGATGCCATGGCTCTTAGCCTCCTGTCCTCTTGGAGGTGAGCAGGCCCTCCATGGGTGTTGCCTCTGCAGCCGAGTTTGTCACCAGATGGACTGGGTCGGACCAGCATGGCGATTGCATCCCCCGTGGAGGACGGCTAGGCATGCTGGGAGTGCCCACTTCTATTTTTAGATTAATGTCGTGACAGAGAAATTTGACTTTCCATCCTTCATCCCTTAATGCTCCGAGTTGAATTGATTGCTTATGGAACAGCCCCCAAACTATTATGAGTGAGGCTTCCCAGCTGCTCCCTTCTCCCTCCTTACGAAGAGAGTTTTGACTTTGTTGCCACCACCATTTTGAAGTATTGTGATGGGAGGAAAGCAGAGGGGACAGGACAGGAATGGTGCAAATTCATCCTGACAGAAATGTTTTTTAGAAAGGCATTTTCAGGGGCGCCTGGGTGGCACAGCGGTTAAGCGTCTGCCTTTGGCTCAGGGCGTGATCCCAGCGTTATGGGATCGAGCCCCACATCAGGCTCCTCTGCTATGAGCCTGCTTCTTCCTCTCCCACTCCCCCTGCTTGTGTTCCCTCTCTCGCTAGCTGTCTCTATCTCTGTTGAATGAATGAAAAAATAAAATCTTAAAAAAAAAAAAAAGGCATTTTCAGCAGGAAATTCATGAGTTTCTTTATGTGAGGGCAACGAATGGGAGAGAAATGGGGGATTTGCAGAAGTGTTTCTGTGGAGCATGTGACCCCTCTGGTGCCTGGCAAAATAAGTAGAGTCCAACTAATTTTGATTTATTTCAGATGCTGCCACTCCCCCCCCCCATTGGACACATTTCTGCACTGTGATCATTACATGTAAGGCTGACTTTATATGTAAGGTTCTAGGTCATGTGGACCATGAATCTGGCCAGTTTTAGGCTCATAAGCTTTTATGGTGCTTGATTTGATATGTAGTATATTGGAGGAGAGGCTGGGAATGGGAAGGTCACTGATAATGACCTTGTAGGAAGAGTAAGAATGTCCCTGCTCTGGAAAAGGGACATTTTCTAAGACTGTTCCTCACTGGAAGGTTTCCTGAGGGCAGGAAAGAAGGCATTTGAGCATTTTTCCAGCAGTTTCTGAGTATGCCCATTATGCCTACCTGATGGAGTTTTGGATTGTTGGTGAGGTCCGGAGCCAATGGCCGAGAAAGAATTCTTGAGATGTCTTTGGTGCAAAAAGGATGGTTTTATTAAAGCATGGGACAGGACCCATGGGCAGAAAGAGCTGCTGCACTGGGGTTGTGAGGGGTGGCTGGTTATATACTTGGGAGTTGGGGGAGGTAAGGAAAAGGGAGGTATTCAAGAGGGCTTTGACATGCTAGGGAAGATTTACAGAATACTGGAGGCCTGGCTATTGCCGAGTTGTGTTTTCCTTCTAGTAAGGCACTAACATTAAGGCAGTTGGGAGCTTCCTGAAGGAATGTGATACTCTATGTCAGGTCCTCGTCAATGGGCTGCAGGTCATAAAGGAATTTAATTTTTTTTACTTTTCCTTCTGCCTCTGTTTCCCACATCATTCACGGAGGGGAGGGTCATGTTAGGGCTCCAGGAAATGGACTTATGGGTCTCTGAAAGTTAGGCTACTGATAAGAATGCATTTCCCTGTAAATCATGAAGACATTGGTACCCTGGATGGAAACTCCTTCTCGCACAACTGTGACCTGTATCAGTTAACCATTTGTTTTTCCCTTAGTTTTAGGGCAGTCACGAGTGCCTGAGGAATATCACACAGATCCCACAGCTGGGGCGGGGGTGGTTGTGGGGTGTCAGTTTGTGCTTTGTCCTCAGTTTGCCTTCTGCTCTCTCATCATACCTTTCCAAGTGGCAGGGAAGAAAGCAGCCACAGACTGGCTCCCCCCGGAAGCTGAGGTGTACCACCCTGAGAATCTGTGTGGTTTTGAGTTTGCCTGACCGTAGTAAGGTGCTCCACTCCATCACATGGTGGGTACGATTTGTAGAGTCATCTTTGGAGGTAGGCCAGGAAGGTACAGGCACAAACCTCAGCTCACCCATCTCAGTGGGCATGGAGGTGGAAGGAAGGGACTCGGAAAGGCAGCCATAGCATAGACGGGAAGATCGTGAGTCAGAACAAAGCTAGTCTTAGCCTGAGGCATTCCTTGCGATGGGCCTCTCCCTACTCTTAGAGGAGAGGTTGGGGAGTGACTCATAGGAAACGTTAATGTGTGTTTCTAAGCTTTCCAGGACTATTAAGGACTTGTGGTTCAACAGGGCAACTCCCATTGTTTTGAGCCTTTGTGGTTGGCTTCCTTGCCGGCAAGGTGATGGCGATGGTTTTCTGTGGTGGGTTGTGCTGCTTCTTCCTCCACCCAAAAATCTTTTCTCTTCTGTGATGCCCTGGGGGAAGCCGAGGCTACAGAGCTTAGATGTTTCATTGTGCGTGGGTTATGATTCTCAACCAGCAGGTCCTCCTGAGAAACTGACGTGCCCGCGATTACGCAGGTGCTGTAGGAAATACAACACGTCACTTTAGTATATACGTAACATAGGCATCACTTCCACCACATTCTTTTCATCCTCCGGAGCCGTACTATGTAAACACGCCCAAACAACCAGGACAGGATGATGCCGCGTGGAATCGTGTGCCAAGGGTACGTGAGATGGTGTCCAGAGAAGGCCGAATTTTCTGGCAGGCATGGATGGAGGCATTAGAAGAAGGAATGAGGTTCGGGGGGGGGGGGTGGGAATAGGGGGGNGTGGGCCACAGCAGTGACTTTCCAGGGGATGGGGGTGCCCCTGTTCAGCCATGGCTTAATGTTTATCAATGCTGTGCCTCTGTCACGGGGGTTCTTTTTTTTTTTTTTTAAGATTTTATTTATTAAGAGAGAGAGAGAGAGAGAGCACAAGCAGGGAGAGGGGCAGAGGGAGAGAGAGAGAAGCAGGCTCCCCACTGAGCAGGGAGCCTGATGCAGGCTTGATCCCAGGACCTGAGCTCAAGGGAGACACTTAACTGACTGAGCCACCCATGTGCCCCTGTCAGTTGGGTTCTTTAGGGATTTCGTACGTTAGGGGGACTATTGAACAGGAAAGCCATGCCCCCAGCTAGTTGAGTCTTCCATATAGAAACAGCTCTCGTCTCCGAGTGGCTGGGGAGCAGAACATGGTATAGTGTTATAGGCTCTTAGTCAGGGAGATCTGGCTTTGGGCAAGGTCCTCAACCTCTGAGCCCATTTCCTCTTCCCTAAAATGAGGATAATCCTAGTATTTACTCGTAGCATTGTAATGAGCATGAAATGAAATTATGCACGTAAGCCCTTCGCATAATGCCTGGTACAAAGTAAGCGCTCAATAAAAGGGAGCTTTTCTTCTTTCAAGAACACTGTTTCCAAGAGCAGCTGCTTCCCTGCTAGCAGCAGACATGAGAATAGACTCACAAGTGTGCCACCAACTGTTTCCATTACTGTTGCTTCAGAACAAACCATCCCAAACAAGAACCATTTCATTATGCTCGTGGAAGCCAGGCTGGGAATTTGGAAAGGGCTCAGCAGGAATGGCTTGTTCCTGCTTCTTTATGTTTGGAGCCTCAGCTGGGACAATTTGGAGGATCTGGATGAGGCCGTAGATGGAGGCAGGAAACGTCAGAAAGGCTTGTTCACACATGTGTCTGGTGCCTGGGCCAGGAGGACTCGAAGGTTAGGGCTGCTGGTGGTGGTGTCCCCGTGTGGCTGGCTCAGGGCTCTTGGCCTTCTTTCTCACGTGGTGGCTCAAGGCTTCAAGCACAGATGTTACAACGAACAAGGCTGAAGCTGCATCATCTTTTCTGACCTGGCTTCGAAGTCATGCAGTGTCACTTACCCTGCATTCTAGTAGTTACCATGAGTCTTAGGCCCGCAGAGATGCAGAGGGGACAGAAACCCGCCTTTCCGTGGGAGGAGCGTCCAGATCACGTTGGAGAAAAGCATATAAGGTAGGAGAGGGTGTGCCGGTTTGAAAATGCAACCTGCTCTGCCTGCCAGGGCCACTCTGGTGGCAGAGTGTGGGGACATGGGTCGCGGAGAGCCCGGGCAACAGCAGCACCCCAAGCCCACGTGCCAAGAAAGAAGAATGACTTCTTGTTGACAAAATCATCAAAGGTCTGATGTGCTGCCTCTTCTTGGATTCTTCTTATCCGGTTTGTAGCCGGGTGTTTCTGAGGCACGACAAAGACCTGGCGGCCCTTCTCAGTCAGTGTGAGACCCTGCGTGGGGACGGTTCGGGGCAGGCAGGTGTTTGCGGGGAGGTTCCGTAGTGAAAGCGGCGGCAAGGACGCTCTGCCTCTCGGTTTCCTGTGGTGACATCTGTGTCTGGACCAGCCTGGGGCTAGAGTCCCAGCTGTGTTGTCTGCGCTTACTTTAGCACAAGATGGTAACTGCTGTAGGTGCCCGAGTTGAAACAGTCCTATTTTAGGATGTTGGAGAGAGCAAGGTGTCCTGCAAACACATGCGGGAAAGTTGGGCCGGAAAGAAGGCGCCGATGTGTCTGTTTTAATCCTAAGCCTGGCTGTAGGAAAACCTTTCCTCAGCAGCATGAGAGAGGTGGGAAGGGGGTCCCGCCTCCAAAGAGGGGATGAAAGTGAAGTTCCCGTGGAAAGCCGGGGCTGGTTAAAGGGGTCATGGAAAAATAGCTTGAAACAGGCTGATGAATTGTGCTATGTCTCTTGAGACCAGCTGCTGTTAGTCTATAAATATGAGTTCCCTATCATGTCCCCTCTACCCTCCGGCCCCATAGAGCAGCAGAAATCCAACCGTCATGCTCTTGAACTGTGTGGCAGGCACAGATGTGGGCCCAGCATGAAGAAACCTGGTGCTTTGAGCTGGTTTACGCCTATACGTCTTTTCCCTTGTTCCCCGTGGCACGTGTTCACGGAAAGCCAGCCAGAGTTGGGAGTGGCCTGGAACCGTGGACACTTTCCAGGTTTGAACCGAGGCCCCAGTACCACAGTCCTGTTAACTGGCCTGTCGGAACACTGTGCTTACAGCCCAGGTGCCTGAGGACTGGCTCTCCAGAGCAGCCCAGTAGCCAGCCCCAGGAAGCCCGTCTGTCAGTGCTGTCCTCTCTGGCCTCGTTCTCAGCCCGTGTTGTTCCCTGAGCTCTCTGCTACATGCCCTTGGCTGACGTGGTGCAGCGCGGTGCGCTCGGAGCTGGCGCTTGCCCGTGTCCCACGTGAATGCAGCACTGAGCTGCTTTGGCGCTTGGTGTCTGGTCTCAGCACGTCGGGACTGTGGAACCCAGACAGTGGCAGCTGATAATGTGTGACTTGGTGGCTATACGTGGAAATGAAGGAACCGTGTTCCCAGGTGGCTATAGAGAGCTGGAAGGGGGCGGAAATCTTCAGTTCCTATTGGAAGCCAAGAGTTGGTGCCTGTCACTCCAGGGTAGATTCCAAGCTTCTCCGCATGGCCTGCAGTCCTCCCGTCCGGTCCCAGCTCTTCACTGCTGCTCCATCTTCTCCCTTTTCCCTTTGTGAAGGTGTGCTGCAGCTGCAAGGGACTCTGTCCTCTTTCCTAGATGTGTCCAGGTGTTTTCCCCTTTGGCCTGAAGCCACGTTATTCCCTCCTACTGAGAATGGCCTTCTCCTGATTCCTTCCCTTGAACCAGGCCCCGTCCTTTCTTCACAGCTCAGACAGCAGCGTGTGTTCTGACTCCCTTCCAAGGCATTTCTTCCTCTCTACATCTCTTGCTTCCGTAATGCTCCCCAGTAGGTGCAGAGGCAAGATGGGCATGTGGAGTAGAATAAGATCGTCACTAAGAACATGGGAGTGAGGGGCGCCTGGGTGGCTCAGTCGGTTAAGCGTCCAGCTCTTGATTTCGGCTGCAGTCATGATCTCAGGGGCCTGGGACCAAGCTCCACGTCAGGCTGCATGTGCGGCTCAGAGTCTGCTGGAGGATTTCTCTCCCTCTCCCTCTCCCCCTGCTCATGTGCTCTCCCTTCCTCTCTCTCTCTCTCAAATAAATAAATCAATTTAAAAAAAAAGCGTGGGAGTGAAGGTAATCGTCCCAGCTGTGCCACTTACTGGCCCTGTGGCTCTGAGGAGTATACTCACTTCACTTGGCCACAGTGTCTTCATCTGTAGGTAGCGATGAAACAGTACCCATTGCCCACGGTTTTGATTGGGGTAGAACATGTAAAATGCTCGGCGCGGTGCCTGGTGTGGCGTCACTGCTCCGTGAGTAGAGGCAGTGATGATGGCAGCGGTTAGAAGGGCAGACTTAGGACCAGAGCGGGGATGTGAGAATGGGGTAAGTTCCACCCTGTTTTCCTTTATAGAAGCATCTCTTCATCCCTCCCTGTCCCTCTCCCTTTTGCCTGTGTAGGGGACTGCTGACCTTTGCCAGGAACCAGAGCTATTGGTGTCTTTAAGTGGCCAAAGTCAGTAGATTCTCAGGCAGGAATGGTGACAGGGAGGAGTCTTGTTCTCTTGAGTAACAACCTAGATTCTCTCCTGGTGACCATTCTGATCCTGGATGTTCGTTGTAGTTTAGAGGCTTTAGCTAACCCCTTTCCACCCATGGTGTGGTGCCTTCTTCCCAGAGAGGAAGGTGGGCGCTACAGTCATGCAGGGGGGGGCCTGGCGGTCTGTGGGCCACGCCTAACATTGTAAGTAATTGTTGACCTACGGGACCCTCCTGTGAAGGGCTGACCCTTGTTCCTCAGAGCTCCACCTGGTGTCCTGACTGCTTTGAATAGCACCAGGCTAGTCTTACAGGGCAGACTTTCTGGCCCCTGGGCTGTGATGGAGCAAGAAACATCTTCCTCTCTAAAATAACCCTTCCGTCCATTTTGGGATGTAGAGAATGGGCCTTCCTGGGGTGAATGAGCAGTGAGCAGTGTTTCTCCTGTGGTTGACTGTGGCTCTTAGTGAACAGGGGAGCTGAGGTACAGAGCTTTTGGAGTTGACCCTTGTTCTTTGCGTTTCTGATCTGTGAACCTCGACCTTTCTTCCCCCTCTCTGGAGGCCCTTTATACTAGCCTGGTAAGACACACATTTTAGAAAAGGAAAAAGGTGAGGAGGGGGATGCGGCATGGATGGGTACAGGGACGGAAGATTCCACGGGGAAAGGGGTAGGACAGACGCACTGGACCAAGCAACAGGGCTCTGGTGATGGATGGGAAATTGGAGACGGTCAGTCAGGGGTGTTTCCTGAAGGGCCGATGGGAGAGGATTCTGTAAGTCAAAGCAGAGATCCTGGATTTAGGAACATTCTGTGAACAGCTGGCTTGAACGTTCCTGCTACTGTTCAGCACCGAATACACGCCTGCTTTGAGGGTGAAGGTCCAGTGGAGAGAGCGGGGCTCAAGGTCCCGGGATTCCTCTGCCTTAGTAGCTCTCATCCTCGTACTTTTGAACCTTTAACGTGAAGTCCGCTCTCCCCACTGACTTCACTTCTGTACCCTCTGGGGGCTGTGGCTCAAAGGTGACCAATGCCCATACTGAGTTTGCAGGGTCCAGCCTGCACAACTCCAAGCAAAACTCCCCACTTCTAAAATCGTTTCAGATCTGATATAGGAGGGTTACTTGTCCTGCCCATCAGCATCTTCCCCCTGCTTCCCCCCAAGCTAATGTACTGTCTCAACCATGATGCTTTTAGCACACATTTGCCCTAAATTATGCCTGGTGAGATGTTGCCCATCAGCAGGCTTTTGCCACCACTCCTCCCCAAAGCTTCCTTGGTTTGGGTGTCTGCAAGGTTCCATATATATATATATATATATATATATATATATATATACACAGTTTTTACTTCTAAAGCAGTCTCATTTAAATACAGAAAGCCAGTTCTCTTCCCTGGAAGGATATAGAGCACGACTCAGGGGGTCTGGCTTGAGTCTGAGACCCCGGGGTTCTAGTGAAAAGGGCAGTGTACTTACAGGTAGGATTAGATTGGTATCCTACTTTGGTGGCTTCTCTGCCAGTTCTCTCCTGCGCTAAATGCACGGGTACCTCCTCATCCATCCTCGTCCCCTCCCTGCCACGGAGATGCAGCCATCAACTTGACAGTGCTGTGAAAAAACCACTCCGTGGCTCTTCCTCTGTACAGGACACAGGATTAGGTGAGGTTCTTGCCCAATTAATCTATGAGATGAGACTGCCCCAAACACATAAAATGAAGATGCGGGTTGTACGCAGTGGCGTCGGAGAGAGCAGCACTGTAGAGACGTACCGGACGTTGTAAAGACGTAATGACAAAACGTTTGAGCCCTGAGTGGGGAGACAGCATGGTCAGCGTAGGCACAGAAGCCAGAGCAGGGCTCCCGTCCTGCCTATGTCTCTTCCCACATGTGGGAAAGTCACCTGTGAGCCCCAGCTTGCTCGTCTGTAAAATGACCGTGCTACCCCACCTTGCAGGGTTCCCGTGACAGCAAGATGAGGTGACATAGGTGACATTCCCAGTGTGGTGCCTGGGATGCCAGGAGAATGCAAGAAATCGTAGCTACTGCTATTATGTATTTTTTTAATGAATTAGTTTTTTAAATATTAACCAAAAAATACCTATTTAATGTAGATAATTTTGACAATATAGATGAGAATCTATGAGTATCAGAGAAACTTATCACCCCAAACCCCAGTGCCCAGAGATAACCACGGTTAGCATTTAGATATATATATCCTTTGGTCATTTTTCTGTGTGATAAACAGGTAGCATATTCTTAAGAAAAAGAAATCTGAAAAAAAAATCTGATCAAACTATGTAATTGTGTACAATGTTTTATTAAAATATAGTCACATATATTATTAAATTGCCTACTACATCTTTTTTATATATGCATTTTAAAGTGCATGTATAGGAGTGCCTGGGTGGCTCAGTTGTTAACCGTCTGCCTTCAGCTCAGGGCGTGATCCTGGCGTTCTGAGATCGAGCCCCGCATTGGGCTCCTATGCTGGGAGCCTGCTTCTTCCTCTCCCACTCCTCCTGCTTGTGTTCGTTCCCTCTCTCTCTGGCTGTCTCTTGCTCTGTCAGATAAATAAAAAAAATCTTAAAAAAAAAATAAAATGCATGTATAGTATCTATTAAAAAGCCAGATCATATCAGAAGGTGTATAATAAAAAACCAAGGTCTCCTGCTCTATGCTTTCTTACTCCCCGAGTCTTCCTCCTGGCTAGTGATCTTCTTGAGGGGAGGTGCTAGTTTAATTTACATTTGAACACCCTGTACTTAGTACAGTGCATATGGGCTCTCTTTACCAGGGGGCTCTTTAAAAAAAAAAAACAACAGATTTAAGTCAACACTTATTATAGAACATGACATACTCCTTAAAAAACATGCAGCTGAGACGTGTCAAGCTGATTCATTTTATAGAAGCTTGGAGAGGCTGTCCAAATCCTTGGCTGTATCGTATGGAGATTTTATTGACTGGAATGTTGCTTTTGGTTTAGATTTTCAATTTTAGTATGTCTTTTTGCTCTAGGAGATGTTGTAGTAGTGGAATTGAGCTTTGTATCTGTTAGATTAGGTTAGCTAACGAGAAAAAAGTTACCCAACGTAACAATGGCTGAAATAAAAAATCTTCTTTTCTTGTATGTAGAAGTCTGGCAGGAGACAGCCCATAGTTAGCATGGCATCTCCATTGCATAAGCCCGAGACTCCTTCCCGTTCACAGCTCTGCCGACTTTGGGGCAGGATCTTACCCTCAAGGTCCAAGGTGGCAGCTAGATCTGCAGCCATCACATCTGTGTTCCAGGCAGCACAGTGCAGGGAGGGGTGAAGAAGGACGGAAGGCTGTGAGCTGGGACCTCTACAAGACAGGATGCAGAAGGCAGCCACTTGATACTTCTGAGCCAGCTGGTTGTGCTTTGGGCCAGGGAGGATGTGAAATGTAGTTAATGTTACACGTGGCCAGGTGCCCATCCTGCACTTGAGGGTTCTGTTACTCTGGGATGAGGGGAGAATAACCACGGAAGGGCGACTGCCAGTCTGGGTCACAGCTTTCAGGCCCTTTTCCTATCATTAATCCCTTGTTAGTCCTTCCATGATACGTTGCCAGGATTGCTAATGTAGCGATTCTTTTCTGCTGTGTTTTCAGTTTGTTTTCTCTTTCTCATGGAATGCTGCTGACTCTGTCCTTCTGTTTTAACCCTTCCTTGGAGAATTCTCTCTCATCCACGCCTCTGGAGTCAGAGGCTTCAAGACACCTGCTTGATGTGAGATGGTGGCCAACAGATAGATCTTTTCGTCAAGGGCGGTAGCCTTCCGCTTTCTGCCCGCGGGCTTCCGGTCATGTCCTAGAGATCACTGGTTCCCAGTGGTGGGCTGCAGACCCCGGGCGCGGGGCTGCTACAAGGTCTGTTTGAATCTAAGCGTGTTTGCCGAGAGTATCTCATAGCATCTGTGGACCAGCCTCTCTGGAGTTCAGTCTCCACATCTCAAAGTGCCTTCCTGACTTCCCGAGGGAATTCCGATTACGGACGCGAATCACTGAGCCCGCGGTGCAGCACGCGCCGAAGCCCCCGTAAACATTAGCTCTCATGAGTGTTTTCTTCTTAAGCAACACTAAAAGTACATCGACCATCATGGTAGCATTTGCTCAAAGCTGAAAGGACGTATTTCAAGAGGTCGGAAATCACTGCTGTAGCCTCTTTGGTGATTCTGATGTCGCCAGCCCTTCAACAGGTTTGGGGAGCATCGTCTAAACGGATTCACTCAGAAACCCTTGGGGATGAATTGTATTCATTTATTGACTCAATCAGGAAAAATACTTCTTGAGCGTCTGTTATGGCTCCTCGGGTTAGAGGCGTGGAAAGGGAGGCTGTCGTGGTTCGGTTGTGCTCCGGCTCTGGGTCACAGGACAAGGTCGCTGTGCTGAGTGTTGTCTGGCTGCGCCCGGAGCACTTTCACACATCCAGTGCTTTCTTTTGTTTTTTGTTTTTTTTTAAAGATTTTATTTATTTATTCGACAGAGATAGAGACAGCCAGCGAGAGAGGGAACACAAGCAGGGGGAGTGGGAGAGGAAGAAGGAGGCTCATAGCGGAGGAGCCTGATGTGGGGCTCGATCCCATAACGCAGGGATCACGCCCTGAGCCGAAGGCAGACGCTTAACCGCTGTGCCACCCAGGCGCCCCTCCAGTGCTTTCTTTTGGTTTCCTCTTCCCACCAAGAGAGGGTGGACCCTAAATCCCCGAGCACGCGGTTCTCTCGCCTTTCTGTGGCGCTTCTGACGGGGACTTCTGGCTGCCCGTGCTGAGTGTTGCCGGGAAGCATGGCTTCGCTGGTTGTGCCAGTGGACCTCGGTGGAACTCTGTGGACATTGCTGACCTGGCTGCGGCCTCAGCGGCTGCATCTCCTACTGGCCATCTTCAGCCTGCACCGCACCTGCCGAGGCGGAGAGTCGGGGAGTCTAGGTGGTGAATCATTTGCCTTGGTAAGCAAGTCTGGCCTCTCTTGGCCCTGCCTGGAGGGACAGAGTGGGCTGAGGGCCAGGGGCCAGGAGAGGCCAGGAGAGGCGTGCTGGCCGTGCTCCCACCGCACGCTAGTGCTCCATGAGGCAAGCCCTTCCAGGTGGCTCTTGCTGCGTCAGCACCACAGGAAGGCTGCTGTGTGTGAGCCACCGACCTGCTGGCACTCTGGGCTGCTGGGTGGGGCTGGAGCCGGAGATCTTCCTTCCTCCACTGGAGACAACAGGCAGCAGGAAGCAAAGGTCTCTAGTGCTGACTCAGGTGCCCTGAGGCCGGGCTGTGTCTAGTGAATGGGGCTTTTCTCTGGGGTAGAGTCATCTTGCCTGACTCCTCTTTGCCCTCGGGTTTAGCTCTTATTCAGCTGGGATGGGTGGTGGAGCTTGGCAGCCCCAGGGAAGCCCCGCACTGCTTTTAGGGAGTTACAGACTCAGAGAACGTCGGAGAACAGCAGCCTGCTGCATATCGCACAGTGGTGGAGCAGAACCCAGACATTCTAGGCCTTCAGCTCTTGCTGTTTCTCTCTACCTTGTTGCCGCTCAGAGACTGTTCCTGCTAAGGTGGGAGGGAGGGGATGACGGGGCGTAGATCTGGTGGTTGAACTGAGCTTTGGCAGGACCAAGCAGGAGCACAGGTTTTGCACAACTGGAGAAATGGGAGATCTAAGCCAGGGAAAGGTCCCTTGCAGGGTGCCCTTGGGTACAGACCATACCAGTTTCCTTCTCCCTACACCGAGAAAACAAAACTGCGGCAAGATCCCGGGCTAGGATGGCATATTGAACACGTGCACAGACTGCGTCTGCTGGTGCTCGCTCTCCAAACCCGGCTAAAACTGCAGGAGCTCACACAGCTGGCAGGAGAGGAGGCCATGGCAACCTAGCTTGGGAAGCTGGAAAACAGGTGAGTGAACGGTAACTAGCTGACTTAAGACATTTGAGAAAGATCATTTTAAGCTGACAGTGAGGAAAGCAAAGAACCAGTCAATCAGTTTATATCACAGACACCTAAAAAGTCTCACAACGGGCAGCACCAGGTACCTGGAGCTGGGGCGAAGTGGGGTCCTCAAGTAAAAAAGGTCAGGTAGCAACGGTATGACATGCAGTGGAGTCACGTGGATCTTTCTTCTCCAGTCGTGCAGCCACCTGACCACCTCTCCTTTTGGAAGGAGTAGATGGTTTCTGGACAGGGACACAAGGCACAGTGGAGGGTGTGAGTACTTGACAAAGAAAAGGAGGGATGAAGTGAGTGTTTACAGGCTGAACCCTGCATTTTGAGACCACCTCGGCCCTCCATGTGACTGGCTTCCCAGCACACTGGCAGCCAGGACTCCCCTTTCCTAGCCGTTTGGAAGAGTACTGCTCCCTAAGAGCACCTGACCAGCTCAAGAGAAGTGACCTCGTGGGGCACCTGGGTGGCACAGTCGTTAAGCATCTGCCTTTGGCTCAGGGCGTGATCCCAGCATTATGGGATCGAGCCCCACATCAGGCTCCTCCTCTATGAGCCTGCTTCTTCCTCTCCCACTCCCCCTGCTTGTGTTCCCTCTCTCGCTGGCTGTCTCTCTCTCTGTCAAATAAATAAATAAAATCTTAAAAAAAAAAAAAAAAAGAGAAGTGACCTCGTCTTGCCTAGGCTGACCCGGATCTCCCCACCATGAAGCTCAAAATTGACAGATTCCCCCTATGTGCTAGGAGGTTCTAGTCTGCTTTGGGTTTTTCACGCCTTTCCCTGCCTACTTACTATGGAAAACTTACAAGCAAGAATAATCCTAACGAGCCCTTGTACTCACCAGTTTCAACACTGGCCAGCTCATGGGAAACCTTCTTTCTTCTGTCATCCCACTCATTTCCCAGCCTTGATTATTTTGAAGGAAATGTGTAGCATCATTTCATATTTTTTGGTAGATATTTCAGTATGTACTTTAAAATGTAAGGACTTCTTTTTAAAACCAAAGCACAATCTGGTTTTCAATCATGAACAGACAACCAAGGATTGCTCTGACTCTGAGCAAAGGAGCATTAGACGCCGAAGCACAAACAGGAAAAGCAGCTAAAGCAAACTGCGCTGGGAGAAAACAAAGAAGTAAGAAAGAACCATCAGTGATATACTCAGGTAGAAGAAAAGATACTGTGCCCGTATTATAAAAACAGCTATTACACAGATACATTTATGCTTGCCACTCCAAAAAAAAAAAAAAAATTCAGAGGAAAAAGAGCTCCCTTAGCAATTAAAACCATGATAGGGAAATGAAAAACCCAATAGAAGGGTTCGAAGGTAAAGTGACGATATCTCCAAAAGAAGAGCAAAAAGGAGAAAAGATGGGGAAAATAGAGGAAAAAAGATCAGAAAATTGGAGGACCAGTCTAGAAAGCCCACACCTGAATAACAGAGGTTCTAGAGACAACAGAAATATAGGTGAGGAAATTAACAGTAAAATACTTCAAGAAAATTCTCTGTAACTGAAAGACATGAGTGTGCAGATTTCGAAGTACTAAGTTCTCACCTCAAGCCGCATCCTCTAAGATTTCAGACCACAGGGGACTAAGAAGAGAGTAGAAATTTCCCAAAGGAAAAAGACACATCACTTACAGAGCATCAGGAAGCAAAATGGCGTTGAGGCTTCTTAACAGCAGTGTTACAAGCAAGAAAAGGATGCATAATGTCTTCAAAATTATGGAGGGAAATCTCTAATCATTTTTATACCAAGTGAAGGGATGGAAAATAGACATTTCCCAACAACAACAAAGAAGCACCTTCCATGCATCCTTTTCTAAGGAGTTACTAGAGAACACACACCACCAAAACAAGAGAAGAAGCCAGCAAAGAGAGAAAGTGGGGTGCCAGACATAGCGATTAATTAACACAGGAGAGGGATGAGGGAAAAGCCCCCATGGACTGTGAAGGGGAACTCCAAGAGCATGGCTGGGCACCAGACCTAGCGGTTGGGCAGTTGACATCTGGCAGTGTGACTCAGGGCTGTCATCGCCAACTCAGTGGCTGGTGGTGTTATTGATTTAACCTGAGGACTCATTGCCTGGAGGAGCCTGGTCCAGATTCTTATCTGCACTTGGCCTTTTTGCTCATGTGCTGGTGAAGCTCCTGTGCATTCCTTCTTGCCCCCCTTACCGGATAGACGAGTGTTTTCTTTGCCCAACCCGAGAACTAGAGGTAGGCCAAGGTGAATTTAGAGCTAGGAAATATAGAAGAGCTCATGCTTGTGTATGTGACCTTATTTGGAAATTGAGTCTTTGTAGATGTAATCAAGTCAAGATGAGGCTGCACTAGATTAAGACTGGCTCTAATCCAATGACTGGTTTCTGTATAAGAAGAGAGAAGTTTGGATACGGACACACAGAGATTAGAAGGCCACGGGAAGACACAGAGACAGAGACACACAGGGCACACAGCCAGATGAAGACGTTGGAGTTAATGCTGCCCTGATTCAAGGAGCACCAAGAATTGCTGGCAGCCACCAGCAGCTAGAAGAGGCAGGGAAGGATTCTTCCTTTCCCAGAGCCTTTGAAGGGAGAGGAGCCCTGCTGACACCTTGACTTTGGACTAGAAGTCTAGCCTCCAGAACTGAGAGAGAGTAAGTTTCTGTTGTAAGCCACCACATTTGTGGTAGTCATGTGATATGGCAGCCCAGGAAAACTAGTACACCCAGCTCCATTTTTATTTGCCCCTCACTCTTTCCAAACTAAATAATATCTTATTTAGGGATGTATATGTAGGTGGTGAAATTATAAAAAGAAGTAAAGGAATGAATGATAGAAGTCGGGAAAGGGATGTGATGGGGAGGGACACACGGAGCTTCTCAGGGACTGGATGGGGTCACAGGAGTTTTCATCTCCTTTTCTTTAGACCATACACACACTCTTCTATGTGTATATACATATGACAATAAATTGGGGGGAAAAAAGACTAAACCAAGCAGAGCACAACCCTCAAAAGAGAGGTAGACCAGTTGCTTAATCTGGGAGAGATGGTGCTGATTCATTCAAATTACGTGAAGGTCTGGGGACGGGAGTCTTGGTGCCAAGGTGAATATTTAGCAAATCAGAGCCCCTTGTGCTAATGGAGATGAATAATAAATAAGAAATCTCAAAATGATAAATCATCAACCAAAGCTACATTTACCATTACGACATATGGGAGTGTCTCCTCAGTTATGCCAAGTTTTGAGAGCCTGTCCTCCAGCTAAATGATATTAGGTCAGACTCCAAGCCCTCTGTGGCCACCCCCGCCTGACTCATTTCTCCCTCTGATAACCTAACAGGAGCTGGCCTTTTAGGTGGTCTGTACGAAATACCACTGAATCCCATAGAAAAGTCACTCCACCTCTCTATATTCATGGAGGTTCGACATTCGTTTTGGCACTAGTTTGCCTTTATTCCTCTCAACACTTCTAAATATTTCTTTCTAACAGACGGAAGGCCTAGGGTCAGAGTTTGACCTGTGACAAGATCTACTGAAACTTAGTAACAGTTGTTTTTGTTTTCATTTCATTTATTTGTACAGGTTAGCTGATAATAGAATATTTGTGTTTTTCATTTATAACAATATAAGATTTCTTTTAGTAATTTTTAAAAAGTCAATGCAAAGAAAAATATTAAGTAAATGGTGTATGGGTGGTATCCTGATCTGGAAACAATCATGAATAATGTCCATGGGTTATGGAGGTTTGGAAAACTGCTTATCTTCGTGATTGTAGCAAAACGTAGGCCCTTATTGATGTACACTTTGTCTTGACCTAATACCCAATTTTATCTTGTATCTTTCCATACAGTCTGCACAGAAGGCCCTTAAGGGCAGAATCACTAGCTTATCCTCCCTGCGGTCCCCCACCCGACCTGGCAGCAGCTGGATGTGTTAGTCACCAGTGACCCCTGGCCGAGGTGTTCCTGTCTCTCCAGTCTCATTATCTTGCCTGGTACACGCTGGCTCCCCTTCATGCCTCAGGGATGGATGGCCCTGGGGGGATGCCCCCCCCCCCGCCCAGCACCCATGGGATAGGGAAGTGGGTAATCTGAGAAGATGCACAAGATACTTCTTCAGTGAAATAAATGGCCAGTGAAGGGTCAGTTCTTTCAGAGAGTCTGGTTCTGTGCTGGTTCCTGGAGGGAGAACAGCGTGGGTTCCAGAAGAAAGAGAATAGGGTTTTTGCCCTTGAGGAGTCCTGTTTATCTTCTTCCAGAGGAGCTTATGAGACACATGCATGCAACACTTGGGAATGATTTAGGGGAAGTACATAGTGTTAAATTGTGTGATAATGTTTTGGGGAACTAAAGGAGTAATTCAGGAAACGGGGGAGCAGTGAAGACTAGTTAACCAGTGACTGTCTAGGGATCTGGCAGAAATTGAAATAAGCCCGAAAGATAATAGGATTCCTTTCTGTCCTCTGGATGGCACAGCACATGAAGAGAGGTCTGGCTTTGGAACCCCCCTCCATTCCTCTCTGACTGTGGGCAACTGACTTAACCAGTCTGTGTCCGTTTCAGCATGGGTAAAAGAGAGGAAATATTTGTGCCTACTTCATAGGGTTGATTTAAGGATTAACTAAGGCATTGTATGTAGAGCTCTTTACATATATTATGCAAAGAGCATCATGCCGCTACATAGCAAGGGATCAGTAATGGGTAGCTAGCATTAATTTATCAACCATTCCATTTATTTCTACAGCAAAAAATTATTGCATGGTTATCATTTGTCAGGGACCCCCAGGCTTCCCACCAGTGTCCTCAGCACCGTGGACGCTGAGTCCCGTGGCTCGCACTTACAGAGGAGACCTTTAATCATCATAGTAACAATAATAGCTGTGGTGTCCCGAGTCCCTGTCTAGGTGTCAGGCACTCTGCTAGGTGCTTCGTTACTACATCGCCTTTAATCTTTATCCCCATTTTATAGAAGTGAGATTAGAAGCGCGGAGTTTATGGAACTTGTCCAGGGTCACATGTAGAGTGTCAAAGCTGGAATTTAAATTGTCTGCTTTTGGGTTTTTTTTCCTGATCTATACTGACTCTTGTTACTGCCACTCTATACCCATTACATCCCAAATTGAACTTGGCTTCCTTCAAGGGCTCTGCCTTTCAACTTCAGTCTGGGGTGCCACCATTCTACTTGTCACCCACGTCTGAAAGGCTGGGAACCTTCCCCTTCTCCTCCCCCTTCTCAAGCCTCTATCTGGTTAGTTACTAAGGCTTTTAGTTCAGATGCACCTTTTCCTCTCTGTTCCCCCTTCCTGGCCAGCAACCCCATTGACTTAGCCTGGTCTTGTTTTCAGCATTTGTTCTGCTGCCCTACCCGTGAGGGGTGAGCTTTATACTTGGATGGACTTCATTCGATTTTGAAAAAACGTTCTTAAATTTTCTAAGAAGGGAAGCACAATAATTTGTTTTTGCTGTGGCTATCAGTGGTAGGAGTTCAGAAGGGTCTCACTGCAGTAGTACAGAAGAGTGAGCTGCTGTGTTTATAACCTTTCTCTCCCCAGGGAAAGTGTACTGGGAGGGAACTACTCCATTCTGTTTTTAAAAGTAAAGCCTTTTTCTTTAACAAATGGGACAATTGGATATTCACATGCAAACAAATGAGGTTGAACACCCTTCTGTGATACACAAAAATGAACTAAGAATGGGTCAATGACCTAAATATAAGAGCTGAACCTGTAAAGCACTTAAAAGAAAACATAGAGGTAAATCTTCATGAACTTGGATTTGGCAATGGTATCCTTGATGTTACATCAGAAGCAGGACCAACAAAATGAAAAACAGATGAAGTGGACTTCATCTAAGTTAAAAGCTTTTGTGCATCCAAGGACATTGTCAGGTAAGTGAAAAGACAGCCTATAGAAAGGGGAAAAATATTTGCAAATCATATATTTGATAAGGATTTAGTGCCCAGAATATATAGAAAGAAGTCTTAAAAGAAGTATACAAACGGCAAACAAGCACATGAAAAAATGTTCAGCATCATTAGTCATTAGGGAAATGCAAGTCCAAACCACAGTAAGATACCACTCCACATCTGCTAGGATGGCTATAATTTTAAAAAGTAAATAAAAAGGAAAATAAGTGTGTTGGGGATGTGGAGAAATTGGAACCCTCATACAGTGCTGGTGGGGATGTAAAATGGTGCAGCTGCTGTGGAAACAGCAAACGTAGAATTACCATAATTACCTAGTAATTCCGCTCCTAGGTATGTATCCCAAAGGACTGAACACAGGTCCGGAAACAAAGAGACGTACCTATGTGTGCAGAGCGGCACTACCTCGCGATAAGCACAAGGTGGAAACAGCTCAAATGTCTGTCCTGGACAGGTGGCTAAACGAATTGTGGTGTATACATACCATGGCATAGTATTCAACCGTAGAAAGGAATGCCATGTGGCTACAGGCTGTAATATGGAGGGACCTTGAGAGCATCATGCTACATGGCATAACCAGATGTGTCACCTGTCGCACGATTCCATTTGTACATGGTTTCCACAATAGGAAAATCCATGGAGGTGGCACAGTGGTGGCTGCTGAGGGCCAGGTGGAGGGGAGAATGGGGACTGATTGCTGATGAGTATGAATTTCCTTTTTGGGGATGAAAAATGTTTTGGAACTAGATAGAGATCGAGAGTCATAGCCAGGATTACTGGCTGGCTTCTGAGAACAGCCTCTCCTCCTTGCTGAAGTCAAGACCCCAAGGCCAGGGATTTCTAATTCTGATGCTTTCAGGGGTCTGACAGATGGGGAAACCTGTTTGAAGTCCGCTGGATTTCAGGCAGCAGGGTGTGGGGGGGACTAGGTGGAACTGGACTGGACCTGCCCTGTCTGATGGCACTCATACTCAGGCAGATCTTTCCTGGGCTGATTCTTGCCCCATCTCCATCATTCTGCCAGCCCTCTTAAGCCATCTGACAGACGAGGGTATTTAAAATGTCGTCTTCACCAGGCCATTCGTTTTCTAAAACTCCATTTCCTCCAGTAGAACCTAAACTTCTTTGCTCCCCCTTCCAGCATAGACTCTGTGGAAGCTGAGCTGGCTCTATGTATCGTGAAACTGTTACCCTCCTCCCACTTACCCGGTCCCAGCACCTGGAGTCGGGGGTGGGGGGGTGGGTAACAAGACCAAACCCCACTGGCTGTGTAAGCGGATGGGCTCACTCCGAATCTTTGGTTTAAGGGCGTCTTAGAAATGGTCAGCGGCTGGTGGCTGCCTCAGTACAGGGAATGAGGAGTTTCTTAGTGCCGCTGGCCCAGCAATTTGAGCGCATATTTGTCTGTTATCTGTGCTGGCAGAGATGGGGAGGGGGCACAGAAGAATCTGGAAAGATTTTTGTTATTTGATGACATGGAGACAGTTTTTTTTTTTTTTTTTTAAATCTGTCCAAGCCTTTAGAGGCTTGGATCCATTCAACTCAGAGCGGGGTGGGGTGTGTCAGGGGAATCCGAGACAGGGTGTGGAGGAAGGACACCCAGTCCATTAGATCTAGGGAGGGGCTGGCACTGTTTTCTTTGTGCTTCCAGCTCTGTAGCTCCTTGTAATCCCTCTTCACTGCTGATTTTCTGAAAAGCAGCACGTAGGATGCAGAGATCTTTGGCCCACATCCTTCCAATATGTAACAATTCAGTGGACACTTGCAGGCTCAGGGCAGGAAGAGAAAAGTACAGTGTGTGATTTGAGGGACCTGCCTAAGACCCTTACCCTCAAAGGCACCCCCAAGCCCCTCCTTGGTACCCAAAGTACCACCATCACAGGTCCCTTTCTTTAGATACTGAAAGAGTTTGAGCTCTCAGAGAGTCTTAAATTGCAAAGATCTCTCAGAGAGGTAAAGGTAAAGCCTTCTTAAGAGCCCCTCAGTGGGAGTCAGTGGAGAATCAACCCAGGAAGGGTGTAACCCGGCCCATGTAGGGCTCAGAACTCATTTTTTCATTGTTTACCTAGACAGAGTGGCTGGAAGAACTGAGGCAACCTGTTTTTAGTTGTTATTCAGTCTTCAATGGGTTCCTTTCCCCACCCTCCCCATTTGGACTTGAATAGCAGGGAGGGGGAGAGACCCCTCTTCCTTCTCTGAAATCCTGAGTGTAGAGCTCTGAATTCTAGGCGGTTCAGTGTCCAGCTCACGAGAGGTGGTGCTTACATGGAACCTTCAGAACCATCCTACTTGTGCAAATGGAGGTCTGGCTTGCTCGCATCCATCACCCGCTCAGAGTTCCTTGGCTTAGCTTACAGCACTTTAGTCAGTTAGCGTTTCTGCTCTTTTTAGGAAGATTGGCTCCTGCAAGGGGACACATATCCCTGGAACCATCCTGTTGGGGAGGTGGTCGCCTCGTCTACCATCCTAGGAGAGCCAAGATGGCTCCACACGGTGGTGCTTTGGTGTTAGAACTCGGGAGACAGGCCCAGGGTATAACTGATTCGGTGCACTATTTCTTCTTCTTGGGTCATATCCACAGAGAGATTCGTGGCTGTGAACATGTGTGTACCCTTTGACTTCTCCAATTTGTCAGCCTGGGAGTGAGTTCCCAGATCAAGGGGAAATCTCTGTGCCCAAAAACATGTTTTCTTACAGGCTTAAGTAAAGTAACTTGGAGAGGTTCATAGAAACTGTCCAGGCACAGTCTGAAACCTTGAAAATCCACTGTGTTCCACCATTCCTTGTGGTCTGAGAGTGGTTATGGCCCAGGAGTGCCCAGGCAGACAGGAAGCCCAAGTAGGCTCTCCTCAGAAGGGTCAGCTGTGACCTCACGGCTCCTTCCATAGGGTGTGAATGGGCTGTACGCTGTGAGGGTTAGTAGAGAGGACTCGAGTCCGGCTGCCTGCGTTGCAGTCCTGGCTTATTCGTTGGTGCTGTATCTCAGTTTCCTCATCTTGTAGAAAGGATATGGCAATGGCATCTACCTCGTAAGGTGGTTGTGAGTTAAAGATAATGCCTATTAAAGACTTGGCACAAAAATCTTACCAAAAATGATGGTTCCTACCATCCGTCCATGGTAGCTACCCTGGGAGCCTGAAGGAGAGGACAAGAGTCTGGCAGGAGGGCTCTGTATTCACTGGTTTTCTTATGATTAATAAAGACTTTCTGATTTCTTCTGTGTCTTTTCCTTGCCCAGTATTGATCCTCCAGAAGGTGGAGAACGGAGACCTGAGCAACAAGATTCTGAAGATCACTGATTTCGGCCTGGCTCGAGAATGGCACCGAACCACAAAGATGAGCGCAGCGGGAACATATGCTTGGATGGCACCCGAAGTCATTCGTGCCTCCATGTTTTCCAAAGGCAGTGATGTGTGGAGGTAAGGTCCAGAGGCTCAGGGTCAGTGCTTCCCAGATCTCTTTTGGCTGCACACACATTTCAGGACTTGGAGACTTGAGGATGCGTAGACTCCCAGGCTCTCCAAATACGTCTAAGCGACCCCTTCAGAGCAATCTACAGTAATTTCCAGGTTGGCATGGGACCGTTTCCAATGCCTTCACCTACCCAAAGTCCCTTTAGTGCTGTGGCAGGTACCACCTCTATGTGTTGGTGATTGCTCCGTAGGAAAGACCGGTAGATCCCAGGGGCAGTGGACACTCCCATATCTGACCATAGGGTGGCGAGGGCACCCGGTCATTCCTGGGAACCTTCCCCGGGGTCATCCTGGCTGCCTTAGTAACTGTGGCTGTTACTGCTGGACTTGTCCCCATGGTAAGCTCTTCAACTGATGAGTATTCTTTGTGCGATCTCTTTCATTTTCGTGGGTTGGAAATTATCCTTTCTAGTTGTCTGGTTAACCTTTTAGTCAGGGCTCTATCTGTTGAACAGTGATATAGAAATGGGAAAAGATGGGTCTTAAGCAGATACCCAGAACCTCAGGGTCACAGATTAGACCAATCACCCCCCTAGTAAATATCAGCCCAATAGGTCATAAGGACATGGATCTAAAAACCTTGTCTTCAATAAATAAATAAATTAATTAATAAAAATCTTGTCCTCACTGGTGGGAGGATGAGCTTCTTCAGAGTGCATCGTCATGGCTGAGCCATAGTAACGTCACGTGGTATGCCAAAAGAAAGGACTATACGTTATCATTGTACTTGGCCCATGAAGTTGTTTCTTCCTGCTGAGTTGTACAGTGAGCTTGTGTGTGTATATGGTAAAATAAGATTTTATTTATTTGAGAGAAAGAGAGAGAAAGCACACATGAGTAGGGGGGAGAGGGAGGGAGACAAAGGGGGGAAGAATCACAAGCAGACTCTGTGCTGAGTGTGGAGCCCGAGGCAGGGCTCAGTCTCACGACCCTGAGATCATGACCTGAACTAAAGTCAAGAGTCGGATGTTTAACCGACTGAGCCATCCAGGCACCCTGAGTGTGTATTTTAAGTAACAGCTTTATTGAGATCTTAATTATAAAGTTCACCCTTTAAAATGTATAAGTCAATGCTTTGTGGTAATTTACCAAATTTGTATAAATCACCATTGTTTAATTGCTAGGGCCACTGTAACAAATTACCACAGACCTGGTGGCTTTAAACAATGGACATTTGCAGTCTGGAGGCCCGAAGTCTGACATCAGTATTAGAAGGGCTACACTCCGTGCAGAGAATTGAGGGGAGATTCTGTTCCACATAAGGATTCTGAGTATAGGACATGGACATATCATTTTAGGGTTACCATTCCAACCACTACAACTGCTGTTTCCAGAATATTTTTATCACACCACAAGAAACCCAGTGCCTATTAGTAGTCCTTCCTGAACCTGCCTCCCCCTACCCCCAGCAACTACTAATTTACTTTCTGTCTCTGTGGGTTTGCCTGTTGTAGACATTTCATATACATGGAATCATACAATATGTGGTCTTAGTGACTGGCTTCTTTTATCACATTTTCAAGGTTCATCCACGTTGTAGCTTGAGTCAGAACTCTGTTCCTGTTTGTAGCGGAATAATGTTCCGTTGTATGGAAATTTGTTTATCCATTCATAAGTTGCTGGACATTTGAATTGTTTCCACTTTTTGGCAGTTGTGAATAAGGCCGTTGTGGACATTTTTATACAAGCTTTTGTGTCAACATATCTTCAGTTCTCTTGAGTATATACCTGGGAATGGATTTGCCAAGCCATGTGGTAATTCTGTTTAACTTTCTGAGGAACCACCAAAATATTTTTTTACCACAGCTATATCATTTTCCATTTTCATTAGCAACATAGGAGGGTTCTGATTTCTCTCCATCCTCTCAACACTTGCTATTATATGTCTATTATATTGCTGTCCTGTTAGATATGCAGTGGCATCTCATTGGAGTCTTGGTTGTTTCTGTAATGACTACTCATGTTGAGCACCTTTCCATGTGCTTATTGGCCATTTGTATATCTTTTCTGGATACATGTCTATTCACATCCTTTGCCTATTTTAAAATTGGGTTATTTGTCGTCTTCTTTTTAAGTTGAAAGAGTTCTTTATATATCCTTAATACAAGTCCCTTATCAGATACATGATCTGCAAATATTATCTCCCTTATTGTGGGTCTTTTTCTTTTTACTTTCTTGATGGTGTTCTTTGAAACACAAACATTTTTAATTTTGATGAAGTCCAATTTATCTATTTTTTTCTCTGGTTGCTTGTGCTTTTGGTGTCATATTTAAGAAATCATGCCCAAGGTTATGAATATTTATACCTATGTTACCTTTAACTTCATTTTTTTGCCTGTGACTACAGTAGTCCCTGCTTATCAGTGGTTTTATTTTTTTATCGTTTCATTTACCCGCGGTCAATCATGGTCTGGAAGGTCAGACCTATCATCAGAATACCTAACTCTGTGTCACAATGCTTACATCATTCACCTCACTTCATCTCATCACGTAGACTTCTTATCATCTCACATCATCACAAGAAGAAGGGTGAGTGTAGAGCTGTGAGATTTTGAGAGAGAGCATATTTTCACAACTTTTATTATAGTATATTGTTCATCTCTTACTGTGCTTAATTTATAAATTAAACTTTATCATAGGTATGTATGTATAGGAAGAAACATATATAGGGTTCTTGGGGCCCCTGAGTGGCTAAGTCTGTTAAGCATCTGACTCTTGGTTTTGGCTCAGGTCATGATCTCAGGATTGTGAGATTAAGCTCTGTGTCAGGCTCTGCACTGAGCATGGAGCCTGCTTGAGATTCTCTCCCTCTCCCTTTGCACCTCCCCTGCTTGTGTGCTTTCTCTGTCTCTCTCTCTCTCTCAAAAAAAGAAGAAGAAAAAGAAACCCAGGTTCGTTCTGGGCCCCTCAGTGCATTGTTCTTGTCTGAATGGTTACATCTGAGTGACTATTAGTTCCGCATTATATTCTGCAGAAACGGAGAAAAAAGAGCTTATCCATTGGCAAGCAGCTTGTCTTTGATTTGGAGACAACGCAGAAGTCGTGCGCATGTCTTCTGTACGTACCCATTGCGTGCTCTCGGTTATGTGCACACACTTGGCTCCAAAGGAGGGAGGCAAATGTAGGCTCCAGCTGGATAACTGTGTGTCCAGCTAAAACTCTTATTATGGAAGAAGGGGAGAATGGATTTGGGGGACAGTCAGCCACTTGCCACAGTCAGCTTCCATGCTGCAGCATTTCCTGCAAGCAGCAGTGTATTGGAGCCCATCAGATGGGCCGTTAATCCCACCCTCCTCGAGCCTACTTACCTAAGTGGCTCCAAGTGATCTTGTACATTCACCAGAGGAAATCTTGTGCCCGTTGCTATATTTACAATATGCATACCCTGGTAATGGTATTTACCACCTACACAAATGCTTATGAGCGAGGCTGTGTGCTAAACGCTGTGCCTCTTTTTTTTATCTCATTTGTTCCTCACAAGACGTTGTTATACAGATGAGGTGACAGAGGCTGAGATGGTTTAAGTCACTTGCCTAAGTTCCGCCAGGTGGTAGAGGTAAAGCTGTGACTAGAACTAGATATGTCTCAGGGCGCCTGGCTGGCTCAGTCCATTAAGAACCTGCTTTCAGCTCACTTCATGATCCCAGGGTCCTGGAATCGAGCCCCGCATCAGGCTCCAGGGAGTCTGCTTCTCCCTTCCCTCTGCTGCTCTGCCTGCTTGTGCTCTCGCTCTCTCTGTCAAATAAATAAATAAAATCTTAAAAAAAGAAAGAAAGAAAGAAACTAGCTATGTCTCTTGGAACTTTGTGCCTATAGCCCTGTTGTCGTTGGTATACTCTTGTTCCTGCACTTTGGGCGCCTCTTCCAGGATGATTGGCCCACCATGCCTGGGGCCCAGCAGGATGTCCCAGAGGGGACCCAAGCATGCCTAGGAAGTTGGACAAAGCTCATTCCCAAATTGACTTATAATTCGTTTACTCATTCAGGAATTGTTTGTTGAATGCTAACTCTGTGCCAGGTACTAGGCTGAGCTTGCATCCACCCCCCACCCTCCTGGAACTCCTTGGGGTCTGGGGCCTCTCGGCCTCTGCTGGTGCTGGGTGCCCAAGGCCAGCTGAGTTTGTCTTGCTGCTTTTCGAGTGTGTAGTTCTCTGGGCCTCTTCCATATGCTGTGATGGAGGATATGATGGTAGTGGCCCAGATCCTCAACTTCATACGTTTCCTAATCTGCTTGGTTTTAGACCATCTCAGGAAGAGTAGCTGACGAAACCTTTCCTGCTGCTGGTGCTGTGTGGGGAGCGCAGTGGTTAGTGGTCTCCTGTAATGACTTCCTGCCTGGTGTGTGTGGGGTGGAGTAGAGGCATTTTAAGTTTTTTAAATTACAGAAGTAAAATGAAAAAAATTAGAAAATATGGATGGAAAAAAAAGGGAAAAAGAAATCACCCATTACCCACTTCTAATGAATAACCTCTAGGGGCGCCTGGGGGGCGCAGTCGTTAAGCGTCTGCCTTCGGCTCAGGGCGTGATCCCAGTGTTCTGGGATCGAGCCCCACATCAGGCTCCTCCGCTAGGAGCCTGCTTCTTCCTCTCCCACTCCCCCTGCTTGTGTTCCCTCTCTCACTGGCTGTCTCTGTCAAATAAATAAATAAAATCTTAAAAAAAAAAAAAAAGAATAACCTCTATTAATATTACGGTACATGTATTTCTGTTCACATGCTCATCTACCCATCCCTTAAAATGGGATCATTCTGTTTCGTAAGCTGCTTTTGGAATATAATATAGCATGAGCATATTACCATATCAGTAAATATTTATTGTGTCAATATGTTCATGTATATATTACATATATTAATAAATCATTTTGAATGAGGTCTAGTTGGCAACAAGAATAGTGTAATGTTCCTTTACAATTTATGTAGTGTTTTCTCATGTGATGGTTCAACTGTCTTTGCCAAAGATATTTGTTTAAAGATTGACTGATTGATTTTAGAGAGAGAGAGAGAGAGTGAGCAGAGGAGAGGGGTTAGAGAAAGAGGGAGAGAGAGTCTTAAGCAGACTCCATGCTGAGGACGGAGCCCAACTTAGGGCTCCGTCTCAGGAATCAAAATCAGGAGTCAGATGCTTAACCAACTGCACCACCCAGGCGCCCCTTTGCCAAAGATCCTAGAACAGTCAGTGTGGTTTCTGGAATGTGGGGTCACAGCTGATTACCACGTGTAGAAGCCCATTCGAGGGACACCTTCTCCTTTCAGGGTGTGTGTCTTAGAGACCACATAGGTTAATAAGAAAAATCATCCCAGTCCAGCTCAGGTGTGGATTTGCTGTGCCTTTGGTTGGGCTGCTAGCCACTCTGATGCTTTTCCTCACTTTGAAAACACAGAACACCCCTCGCTGACCTGTGACCCCACCCACCAAATGCTGGAAAGGATTACCATACCCCTGGAGGTGGTTAATTATTGACACAGGGTGCATTCCCCAGGGTTTGGGGCGAGGTTGCAAGGGCTCCTGGGAAATCATCGAGAGCACTGGGGGAGCTGGCGGCTCTCTGCTGGGGGAGGGGCTGAGGCAGAGTTTCAGGGGAGCTGGTACTTGGGCTGCTTGCACACAGTCTTGAAAGGGCCTCTTGATCTTCTCTCAGCCCTGGGAGGGCATTAGAGTAGGTCAGACCTGAGGTAAATCATGTGGACTTCTTCTGCCCACCTCTCCCTGGGGCTCAGACCCATCCAGTGTGTGATTCTTTAGTTCTTTTCTTGGACTGTATTCCTGCCAAAGGAACACCAAGGCTTCATTTACATTACCACCTTCAGTTACAGAAATAAAGAGGAACATTGGCAGAGGAAAACTGGTTCACTCATTCCCAGAAGGCTTCTTGCCTGCATGCTGGTGTCCCTCAGCAAGGTGCTCAGCCGACACTGCGGGCTTTCCCTGATCCCACCAGATGCTTGCTTGTTCCAGGCCCTTCCCAAGGGGAAACACAGCGTTCACTAGCCATACATGGAAGCTTCTGGAGAAGTAGTAGTTATGTTATTTATCCCTTGCTGTTATTCTGTGAGGTAAGAAGCGTGGTCTTTGTTGCACAGGTGAAGAAAACCAAGGAGCTTCCTTTCCCAGGGCCATATTGCTGTGAGTGGTAAAGTAGACATTTGACTCAAGTCTGTCTGAATCTTTCTTGAGCAGCATTTGACCAGCTCCTCTTAGTTGTGGAGCCTTTCCAATGGAGCGAAATGCAGATGAACGAAGAAACAAGCCTGGCGAGAGCAGAGCTGCCCTCCTTCAAACTGAGAGGGGTGGAGTCCCTAGCTCCTCCCTCTTCCAGGTGGCCTGAGGCATCTCCATGGAAACCATCCCAGAGGCGTCGCAAGGACACAAAGAGGACACAGGTTTAGATCTTTGAAACACTCTATTGTCTTTCCAGGTAGTTAGGGCTCAGACACCAGTCGTCTTCGCCTAGATAGAAGAGAGGGGTTCTTCGGGACTTGGGGTTTGTATTGCCCAGAGTGGAGGTTGGCAGTAATGCCAGGAGCAGACAAATGAAGATGAGAGTGCTGCGAGCTGGAAATCTCGTCGGCAGTGCTGAGAGTTCTTGGAGGTCACTGGGTAGCGCTGCCCAGCACCACCACTGTCTCGACGAGTCACAGTAAAAGTTTGGCAGGAAGAATAATAGTGGAATTCTTGGTATTTGGGGCTTACTCTAGGGTCCACAGTGCAACCTGCAGGACCATCTGACCATGCACTTTTCCCCACACCCACCCACCAACTCATTTACTATATGAGTCCCTACTATGTATGAGGCCCTGAGAAATCAAAGATTAAACTACTATCCCTGCCCTTGAAGAGCCCGTAGGCTGGCAAACAGATAACTACTATACGTGGCAGCCCAGACAAGAGTTCCATAACACCTAGGAGTGTCAGGGAAGGCTTCCTAAAGTGTCCGGTATGGTTGCCATCAGCCTCAGGTTAAAATCCAGCTCACTGCCAAGACAAGACCTGCAACTGTCTACCAGGCTTTTTTTGGTTGTTGAGATACATAAAGTGATGGTATTTGGAGGGCTCACCAAGGAAAAGCCATTGTCCAAGGATCCTGGCCAGACCGCTCTGGGGGGCCATCTATAGGGATCTTCTGGGATGCCCTGGTGCATTGGTTGGCCTGTTGCTTTTCTTTGAAGCCATGTGAGGCCACTTGGGATTCTTTGAGGGCAAGGCATGGCTTGTACATGTTGACCCCTGTCTCTGAATCCCTGTCTTCCTTTACCTGGCAGTCAAGGTTAGTTGTCTCCTGCCTCCATCCTGGTCTGGCCAGGAGCGCATCTGGGTGTCTTTGTGCACTCATGGTATCTCTCTTGGCTCACCTCTGTGTTCTAGTTGATGGTCTTTTCTGTTCCTCTCACTAGTCTGTTTGTGGACAAGACCTGTATCCTGTATCCCAGTGCCCAGCACTGAGCTTGACGCATAGTAAATCTTTAGTAGATGTGTAAAATGAACAAGTACACCACGGTGCATTTGAATTTGATCCTGAAAGACGATTAGGGTTTACCAAGCAGAGAAGTGGTAGAAGGGGATTCTAGAGAGAAGGAATTGAGACTTGTTCCAAGGTCCACCATGACTTACTCCATGTATGCCCTAAACTTATCTGAAACTTGCTTTTGTCATCTGCAGAATAGTGATAATATTTATCTTGCAGGTTCATGGTAGGGATTCAAGGTGATGTTATAAATGTCTTGGCACCTTGTGCATACAAAGTACCATGATGAAATAGGTATTGGGCTTACTTTTTTTTTTTCATTAAGTAATCTCTGTGCTCAACGTGGGACTTGAATTCATGACCCTGACATCAAGAGTCACCTGCTCCACCAGCTGAGCCCGGTCTTAAAATAACATGACTTTGTTGGTTGTAAACTACTGATGAGTATTTTTAAAAATTTGAGGTTTATGTTGAAAATACAAGGAGAGCCACTCTTTGAACTATTCGTGGCCTTATGGTTGCTTGTCCTGGGAGGATTGTTGTTCCTGGAAGGACTGGACACTACGTGATTTTGCCTTGTTCTGATTGTGAATTCGTAGAATAATTATTCTGAGCTTTGTGCTCCCCATTCTCTGACTCACAGGACATGTGAAAGGAAATTCTTCATGTGGGTTTGAAAGGTCAGGAGGAAGCTGAGGTCCTAACAGCTGACCTACTGCTCCGCTCTTCCCATGTAGGCCACCCTTGTGTGACTTTCCCCTTTGAATTACACACAGGACTCTGTTAACTGATCAGGGGCAGGGATCTGTCCAATCTAGTGTGCCTTCCAAGAAACCTGTTACAGGACAAAATCTGTTTGTCGTAGGTGGTCAGAATGTATCTATGACGAAAGCTGAAGTTTTCTCAAAACAGGAAAAAATGGATTCTTAGGAGGCGACCTCTTCTTCCAGAGTCTTACGTTAGCAGTAACGACAACAGAAGAGCTGTGGCTGGGGAGCGCTGATTCCAACCCTCAGAGTCGCTCAGTGAGTCTCACGACATCCTTGTGAGACTGGAGTTGTTATTCACACTTTGTAGATGGGGAGTTTGAGGAACAAGACTTTGACACTAAGTGTGCCCAACTCCAGAACTTTTGCTTTTAGTGGGTCGGCTTCCTGGTCTCCTGCCTGTGTCCCATTAGTGCGTCTGCTGTGTCGGTCTCCCTCCGTGGCAGAGAGCGTGTGGCTAGCTCCCAATGGCCCCGCGAGCTCTGTCCGTGAGGTCGCATCTGTGGCAATCTGAGATTGCTTCTGTCTTCTTCCTCTCCTCAGCTATGGGGTGCTGCTTTGGGAGCTCTTGACTGGCGAGGTGCCCTTCCGAGGAATCGATGGCTTAGCCGTGGCTTATGGAGTGGCCATGAACAAGCTCGCCCTCCCCATTCCTTCTACGTGCCCAGAACCTTTTGCCAAACTCATGGAAGGTAAGTGACCCCTGACTGGCACAACACTGGAGAAAGTTTACCTTCTTAGCAGCGCTTGGGTAGATTTCAGACAATTCTGCTGGGTCCGTTACGGAGAGAGGAGATGAAGTACGAGTCAGTCAAGGAGGGATCCTGGGGTGGTTGGAAGAGCTACTTTCAGATGATGTGGGCACCCGCTACGCTGATGTCACAGGTGCTCCTTCTGCCCCTCTCCAGTGACTGTAGAACTCAACTTAGTAACTAAAGCCTGCTATCCAGTACTTCAGTATTTTATTATTTAATACAAAATGAGAAGATATGGCAGCTTTTATTTTCAGGACCTCTGAGCGTATTACATCTAGAAACGAAGAATGTCTGAGAAGAAAGGAACTCTAAAAGTCACCTGGTCAAACCCTGTAATTCCCCGAGTGAGAAATCCAAAACTGTGAGAGGCAAAGTGCACTGTTAGCTAGTGTCTGAGCTGAGAATAGGTAGAGTTCACTTTTCCCGACACCCAGTCCAGTCCTTTTTATCTTTGCCTTATCATCATCCCATTGAGGTGGGGAAGGCTGCTCATTTGTTTGTGGGAAATTGAGGTCCGAAGTCTACTTAACCACTCTCAGGACTGGAATCGTGTAGGAACATGGTAAATCCTGGTTGTCGAGCCCAAGCTCTTCAGACTTGCTTTTCTGATGGTAAATCAGCAGGCAGAGTCGTTTGGGGGCAGAACTGCTGCGTGTTATTTCCACGTTCATTCTTTATGATCGTGAGCTTGCTTTACCTCCCCAGCCCTGTGTGTGGCTGCTGAAATCCCTGTGTTTCTGTTTCTGGAAGGAAAAATGAGAGGGAGTTTTCTGGTAAATGAGGTCACATAATATTCTGTCTTAGCTTGTCTCTGTCCATTCGTGCTCTCTGTCTGCTCTCGTGTTCCATGCAGACTGCTGGAATCCTGACCCTCATTCACGACCATCTTTCACAAATATCCTGGACCAGCTAACTACCATAGAGGAGTCCGGCTTCTTTGAGATGCCCAAGGACTCCTTCCACTGCCTGCAGGATGACTGGAAACATGAGATTCAGGAGATGTTTGACCAACTCAGGGCCAAAGAAAAGGTAAATAAAACAAGAAAAAGGCGTGCATTGAATCAGTGGGCCTTCCTCACTGGGCCCTCCCCACTGGGGCCTCTGGACAGATTCTGACACAACCACACCTTCCCGCTTAGTTTGAGGTAACAGAGCAGCTTTTTCTTCCTGACTTTACACAGGGAGAGTTCTCCAGGTCTCAGGTGTGACCTGAAGTACTAGAGACATTTTCTTTCTTCCTGGGATTTGGCAGGAACAAGTAGGGGTGTCATGAGTTCAAAGTTCTTCACACAGAGTATCTACTTCATTGTCCAAACCAGAGGAAGAGCACCATGGGGCAGGTACCAGCAGAAAATATGAGAGGGTTCTAGAAATGTTTCTCGGCTCTGTACTGGACTTCCAGAGTGGGGGTTAACTTGAGATGGGGACGCTTCAGCACTGAGCACCCTTCCAGCATATCCTGCCACTGTCTTTGGTGTCAGAATCAGAAACAGCAGATGGGCTAAAAGCACCGTGGTTCTGAAATTATATGGTATTTTGCATGTTTTTATGAAAAAGGCTCAAGCCCGAACTGACTGAGGAGTTCAGATACTCTTAGCTTACTAGACATCTGCCTTTCATTTTGGTGGCCATTCCTTACATGGCTCCTCTCTGGGCCCATGGTGTCTGGAGAGCAGTCTGAGTCCACAGAGGGGAAGCAGATCACAAGCACTTATGTTGTTTCTACCGCAGGGACCAGGCTGGATCTAAGGGCTACAGCTAGGGGCCCAAGCAGCGTCCATGTGTCTCTTGGTTAATTTCTTGTTTCCCTCCTCATTGTCCGCTCTGGGCATTTGGGAAGCCACATAATAACAGTAGCTGAAATTGCGTACATCTTTATGGCTTCCCAGTTCTTTCCCTTGAAAGATGTGATGATGAAAGAACCTTTCGTCCTTTTTATCCAGGAGTCTCATGGCCCCTGCCTGCCCCCAGGAGGGCAGGTGTTTCTGTCTTTCTCATCTCAGGGCGAAGGGTCAGTGACCTGTCACACAGCCAGTAAGTGGGGAAACAGAATCTTCAACCTGGGTCTTCTGATTCTAAAGCCATCTTCTCTCCAATATTGTTTGCCTAAACAAATGACTTAAAAATTATTTCTGGAGCTGATTTGAAGATTTAAACTCCTTTTTATGCCACATAGCAACCCTAAACCTGGTACTATTTGGCAAGTCAATGAGTGTTCCGCAGGGGAATGGACAAATCTTTTGGGACCTGGGTGGGGGAGGGGACCGACACTGACTATTGGGCAGAATGATTGAAAGAGGGTGTTCCTGGGGCACCTGGGTGGCTCTGTCAGTTAAACATCTAACTTTGGCTCAGGTCATGATTTCAGGGTCCTGGGATCGAGCCCCACTCATCAGGGAGTCTGCTTCTCTCTCTCCCTCTGCCCCTCCCCCTGCTCCTGCTCTCTCTCTCTCTCTCTCTCTCTCTCTCTCAAATAAGTAAATAAATAAAATCTTTAAAAAAGAAGAAGGTGCTCCTGTTGCTAATGCTGTTCCAACTAGAAGAAACCTAGAGTTGCTGGTCCTTTAGGTTGTTGAATCACTTGATTCTTGGTTTTCTTTCTCTTGATTGATGAAATTATAAAGGTACCTGCCAGTAAGAAAAACGAAATTTGGGTTTTGTCATAGGTAGTTACTAGGAGAAGCCAAACCCGTTCTCATAAGAGCTAACATTCGTAGGGCATGTACTATGTGCCATGCTCTGTTATGAAGTGATTTATATGAATTCTTACATAATCTTACATAATAAGATCATAATTGTCTTATGTAAACAACTGTGTGATGTTAGTGCGGTTGACTCCATGTTACGTATAATGCCCACAGTAACTCGCCCCAGGCCACGATTCAGGCGGTTTGTTCCAGAGTCCTTGCTCTTAACCACTGTGCTATGATGCCTGTCCATTATAAGACTCCTAGTTGGGGAAGTGAGGGTGAGGGATGGTAATGACCTTTCTCTCTGGGGCGATGCTTCTTACATCATTGTATGCAGGTGATGTGATTTGCATACTAGGAGGCTGATCCCCCAATGGGTGTTTCACAAGGAGGAGGAGACTCACCGTGTTTGAGGGTCTTGCTGATATATGGTGCCATTGGCGAATATTCTGTGAGTGTCCTGGTTTCCCATGTGGTTCAGCTCATTCTCAGTTTGTCTCAACTTACTGCTTCCAGGTATCGTGATGATGGATTTGTCTTTGGACTGGGTTCTGAGTTCCCTCAAAGGAAGGGGCTACAACATAAACCATCCCCTAGATAAGAGCAGGTAGGAGAGGAAGACTTAGGAAGGCTGAAATTAGCTTGAACTTTTTAACTTTCCCATCTATCAGCAAAATCACCCAGCCAGGAATGATTTTTCTATAATATATATATATTTTTTAAGATTTTCTTTATTTATTCGACAGAGATAGAGACAGCCAGCGAGAGAGGGAACACAAGCAGGGGGAATGGGAGAGGAAAAAGAAGGCTCATAGCAGAAGAGCCTGATGTGGGGCTCGATCCCATAACACCGGGATCACGCCCTGAGCCGAAGGCAGACGCTTAACAGCTGTGCCACCCAGGCGCCCCAGGAATGATTTTTCTGAATCTTACATGTTTTTGTTCTCTTGATGGTGAAAACAGTAGTGGAACAAGGAGAGCCAAGGCTTTGGGGGTGAGGGGTGGCATATGACAGTGAATCTGTTTTTGGTTTATTTCATCAAAGGAGACATTCAAAAGTTCAGGCTCATCTCTCAGATACTTAATGATGAATCTGGGTTCCTGTAAAGGATTGCATTTATAAAATTGAATTCTGTCTTCCCCTCCTTCCTTCTCAGTCATTCATTGACACTGAGCACTCATCATATACAAAACAATTTTTTCTTTTCCTTTCTTTCTTTCTTTTTTTTTTTTTTTTTTAAGAGAGGGAGCGATGGAGTGGGGTGGCAGAGGGAGAGAGAGAGAGAGAATCCCAAGCAGGCTCCACAGTGCGGAGCCTGATGTGAGGCTCAGTCTCACCACCCTGAGATCGTGACTGAAGCCGAAACCAAGAGTCAGACGTTTAATCAACTGAGCCACCCAGTTGATTAAAGACAATTTTCAAGGTGCTAGTCCTTTTCTTACTTACACCCTTTCTATGACTTTTATTATCCATTTACTTTTATTATTTTAAATTTTTATTATCAATTTTGATACTCCCGTGAGAGTAGAGGGCAAGTTGAATGAAAAGTTCCTAACATCAGAATATTTTATTCCCCTCTTGTCCCTGTTCTCTCTTCTGTTCTCTGCTCGCTGCTCAGCCTCCCCAGTATGTGCTCACATCCTTTTTTCTAGCCCTAGGCTCCCTTTCTGCAGTACTTTGTTTTAGTCTAGAATGACTTCTTAGAGTAGAACATTCCATGGAGAAATTTTAAGTTTCGACCACAAAAGTGTTGCTCTTGCTGCTTTATTGAAGAAATGCCCCACTTTTTTACATTTTACTGCTTCATCCCACCCCAGGCCAGTCTTAGGCCCTGGGTAAGCAGCGCTGATAGTAAGATTCCATCGATCATTGTACGCACCTGTTCAGTTTCCTGATTCCATACACCTCCCCCCTCCCCCACCCCATCTCAGGAACTCCGTGCTGGGTACAAAAGGGAAAGGGGAGGAAGGGAGAGGTTCTGCCCATCTAATACAGCAGCGGTGCTAGAGCAAGTGCCTGGCAGAGACTTCGGGAAGCGTTTTTTCTTCTCTTTGCTCACAATCCTTCCAGAGCACATGGTTGCCCTTCAAGATAGAGGTTTAGAAGACATGCCCCATTACCTTTTGAACAATCACTTAGGAAATATAATTTTATTCTAATGTTAGGTGATACCTGGAGGGCAATTCATTTATCGTGGACACATTTTCAGCTAGATCACATTAAGTTGGTTCTGGTTTAAAAAAACATCCTTTATATAATGGAAAAAATGAAAATAGAACCAAGGCTGTGAAATTTAAGTAAGTGATAATATTTTCAACTCAGACCCCCATTTTTTTTCCCAGTCATAGGCAGTTTTAATCAGTAATCAAGGAGCAACTAGAAACGCTCAGCCCCTGTCTCCAGGGCTGCCATAGCCGTGTCCTCAGTGTGGCTGGGCTGAGCCTGCCCCTCCCCGGCATCCGGGGTGGTCAGCGATTCCTTTACCAGCCAACTGTGAGACCTGAGCCTCTGCCTGGGAATGAGAGTAGGGGGCATTATAGGAGCACTGGCCCTCGAGGGCCTCGGCCTCCCCGCCTGCCCTGAGCACCCCCTCTTCTCTGCCATGCTTCTGCCCCTGCAGGAGCTCCGCACCTGGGAGGAGGAGCTGACGCGGGCTGCGCTCCAGCAGAAGACCCAGGAGGAGCTGCTGCGGCGCCGCGAGCAGGAGCTGGCCGAGCGGGAGATCGACATCCTGGAGCGGGAGCTCAACATCATCATCCACCAGCTGTGCCAGGAGAAGCCCCGGGTGAAGAAACGCAAGGGCAAGTTCAGGAAGAGCCGGCTGAAGCTCAAGGATGGGAACCGCATCAGCCTCCCTTCCGGTCAGTGGCCGGGGACCTGCTGGGGGGTGGGGGCAGGGGGCCTTGGGGAGCCGGGGACCGGGCTCGGAGGCAGGATGTGCTGGGTCTCAGGACGGAGCAGGTTCCAGGTGGGCCGCTCCGTTCAGGAGCAAGACTGGCCTGCGGCAAAGCTGCCCCACTGCAGGGGAGATTTTGAGTGTGACTAGCCACAGAACGGGAAGGAAGACGGACCGGCGACAGGCGGACCGGACAGCAGGTGTCCAGACTGCTAGAGCTTGGCGGCTTGCAGGGAGAACTCCGGGCTCTGCAGAATAGCTCATCTCAGGGTGTCTTTAACTAACTAGTTTTCTGCGGGCAGTTGAGACTAGGATTCGCGGGTAGGAATTTGATTTACCTACAATCTTTCAGAAGCACTTTGGGTGAATAAAGGTATATTTGTAGTATGTTCAGCCTTGGGAAAATGCAAAGTCATAGGAAACTAGGAATTACAATCTGTGGGGTGTAATAGACCCATGGAGGGAAGGGAGCACTCAAGTGTGTGTTTATTGTATTCCAAGTCTGTAAGGTCCTGGGAAGCAAACTCAGTAGAGGGGTAAGGACACCAAGGGAAAATGGCATCATAGGGACGGTAGCGGAGGATTTTAAGCACCAGGATGATGGCTTCGGTACAGACAAGGGAATTCATTCAGTGAAATTCAGTGGATGAGTTTGTGGGACATGTTTACCAGTGTCCTTGTTGTACATTTTTTCTGGCCAGGCAGCACAGAGTCTGTGAGCCCCTCATGAGCGTGCCGCGCATGGCAGCCTGCTGCCGTGTGCTGGGGAAGCTCAGAGGGAAACAGTAGCTCCCACCTTCAGGGAGACCACGTCTAGTCGGGAGACCCAGGTGCAGACGCTCAGCAGTTGATTACACGTCTTGATAGATGAGGACCCTGGGACTTAGAAATCCAGGGCTGTACGGCTTACCTTCTTTATGCTGTGCCGTAAGTGCCTTTGGAAAGCATCCCATTAGCCCCATGGCGCTTGCCTCCCTAGGTTCCCACCAAGGATTAGTCCTTATTCCTTGCTTTGCTGCCCTTAGTGAGGAGTATCCGTCTGCCCACTTTGGTCCCCGAGAAAAGGGGGCCTGTCCTCATAGATTGTAAGAAACAGAATTTTAAGTGAGATTTCCTAGAATAATCAGCAAGTCTCATGATCTTAGGAAAACTATCGTAAATGTGTAATTGCTACACCAGTGTCCACTGTAGATGAGATTGACTTGGAGAGTGAATTTTCCTTCTCCTCATACGTTCGTCTTGCTGTCCTGCCACCTTTGGGGAGAAAGAGATGATTCTGAGAGAGAAGGTTTCCCAGGCAAACAGGGGGCTTCTTAGGAAATCAGGGCCTGTCCCTCAAGCTTGCCAGGAGATGTCACTTTTCTCATAGGAACTGGGTTATGGAAAATTCTAATGCACACACGTGTCTGTCTTTTCCCAAGCAGATTTCCAGCACAAGTTCACGGTTCAGGCCTCCCCCACCATGGATAAAAGGAAGAGTCTCGTCAACAGCCGCTCCAGTCCTCCTGCGAGCCCCACCATCATTCCTCGCCTTCGAGCCATCCAGTGTGAGACTGTTTCCCAAATTAGTTGGGGCCAGAACACACCAGGGGCATCTGTCCCCTGCTCTGTCCAGCCACCGACTGGCCCAGGCTTGCTCCATCCATAACTTCTGCCGCCTGTCCTCGGCAATGTGTATATACATGCACATATGTACGCAAACCCTTAGCCCTCCTTCTTGTCTCTCTCCATTAGCTTTATACTCCTGCCTCCCCTGCTTTTCCTTAGAGACCAGCAGAGGGGTTTGTGGGTATTGATGGGATCTTTCCTGAACTACAAAGCAATTCGGAAACTGGTGTGTGATGTAGATAGCATGGTACCTGGCCTGGGGGCCTTGTGTGCTCTCTGCCATATTTGGGGCATCGTTGTTTTTCTTTTGTTCATGCTTCCCAGGGAAGGGTGTTTTCAAAGTGTAGGTCCTAAGGAAACTTGCCAAATACTTTGTGATAGGCCAAATCTGGACCAATTTTGTTTTGACCACAGTGTTTATTAAAAAGAATTTACACACACACGTGTGTGTATGAATGGAGTCATTTCCCTAACTTAAAGATAGAGATTTCATTTAAAAACAAAACAAAAAAACAAACCCTAGCTGGCTGTGCTTGAAAAATCCTTTCATTTCTGTGGATTCCCTTCCTTCATGTGGCCACAGTTGGCTGGAAGCGATGGTGGCTTCCATATGCTCTGTATTTTGCTTCAGTCCCCTCAGCTCCTATTTTTTGGTGTCTGGAACCATCCACTCATTTATGATGTAAGCCTAGTCTCTGAAACATTTGGGTTTCAACTTGTGCTGTAAGGTAGCAATGTCAGAAGAACGTTCCTCCTCTCTTGTCTATTGTATTTCTCTAGGCCTGTTCCTTCCCCTCCCCCTCCTGCTCCCGACTTCCTGCTCCATAGTCTTGAGCTCCTCATTGTCTTCCTTTCTTACCAAAACTCTTTTCTGCACTTCCAAGTCTTCCTCACCCCCTTATCTTTTTCTCTTTCCTACCTACCACCTTCCCTACCCACCCCCAGGCCAGTTCCACCCAACAAAACAAGTTCCTTAAGTCAGATCTGTTTGGAACTCTGATGTCTGGCTGGCCTAAGTCCAGCTTTGCATTGGAGAATCTGGGAAGTTTTTCCATGTTTGGTACTTTGAGAGTGCTCCATGATTGGTGCCTGAGGACTTGAAGGCTCCACTTGGGCACAGAGTTTTTGAGGAGGTGTGACTTCTTCCCTGCAACTCCATATGTGTGTGTGTGTGTGTGTGTGTGTCTATTGAGGTAGAGGCTAGTTTTGGGGGGACTCTGTCTATCTTTTTTCCAGATCCCAGCCAACTTTTGTTATTCACAGTGACACCAGGTGAAAGCAGCAAAACCTGGGGCCGGAGCTCAGTCATCCCAAAAGAGGAAGGGGAGGAGGACGAGAAGAAGGCCCCCAAGAAGAAAGGACGGACGTGGGGGCCAAGTACGCTTGGTCAGAAGGAGCTTGCCTCAGGAGATGAAGGGTAAGAGCCAGAATGCAGGAGAGTCTCTCCACTTAAAGATGGGTATTCCCTTTTAAAACTACGATGTGAAATACTTCTGCTCTGTTGTGCGTTTCATTGCTTTCTGAGAAATTACAAGCCTCTTGCTCTTTGCAACGGTTTTCCAATCTCCTTGCTCCCCGGAACCTCCCCTAGGACGGCCCTCAGCATACTTTCTGTGTAAAGGGCCAGATAATAACTGTTTTAGGCCCTGTGGGTCCTATTATCTCTCTTGCAGCTCCTTTGCTCCGCCCCTGTGCTGCCATGCCGAAGCAGCCATAGACCACAGGCGACACGTAAATGAAGGAGCGTGCCTGTATTTGTTCAGTAGAACGTCATAAACACAGGCGGTGGACGGGAGTTAGCCCCGGTTATAGTTTGCTGACCCCTGCAGGTGTCTGACTCAGAGTAGCAGGTAGACCAAGCAGTAACAGAGTATGAGCAGTTCTGCCAGATGTTCTGCCTCCAACTGGCTCTTCCCCTTCAAACGTCCGCTCAGAGCAAAGAGAAGGACGAGCAGGGCTTACTAGACTCTCTTGACTTGGAGGCTTATGCCGAAGCAGGGATGGACGGAATAATCCAGCCCTGGTCGTCAGTGCACTCAGATGTAACTCCAAGGCCACCAGAACTTTTTTTTTTTTAAGTTCAATTAATGAACAGTTTCAGAGGTAGAGTTCAGCGATTCATCAGCCTTCTCTAACACCCAGTGCTCATGACATCACGGGCCCACCAGAACATCTTTTAAGCCACCCTGACAGGTGTGAGCGCCTCCTCTGGGAAAAGCACGAGACCCAGCTTTGTGTCTTGGATGTGCTTGTGTTCTTCCTGTGGCTTCCACGTTAAATTGTCTCAAGTCCCGGTTCTTCAGAGGCCAGTCCCTTGCCCTGTAGTTAGCAGTGGCAAGCGTAACCACTGACCCCAGACCGCCTGGGTGTGAATCCTGGCCCCACCAGGCCTCGCCCTGTGGGCTTAGGTGTCCTCATCTGTAAAACAGGACTTATGTCAACACCCACCTCGTGGAGCTGATGCGAGGATTCTGTAAGTTCCTCCTTGGGAAGGGCGGACAAGATCCGCTGGCTCGTGGTGAGCCTGTGTAAATACTGGTCTGAGGGTCCCTCCGCGCTTCGCGTACGATTTCTGTGTCACACCTGAAGAATGAGCGTAGTGGCGTATAGCTCTTATTCTTGCTGTTAGAACCTGGAATCCTGTTTCTTGACTTTTCTAAGTGTGAGAAGCAGCAGCAACCCCCTTCTCCCTTTTCAGTGACTTTCCCGAGCTTGTGCCTGGACCTGTTCCTGGCTCTGGGATTCCTTTGACTACTAAGAAGGTTTCAGGTCCAAAATCTGTTTTCTCATGTCAGATCTGAGCTGAAGGTGAAAATATCAGTTTGGTGTATAACAGATTGAAGCCAGGCTTTATAAATCACTAGATGCCTTGGAATAGAGCAAAGAAAGGAAGGGAAGGAGGAAAGAAAAGGAAAAGGAAGAAAGAAAAAGAACATTTAGGTATTTAGGGCCAACTCCCTAAGCGCCGTGAGAGTTCGGTGAATGGGCCCTCTAGGGATGGCAGACTGCTCTGCCGTGGGAGGTTATGTAGGGCAAGAGCTTTCTGTTCGATTTCCTTTGAGCCCTGGGGTAGAGTAGGGTTGAGGTGGGTCTGAGAAACTCAGTCACCCTGAATCCCTTGGTATTTCTGACATTCATGTGATTCCTGATAGGATTCACCTGATAGGATTTCCTGTGGATCCCAGTAGTTCTGTTTCACTGATATTTTTTGTCTTGCTGGTAAATTAACTTCATTTCACATTCCAAAATATTAATTTTGGCATTTTCTTCCCCCTTGCATAGATTTGCCCTCAAAACTGTTATCACGTTCAAAATAGGACTTAATTTTTTATGATTCTCAGTTCCTATTCAAGAAATGAAGTATATTCCATTCATTATCCAGTAAAGACCTCTTTAATGTCAGACATTTTTGAGAGCCTCTGTATGACATATTTCTAATTTTAGTCCCTATCAATGGAAGAAAATATGTCACAACAAAAAGCTGTATTGAATTTAGTAATGTCAAGTGAATTTGCATCTCCATCCTTTCAAAAAATAGTATGTATCTCAGAGGGAACATATGTACTGCCTTGTAGACAGCTTGGGATTTGTGGATCCATGAGGTCTGTGCATTGTGCTGTGGTGGCTCAGGGACCTTTGTCCCACAGATTGGGAGGTCCTGAGGCTGTGGCAGCTCAAGCAGGGCCACCACGTTGAGATTCCTGCATGGTGTGGGCTGTGCTGACCAGGCCAGAGGAGGGCAGCTGGCACGTAGCTGGAGTCCAGCTTTGAGGGCTCCCATGTGGGAGAGGCTTAAGTTGGATGTACCCACTGTTGCCTACTACTCGTTTTCTTTATTCATTGAAGATCCCCTCAGAGACGTGAGAAAGCTAATGGTTTAAGTACCCCATCAGAATCTCCACATTTCCACCTGGGGTGAGTCTAACCTTCACCCTTCCATCGAATGTGTTCGTAATAGTCTCCCTTCCATTTCCTTGTTCTCATGGCACACCCCGTAGAATCGAGCCTCGTTGTTGCCAAGGCTGTGCTGACTTTTTTCCTTTGGTACCCTCGTGCACCCTGGGAGCTTCCTGTGTTGGTCTGACTTTCCCTGACCACTCCTGTTGTTGGGATTCTCCTGGCACCCTTAGTTATAGGGGGACGATCCAAGGCGATTTATCCTTTCGTCTTTAGCACTGGCCTTGACTATGCTAATCAGGATTCCCTTGAACACAGAGCTGGAGGTGATGTTAGAAGATTATCAGTTAGAAGTCCCAGACTGGGGGTTTAGGAGATGCTTATCTCTGTGTATTTTGGTGGAAACCACTGGTGGCTGGAATGTACCCGAATTTGCTGGTATTTCTGATAGCACTTGAAACAGAGATCTGAAATGAGGGGAAACATAGGTCCTTCTCTCTCCCTCAGGATGGACTGGGAAGGGTGGGCTTTATTTGAATAGCTTTTTCTGGCCCTAAAATGAGAGCCACCTCTGATTATAATCCTGGTATTTCCAAGGCAACGATAACCCACAGATTACCTCAGTCTTCCCTCTTTATTGTCCGTTAGAGAAAAGACCAGTGCTTCTAGGCCTCTGATTCCCCCATCGTATGAGGGGGTGGGAGGGTACCCCGTCAGGATCCTCAGAGTTACTGGCTTGAGGGTGTGAGTGCATCACAGGGATTTGAAAGCAAGCTCCTGCCCTTTTCCTCTCCGTTCCCAGACAGACCAGGGGCTCGAGTACAGTGTTATGAGCTCCCCACATAGGTCTGTCCCAAAGTGCACTGGGTTGGTGCAGCTTTGTTGGCTGTTTTTTGTTTTTAAAAAGTGGCTGGCTTTGAAAGTTGCCTAAGCATGCCGTAAGCTTGGAAGGAGTGGAGAAACGGTCTGAGTGGAGTAGCCTGGCTGTCCGTGTTTGCTGGCTCGTCTGCCCGGGGCTTGCCTGGCATTGTGGTGTCCCTGAGGTCAGCACCGCGCTGTAGACAGTGTCCTGGAGTGACGGCCTCTCCCAGAAGATGGGCTCAGGCAAGACCCTGGCAGAGCTGGGCAGTCCTCATTCTTCCTGTCCTCCTGCCAGCCTGCCTGCTAGATCTTTCCCCGGCCCCATAGCAGCATGTGGAGGGGTGGGTTCATGCACTGCTTTTCCTTTCCTAGATCATGTGCACTTCTGTTTGTGATGCAAGGGGACTCAGTAATGTTTGCTGCCTGTACCCCAAGGCTCTTGGGCTTTGGTGGAATTAAGCACACAGGGAGAGACATTTGCACAGGCCCGTGGAGGTGAGGGTGGAGTAAGGGAAGTAACCAGTTCTCACAACTTCTTCGTTTCCTCCTATTTAGCCTCAAGTCCCTGGTAGATGGATACAAACAGTGGTCGTCCAGTGCCCCCAACCTGGGGAAGGGCCCGAGGAGTAGCCCAGCCCTGCCAGGGTTCACCAGCCTTATGGAGATAGGTGAGCATTGCCTTTGTCCTGTCGCTGTTCCCTCAGGGAAATTTTGGCCAAGCTTCTGGGACTGTTTCAGGACCCCTAGTTCCCCTTCATGGGGGTTGTCTCCTCTTTACCCAACTCCTGGGCCCCCACCCTATTCCCTCTTGGCTTGCTCTACTCCCAATTCATCGAAGCTTCCCAAATCACAGTTTCTTCCTACTGCTGCCATGGGACCTGCCCTTGGCCTCCTATCCCGAGGAGCCAGGTATAGTCTCCTTAGGGCAGTGCGGAGGGTGAGACCTTGAATCAGGCAATTCCCTTTGCGGGGTCACTTTCCTTTGTATCCTGACGTGGGGAGTCTGCAAAACAGGAGGTGGTGGTGGAAGGCACTGTGATCTTTCTCCAAGGAAGCTTTCCAGTGGCCTGTGATTGCTGAACAGGTAAGGTCTTCTCCAGGCTCTCTCTCAGGTAGTATGTCCCCTTCTCTCTGAAGATTTCCAAGGTCTTCGTAGGTCCATTTATAGAGTAAATGCACCTTCACATGTGGAGTGGTCTTAAGACAGGTCTCTGGGCCATCCTAGAAATTCAAGATCCCTTCCAAGTTTAAGGTGCAAAAAATTAGGAATGTTTCTGTTCTACCCACTGTTCTGGGAAACTCACCTCTTGTGTTGAGGGTCCCGATGAAAGAAGTTGAAAAGTAGCAGATTTCCTTTTCTGAAAACACGAAAAGAAGCTCTGGAATGGAGAGTGATTTCCTTGTGTTGGTCACAGTTGAGTGTGGAGGGCTAAGCCCTGTGGGTTCGATGCCCACTTCCTTATCCCGACCGTGAGACTCTTGACCTTTGCGTTCCTGACGCTCCGCCAGGAGGCCCAGGGCTGGGGAGAAGGACGAGATTCTTCCTCTTGCTGCTTCATTCCATTTGCTGCTTGCCCTCCCTTCCTCTCATCTTCACAGAGGATGAGGACAGCGAAGGCCCGAGGAGTGGGGAGAGTCGCCTACAGCATTCACCCAACCAGTCCTACCTCTGTATCCCATTCCCTCGTGGGGAGGATGGAGAGGGCCCCTCCAGCGATGGAGTCCACGAGGAGCCCACCCCGGTCAACTCAGCCACCAGTACCCCGCAGCTGACGCCCACCAACAGCCTCAAGCGGGGTGGCACCCACCACCGCCGTTGCGAGGTGGCTCTGCTCGGCTGCGGGGCTGTTCTCGCAGCCACAGGCCTAGGGTTTGACCTGCTGGAAGCTGGCAAGTGCCAGCTGCTTCCCCCGGAGGAGCCTGAGCCACCAGCCCGGGAGGAGAAGAAGAGGCGCGAGGGTCTTTTCCAGAGGGCCAGCCGTCCTCGCCGGAGCACCAGCCCCCCATCCCGGAAGCTCTTCAAGAAGGAGGAGCCCATGCTGTTGCTAGGAGACCCCTCTGCCTCCCTAACGCTGCTTTCTCTCTCCTCCATCTCGGAGTGCAACTCCACCCGCTCCCTGCTGCGCTCGGACAGTGATGAGATCGTGGTGTACGAGATGCCTGTCAGTCCGGTCGAGGCCCCCCCGCTGAGCCCTTGCACCCACAACCCCCTGGTCAACGTCCGAGTGGAGCGCTTCAAACGAGACCCTAACCAGTCCCTGACTCCCACCCACGTCACCCTGACGGCCCCCGCGCAGCCCAGTGGTCACCGGCGGACTCCTTCTGACGGGGCCCTCAAGCCAGCGGCTCTCCTCGCCAGCAGGAGCCCCTCCAGCAATGGCTTGAGCCCCAGCCCTGGAGCAGGTGAGTCCGGTCCTCCTCCTCTTTTCTCTTTCCTGCCTTTGTACCTCCCCCAGGAGCGGCAATACTGGAGTGAGTGCCATTCCTCCTGACTCAGCTCACAGGACATGCCGCCCTGAGGCTGGAGCGGCGGCCAGGCTGGCTGCCTTCTCTCCATCCTGTGCCTCAGTTGCAGAAGACAGGCAGGTTCTAGCAAGCATCAGAGCCAGGGTTCCCGTGGAATTCAGGCCCTGGGTCTCGGAGCGCGCAGTGCCGTGCTGGCAGGGCTCGGGTGGGCCAGGAGCCGCGCTCCGCTTGCTCCTGGAGGTGGAGACTGAGGTTCCCAGAACGAAGGCCGTACCGCACACAGGACGGGTATTTGGTGCCATGTGGCTGGGCTCCTGCCTGCCATTACCGCTTAGTACAGACATACCCACAGGCAAGCTTCCTCCTGTGCGTCCTGCCCGACACCACTCATCCCTGACTCATGCCTGACCCCGGACGCGGAGAGGGGTCCAGACGAATTGCCAGTATGGCCGCCTTCTCTGTCTGACACCAGCCACCAGGGCATACGTAACCTAGGTCGCTCCCACCACCATCCCCTCCTCCCTAGAGACCTAAGACTGGCTCTGAAACTGCTCCCAGGGGAAGATGAGATAGCAGTTGAGATTTCAGTGATATTTGAGTGTAAATGACAATTGTGCTTTCCCCTTCAGCTTGCTCCTCCCCTCTTTAGATTTTCTTTATTGGACTCCGATGTGTGTCTCTTTGGGAAGAGACCTTACGATTCATCTTTAGAGTTTTGATACCTCGATTTGTTCCTGCCTCACATGTTTATTCACTGCATGAACTGGGAATAAACAGACGCTTCCTTACGTCAGGGGTCAGCAAACTTACTTGGTAAAGGGCCAGATAGTAAATGTTTTAGGCTTTGGGGGTCCCATGGTCTCTGTTGTAACTACTCCACACGGCTGCTGTAGCGGGAGAGGAAGCAGTAGGTGTGGCCGTGTTACATTAAAGCTTTATTCGCCAACACAGGGTGGCCTGTGGAGCACAGTCCTGCCTTAAGCTCTTTCATCACAGAAGTGACCTCCGTATGTCCCACGATTATTTTTATTATCAGATACAGTGATCATAGCCTTCTGGTTCACTGCTGTATCCCCAGTGCCTCCCAGTACACTGCCCTGTACAGAGTAGGTGCTCATTCAATATTTGTTACTTGGGTTAGTCCAAGTGACTGGGGACATGGCAGCTGTGGGGAGGGAGCGGTTTATACCTGGCCCAGAAACGTGGTGCTGTCATCTGATGCTTCTCCCTTTGTCTCTTTGACCAGGAATGTTGAAAACCCCCAGCCCCAGCCGAGACCCTGGTGAATTCCCCCGTCTCCCTGACCCCAATGTGGTCTTTCCCCCAACCCCAAGGCGCTGGAACACACAGCAGGACTCCACCTTGGAGAGACCCAAGACCCTGGAGTTTCTGCCTCGGCCGCGTCCTTCTGCCAACCGGCAGCGGCTGGACCCTTGGTGGTTCGTGTCCCCCAGCCATGCCCGTAGCGCCTCCCCAGCCAACAGCTCCAGCACGGAGACGCCCAGCAACCTGGACTCCTGCTTTGCTAGCAGCAGCAGCACTGTGGAGGAACGGCCCGGACTTCCGGCCCTGCTCCCGTTCCAAGCGGGGCCGCTGCCTTCTGCCGAGCGGACGCTTCTGGATCTGGACGCAGAGGGCCAGAGTCAGGACAGCACTGTGCCGCTGTGCAGAGCTGGACTGAACACACACAGGCCTGCCCCATATGAGATTCAGCAAGAGTTCTGGTCTTAGCGTGAAAAGGGTTGGGGGCGGCCAAGGGGGAAGCAGGAGGAGATCGGGGGAGCAGGCTGGCACAGCCCTTTCTCAGAGTTGGACCCCCTGAAATCCAGCCCTACTTCTTGCACTGATAATGCACTTTGAAGATGGAAGGGGTGGACGCAGGGCCACTTCAGAGGGTCCCGTGCCCTGCAGGGCCTTTCTACCCATGTCCACTGGAAGGGGCTGTGGCCATCAGCTCTGGCTGTGTAGGGGAGGGAGGGGTGCGTGCATGTCCCCCACCCTCCACAGTCTTCCTCGCCTTTAGGGTGACCCTGCAGGGTCACTCAGCCAAATCTGTCTGCTGCTCCCTCTCCTCAGCCCCCCAGGGAAGCCCAGAGCCTGTCCTGTAGTCCTTTTGTTAGCCCTGAGTTTCGCCTTCCCAAACACCAGTATTGGATACTCCACGATTGATTTTGTTCCTCTTCCACATTCTTCCCCGACACCCACAAATCAGAATCTCATTTGGGGTGAGATAGGAGCTTTTCCATGTCCTCAGCCCTTACGTGCCAGCCGGAGGACGGAAGGCACGGTGCCTGGTGTGGGGCGCAGGAGTTGACGGACCTGGCACTTACCTGCCTGCAATTCCAGGCGCCCCCCTGATTAATTTGAGCCTCGCAGGGGTAAGGGGACCTGCCTCAGTGAGAACTGGGGGGAGGAGGAGGAGGAGGAAACCCAGAGTCTAGTGGCAGCCAAGAGGCTCACAGAGTCTGTCCTTGTTCCTTTTGGAAACATGCAAATCCGGGCAGAAACCAGCACCTGTTGATGGCATCCATCTCCTACCTGGGGTCTGGACGCGGCCAGACCAGTTTCTGCCACAACCATGCTCAATCCCAGGGATCGTTTCTTGGGAGACTCACTCACCAGTGCCAGTTCTGAATCAGAGACAAAGTTCCTGTGTCTGTCTGTTTTGTTGTCTGCTCTTTATGTGGTCTGCCTTCCCTTGTTCTTTCCTCTCATCCCCGGGATCTGTGGACTTCAGCTTATGTGTGGTTGGTAGAGACTTGGCACTGCTCCAAAAGAGCATGGGGGGGGTGGGGTGGGGGCCCCCAGACACTGGGAGCTGGACCGCTGCGGATTTCTTCGCAGCCGGGCCATGCGTTTTCTGGGATGCCCTTGAAGGACAACGGAGCCTTAGTAGTACCTTCTGCAAACGGATACGGTGAGGCCATGATGTTTGTAAGGTGCTTAGAGAGCCCCCAGTGTGCAGCAAGCTCTGAGCCCCAGGCCGTGCAGACTGACCACGGCCTCTTGTCTCTGTACACAGCGGCCCCTGCTGCTGCGCTCTGGACCCTGAGCTGGGGTGGAAGGAGAGCAGAGGCCAACCTCGACCTTTCTGGAATGTGTTTCCTTAACTTGAATGTTGAGTTGCTTCTGGAGCTTTCTCCTGTGTACCTTCACTTTTCCCCTTACCCTGAGGCCTCCTGTGTCAAGTGTGAACAGTTCTCTTTGTGCGGGACACACACACAAACTTGATAGGGAGCGGAGCTATAGGCCGTGCTCCTCTCCCCTCCAGATGTTGCTTCACTGTCCTCTCTCACAGAATAGTTCCCTGGAAGTGTCATAGGACAGCCCGCAGACTGCCAGCGTTTGCTGCCTGGAGGCCAGAACACAGGGAGCCACAAAGCTGGCTCAGGGCATGAGTTTGGTCACTGCTCCGTCTCTCTGTAACTGATAAAGTCCCATTGTGGGAATGAAAAAAGGGGTGATCTTGGTTTTCAAATTGCTCCTTGTTTTAGGAGCTCACTGGCACTTTGGCTCAAGGGCACCACCTCCCCTTGGTGGGAGGCACTTTTAGTGTATGTCCCCGGGGCTTTGCTGCTGGGTCTCATCTCCCTTGCTTTGTGCAGTGAAGACTGAAAGACATGATTTTTGCCTCCATCCCCTCACCCCTTGGCCAGAAGGGGGAAAATGTGAATCCTGTGCACAGTTCCAGCCAACCAAATGACTCCCCTTCATTCTTGATGGGGAGAGCGCCGCACGTGGTCTGTTCTTGCCCTTCCCTGGACTCTCCATGGCCCCAGTTCCTAAGTCACTAATGCATCGATAAGCCCTTGGCTCCACTGAATGGCCCTTCGGTGGGGTGCAGCATACAGCAAAATGCAAACCCTGCTGGCTCTGGACAGTGCTCTGTGCTGTGAGGCAACTGACCGTTTTCTACTTTTTGTTGTTCTTTGAGGCTGCGCCCATCTTCTCTGGAGTGGTAGTACAACTGTTGCCGTGTAGGCTGAACGGTGGCCACTTGGCATTGAGGGAGAGGCGGAACCCATTACTCCCGCATCCAGAGGGAAGACGGGAAGCCTGGGTCTGCTGAGGGTAGAGTTGCACGTGCAAGAGGCAGAAGGAGGGCTAGTCTGCAGCTGCTTTGCTGAGCTTGCACGAAGACGATGAGTTCTTTCTCAGCTCCTCCAAGCCCTGTCTCTGATGGGCCCCTGCCCGCCCCTCTCTCTGTGGGGCGAGGCTCGGTTGGATAAGGATCCTGTATGATAATGGGTTTGAGTTGCTTTCTGTCCACTCTGGCTCCCTGGTCTCTGTGGTGACGGTCAGGAGCAGGCCTTGAAGCTGGGATCAGCCCCTGCAGTGGCATTAGCCCGCATCCCCTGTTCTCTTTCCTCAGGAACACTTTCCCTCTGCTCTTGGCAGGGGCTCACTACCTGGAAAATGGTGATAGAAAGCAGGTCTTCCTCCTTGGGTCCTTCCACTGATTCTAAACAGGATTATCCTCTATTTACCCCCTTGGGGATCCAGGCCACTGCCAGGGGCTGAGTGGATGTTCCCATTTCCCCCATATGTTGTTTCTAAGAGGCTTTGGTGGACGTTTTTCGCTTCACATCCTTTAGTATCCCCGGGGTCTGGTGGTAATGATGAAGGTGGTGACGACATCGTACGCGGGTCAACGCTGAATAGTGCTAACCTTTCCTCCTGACCTTTACAAAATTGCAACATTGTCCTTCTGATACACTTGCTGGTAGAGAAGAGGAAATGCTTGAAGAGGAAGAAATTCAAAGGAAGAGAAATTGAAAGGCTGCTTGGGCGGGCTGCTGAGTCGAGCTCACGGAGCTCTTGAGCCCGGAACAAGGTGGCTCTCTTCCACTTTCTGCTTTGCTCTCTCACCTCGGGCTTGGTTTTTAGCTCCTCTCAAATTTCCTTCCTGTAAAAGCAACCATTGCCTGCTTCCCTGTCAAGGGCAATGAGGACGTGTATCTGAGCAGGTCGCGAAGCACGCAGCTCCCTGCCGGCCATCAGGATGAACTGCTGACAGGAACAGGGTGGGTCTCACCACTTTTGCCTCTAGGGGACTTGCCTGCTGTGTCTTCTGGTTTCTGGAAGAGTAGTGATTTGGAGTTGCCTTAGCATGGGGGCCGTGGTCAGACACATGTTCTGCATTTGTAGCACCTGGTGTTTATAAGCATCCTTTCTAATCGCCCCACTTGTCGGGCTGACCCTCACCACTAGTGTCTCAGGAAGGAGGAACTAGGAGACGGGGAGGCTGGAGGCAGCATCAGAATGACAGTTTGGGGTCGCAGATTTTTTAGGAGTCATTCCCAGAGTCTACTTTGTTTAGAGTCTGGAATCAGGCCAATTCCTGGAAGAATCTTTGTGAGAAGGTCCGCCGGCCATTGAGATGCACGTGCTGGTATGAGGCTCTTTACGAGGCCCCTTTTCCCTCAGACCACGGTTGCTCAGGGACACAACAAGACACTCCAGGGGCACCTAGGTGTGGCTTGTTGTCAATGCTCTTGCTCTTCAGTCCCCACAGTGGAGGCCCCCTCCTCCCTTAGTCCCCTCACAGGGAGGGAGACACCTCCTGAACATTGCTAACTCTTCAAGCTTGCTTTTCACAAAAGCACAGAGCAGTGGCCTCTGAAGGCCGGATGGCTTCAGGCAGCCTTGACCTTTTCCTCGTGTGTTGAGTGAAGCCTGTGCTTTTGGCTCAGGCACGTGAGGGCGCCCCTTCGGGCAGGTGGGAAACACTCATTGCCTCTTGAAGGATTTGGGGGAAGAAGCAGATGTTGCCCTAGCTGCAGTGCCAGGCTTTTCCTGAAAGCTCTGCCAGAGACTGTGGGCCCGGGTCGGAGGTGACAGCAGCCCACAACATGTTGTGATGCTAAGTGACCGTGGAGGCGGGAGCGGCAGGCTGGTGGGGGCCAGAACTGCCTCCATACTAGTTGTGTGCAGTTGCAGAGGTTTCTTCCCCCCTGGACCTCGGAGCCCAGCCACGAATGAGGGGGATCCTACCTTCCCCACCTGAAGCACGAAGCCCTTTGACTTTAAACTGTCTGATCCTGGAACCCAATGTCCAGCACCGATGAGCCTCACCTTGCTAGGTGGCTTCCCTTTGTGGAGAATGTGTGCGCGCACGTGTGTGTGTGTGTGTGTGTGTAGCTCAGAACCAGTCGGATATTGGCAGTTTCCTATGGTTCGGCCTGCTAGGCCACCTGCCTCTCTCCTTGGCTTCAGGCCTGAGGATGACTTCGTGTCAAGCTACATTTGTTATTAGGAGCACGTTCCCAAATGCTCTCTTCTTTCAGACAGATCTTTGCTTTCTTAGGAAATTCAATTCCTCAGGAATTCAAATGAGTGAAAATCCACCTTAGAAAGGAAAACACACTGCTGCTTCTGGGCGTCCTCAGTCCCTAGCACCTCCCTGGCCTTGTCACCTGGGCACTTGCCATCTCAGGCACTGGTGTTTGAAGGCGGGACGCAGAGACGGGCGTCCTGGCTAATGAAGGCTAAGTTACGGGATTTTGGTGCCTAGTTAACCTGACCCAGCTCTGGGTGGCTGTGCAGGCCAGGTGAGCCTCTCGTCAACTTCCCAGACTGTTGGCTATTTTCCATTTGTCCTGATGAGATACCGACAGCGCCCTGCTCCTTTGTTCATTTCTGGTCTTGGGCTCTGGAAGCACCGCGGCCTCCCCAGGCTGCTCAGGGAGCCGCAGCATTTGTTGTTCTGAAGGTTGGGCTCCTTCCTTAATCTGGAGCCAGGAGGACTGGCCTTCCTGATTCTTACTGCCTGTGGCTCCCTTGCACCCCCTTCCCCCCAACCGGAGCCTTGCCCTGGGTCCCTCGCTCACGCTGCGGCTAGACCAGAGAAGAGCCGTTGTAGTGAGTTACACGCCCTTGGTCCCCAGTTGTAGCAAAGAAGGGAGCTGATGAACTCGTCAGCTTTCTCCTCTGGTTTTCCTCACTGTCCATCCTAAACACACACACACAGAGACTCGCACGCTCACACACTCACATGCTTGCACACAGATTTGAACTGTATCTTCTGGAGGATTAAGGAAAGAGGTTGGAGATAGGTTTTACTTGGTTTGCAGAAACACTTTCTTTGGGATTTTCCTCCCCGGTAGAGCCTTTGAGTCTGGGTAAAGTGAAAGTTCACATTTGTGTTCGTTTTGTTTCTCTGGAATTAGCTACTAGTTTTCATTCCTGGGCGCCAATGTCTTGTCCATATGTCCTGACCCTGTGTTCTTGAATTCCCATTTTGCTTTGGGATTTAAGTTATTGTAATTTGTCAACAATATTTAAAAGTAGAAAAGTCCTGAAGGAAACTTACCAGGTTCTTTTCTTTGGCTTTTTTTTTTTCAAGGTACTGTAAATTGTTAACTAGGGATGCCAAGCAGGCTTGGTTCAATGGCTAAACCCCTTGTATTACGGTGTAATGCTGATGGAGCCTGGTCCCACCACCAGAGCACACACAGACTTGAATAAAACTGTTACAACAATGACTCCTGGTTTGCCGTGTGCTTCGTAAGCTTATCCTTTCCCCTCTTTTTAATTAAACAAAATGTCCAAGTAACTGGCTCTTTCTGGGGGATTTCCATACGTGGGGGAAAATGGAACCCATGGCTATGGTGCAGGAAAGAGGAGGTGGGTAACGAAGGCCCTGGAGCCCCCGGCTGGACCACAGGGGCCCTTCTGGCACATGGCACTGAGCAGCACCGCCTAGATGAGTCCGTCTCTTCTCACAACTGACTTTTGCACGGGCCACGTGGGCTTTCAGAGCCCCCGGCAAGCATGTGCCGTCTTCCACCCTTCTCATCCCCCACCCTGGTGGTCCTGGGGAAGTGGTAAACGGGGCTAAGAGGACAGACACACATGGAGTCGCACACTTTAGACAAGATGTGCCGGCTGTGAGGAAAATCTTGGCTTGCTTGTCTCGATCCGCTCAAGTCAAGGGCACTTTCCAGTTGTGTGCCCTGGGGCAAGCCCCTGGGCCTCTCTGGGCCTCTCCTGGAGCAAGCGGATTGCCACGCAGCCTTTGTGCTCTCGCTTGCAGGATTACACGTTGGGTGGGGACGAGGGTGAGAGCAGACGGGAAGACTCATGTTGGGGGCCACTCCCCGCTGCCTTAGTCCCCTATCTCATCATTCAGCGGCACGTGGAAGACGCCTTCTGAAACTTCGATATTGACACCCACCCACTTTAATGCTGGGACCTCAACCTCATCCCTTACGGCTTGGTTCCACCCGCTGTCACCCAGGAGGGGTGACTGAGGTGGGGTTCTATGCTGGATGCTGAGGCTGAGAAGAAAGATGACCTTTGGCTGAGCTTCAAGGTGGGTTTGCCCAGGGCCCATGTAATCTTTGGAAGGCAGATTGGGCAAAGGTGAAAAAATGACCAAACTCCTTGCTGGAGAAGATTCCATGAAAGGTACCATAGGCCGTGTGCAAGGCATGTAAATTGTTCTATGTTTCTGGAGCAGTTTGGCCATGTGGCATTATTCCATAACATGGGCGCAGAAATTGCATTTAGTGATAAACGCTAGCTATGATGTGCCAGGTATTGTGTTAAGACTTGACCTATGTTATCTTATTTACAACTCAACATTTTTAAGAATAGACCCCATTTTATCTCCATTATATGTTGAGGGCAATGAAGATCAGAGTCAAGTAACACGCCCAAGGCCACACAGCTATCAAACAGTGGAGCTGGGATTTTTCTGTGTCTAGCACCTGCACTTGTATCACTTGTGGGGCGCCTGGGTGCCTCGGGCGGTTAAGCTTCCGACTCTTGATTTCGGCTCAGGTGGTGATCTCAGGGTCATGAGATTGAGCCCCACATTGGGCTCCCTGCTCAGCGGGGAATCCGTTTGTCTCCTTCTCCTCTGCTCCTCTCCCTGCTCTCTCTCTCTCTCTTAAAGAAATAAGTCTTTAGGGGCGCCTGGGTGGCTCAGTCGTTAAGCGTCTGCCTTCGGCTCAGGGCGTGATCCCGGCGTTCTGGGATCGAGCCTCACATCAGGCTCCTCCGATGGGAGCCTGCTTCTTCCTCTCCCACTCCCCCACTCCCCCTGCTTGTGCTCTCTCTCTCATTGGCTGTCTCTCTCTCTGTGTCAAGTAAATAAAATCTTAAAAAAAAAAAAGTCTTAAAAAAAAAGTGTTCCTTACTTTTGGAAATTTTTAGACTTTTACTTATGATGAATATATGTTACTTCTATACTCAGCAAAAGAATGGTAAATTCCGTAGTTTGGGGTATTTTCCCATGACACCAGGTTCTCTGCAGATGTTCCAGAAGCCTAGGCCACTTGCTTCAGGGCTGCTCCTTAACCTGAGCCATACAGCAAGGTGGCTCCAGACCAGGGCCAGGACCAGGACAAGCTTCCAAGTCCTAATGGAATCTCCCCTGACCCCTCTTCTCATTTCTTCCTCCCAACTGAGAGATGGTGCTGAAACGGTGAGTCACTTGCAGAATGCAAGCAGAACCTAGTGAGGACACATGAAGAGAAAGTTCTGGAAGGAAGCACCACAGAGGTCTCCTAGAGGGCATAGCTAGTTAGGAATGCCAGGTCCTGGGCGGGCCCACTGTGTGCTGTTAACATTTGCAGCACACGCACACAGCCTCTGTTGCAAGGAGCTGGGCTGGGGTTGGGTACAACTGCACCCTGTTGACTTGGCTGTGGAATGTGCCTCATTCAAGGCTGAGACCAATGTGCTAATCCTCTGATCCCTGCAGTCCCCACCCAACCTAGTCCAACCAGCTCAAGTCGGAGAACGTGTTTTGGCAAAGGTGGGTGGAGTCGGGGGTTGTCTGCGGCTCAGCCCTGTTTCTCCTCTCAGACACTGGTCACACTGCGGCCACCCAATCAGGAGAGCCTCCCACACAGTCTCAAAGGCAGACCCCGGAGGCTTCCTTGTGATCAAGGGAGAAGGGGAGGGTTGGGACAGAATATCCGCCCTAGGAAATATGCTCACGGAACACAGGTCTGGTCACGTTACACCCCAATGTCTGTAGGAAGAGATCCGCATTCCTTAGCACGGTGTCGAGGGCCCTTCACTTCCTGATCTGGTCCCAGCCTACCTTCCCGAACACCTAGCACAATTTCCCCGCCCCCAGCTCTTCCTCACCCTGAGACTATACCCTTTCCCGTTCCCAGTAAGGTAAGATTGGATCATCCAGACCTGAGGCCTCCTGCTGGCGAGAGCATTCTCTTCTTTCTGAGCAGACGTTCTGCTCCCTCCCCAGGTATCTGAGCTGACGGTGACCTGATTAAGTGGTTGGCAAATTAAGTGGTTGAATTTGGGGTGGGAGGACACCAGGGAGCATCAAGCCAGAGAAGTAAGGAAGAGAGACGGGCCCCTGCCCTCCGGAAAGCCACACACTCCCTGGAGAGACGGAAGATGCCGGGGTGCACTGAAGCAGGTTCCCAGGCACAGCAGGACTCCTGTGACAAACGCAGTACCGGGCGCCATGGTCAGTGAGACACTGACTTCCATCTTGTTCTGTGCTTTTCCCACCCTGAAAAGAGAAGCATCATCCTTCTGACACATACTGACAGAGTGCCTACTCAGGGCTGCGATTCAGTGTGACCGGCAAATTCCAGCTGTGTTCAGGCCCAGGCGGGTCACTGAGGGACGCGTTCTGGAGAGGGTAGGATGCGGTAGAGGGCGGCGGTGGACGGAGAGGCCTGCGCCATCTGAGGGCATCCATTTAAAAAAAGAATGCATCAACACATCCCCTCTGTGCTTTAAACTTCCTGAGAGTGAACGAAAGAGACAGAAAAGGGCTTCTGCCTTTTAGGAAATTTACCACGTAGTGGGGAAAATCAGGTGAGGCCGCAAGAAGGGCAGAGTGGTTGGGGGGGTACACAGGGGGCCGGGGCTGGGGGCTGGGGGAGAGGTGGGAAGCCAGGTCTGCTGAGGCCTGAAAGTAAGACCAAAGAGTCCCTGGGGGGTGATGGTAGCAGGGATCCCAAGGATTATTCGAGCAGTCCTTGTTTTTTTGTTTTTAATTTAAATTCAACTGCCAGCATATAGTACATCTTTAGTTTTTGGTGTGGTGTTCAATGACTCATCAGTTGCATGTAACACCCAGTGCTCATCACATCACGTGCCCTCCTAACTGCCCATCACCCAGTTACCCCACCTCCCATCCCCCTCCCTTTCTGCAACCCTCAAGTTTCCCAGAGTCAGAGTCTCTCATGGTTTGTCTCCCTCTCTGATTTCTTTCCATTCAGTTTTCCCTCCCTTCCCCTGTGGTCCTCTGCACTACTTCTTATATTCCACATATGAGTGAAACCATATGCTAAATGACTTATTTCACTTAGCATCATACCCTCCAGTTCCATCGACATCGATGTCAATGGTGGGTATTCATCCTTTCTGATGGCTGAGCAATATTCCATTGTATACATGAACAACATCTTCTCTATCCGTTCATCTGTTGAAGGACATCTGGGCTCTCCCCACAGTTTGGCTATTGTGGACATTGCTGCTAAGAACGTTGGGGTGCGGGTGCCCCTTCTTTTCACTACATCTGTATCTGTGGGGTAAATACCCAGTAGTGCAATCGCTGGGTCATAGGGTAGCTCTATTCTTAACATCTTGAGGAACCTCCATACTGTTTTCCAGAGTAGCTGTACCAGCTTGCATTCCCTCCAACAGTGTAAGAGTTTCCCCTTTCTCCGTGTCCTCGGCAACACGTGTTGTTTCCTGTCTGGCTCATCGAGCAGCCCCTGTGAAGGGGCTTTTCATCCTCTGCCAGACTGCTTAGCTTGCCTTCCTCCCCTCACAGACCATTCTGTTCTTGTAGCCTTTTCTTTATCTTGAGTGCTCGTCTTAAATGATCACTGGACCACAAGCAGCACAGGTAAATTTTAGCCCAGGTGGAAGCAGGAGTGGGTACTTCCAGCTGTCTAGTCTGCCCTGGAGTGAGTGGGACAGTGTGTCTCAAAGGAGCCTTTCCATGGAGAATCAGAAAAGGGTGCGGGCAGTGGAGAATAGCATATGGGGTGAAGGGTTTGGGGCATAGGGGGTCTTTTTCTTGATCCCATCTCTCAACAAATGGTCTTAGATAACAGCTCCTCCCTCCTTCCTCCAACAGCCCATATTGGGAGAAAGAGCAATGATCTTCAAAGCATAGTCCATAGACACCTGGGGGTCTGCAAGGTCAAAACCATTTTCCCAATGATAATGAACTGTTATTTACCCTTTTGCTGTGTTGATATCTGCACCAGGGGTGCAAAACAGTGGCACATAAACTCCTGGCTCCTTAGCTCCTGTCTTGGCAGTGACGCTAACCTAGACAGTCCTGTACCCCTTCCCCACCATGTGCTCACAAGAACGGAAATGCCACTTTCACTGAACAATGTCCCTGATAAAACAGGAAACATTGTTAATTTATTTGCATCTTGATTCGTGAGTCCATCTTTTCAACATCCTATGTGAGGAAATGTAAAGTTCACATAAGCCCTTCTGTGGCAGATGGAAATCCCAGGTTGTCTGTGGGATTGAGTTGCCAGCTGAATGAGCTGCTGTTTTTTCACAGAACGTGGTTTTTACTCTAAAGACTGATTGTCAAGCAAACTATGGTTATTTGGGCTTGACTACTTGACAGATATTTTCCCCGAAATGAAGGAAGTGGGACTGTTGCTTCAAGGAAAACAGCCGACGTTATTTGTTCCCAATGACAAAATTCAACCTTCCAAATGGAAATTATGATTTTGGAAAACTTAAGTCTGTCATGAGCTTGACAGCTTCCCCACACTTAAAGCCTTTTCTGATGAGATCAGTAGCAATATTAATGAATGTGATTTTTTTTGATGTTCTATAATGAAATGTGTCAACACTTGGAAGTTCTCCATAACTCAGTTTCCATATGACAATGAAGTTATAAAATCATACACCAGAAATTTCTTCAAAGTCTAAGATAGACCAATGAATTTTATTTAGTTTTTTTAAGATTTTATTTATTTGACAGAGAGAGGACAGAGAGAGAGCACAAGTGGGGGGAATGGCAGAGGGAGAGGGGAGAAGGAGACTCCCTGCTGAGGAGGAAGTCGATCCCAGGACCCGAGATCATGACCTGAGCCGAAGGCAGACGCTTAACCAACTGAACTGCCCAGGTGCCCCTAGACCAATGGATTTTAATATAACATCGTACAGAAGTTCATGGATATGATTTCAGATTCTACATTCCAACTAACCTTTAAAAAAACCATAACTTGCTGAGTGTTGGTATAGTATCAAAAAAGAATGCCCACAATTATCTGAAAAAGCTATTAAAACACTCCTTTTTCCAACTACGTATCTGTCTGAGGCCAGATTTTCTTCATATGTTTCAACCAAAACAAGATATTGCAACAGATTGAATGCAAAAGCAGATCTACAGCTTGGCTGTCGTTTATTAAGCCAGACGTTAAAAGATGTGCAAAAATGTGAATATCAACACTCTGTTCATAGAATTTTTTTTTTTGGAAAATATGGTTCTTTCTCATTAAAATATGTTATTTATGTGAAACATTTAATAAGATAATTATTTTCATTTTAAAATGAATCAACAAATTAAAACTTTTTTCTTGGTTTTACTTTCGAATAAGATAGATAAATACTGTGGGTATAGCGCCCATACATATGCAGGCGCTCTGGAGTCTGAAGTACTGGAGGACTTGAATGCCCACCAGATGGCGCTAATGAGAACAAAGAAGCGGTGGGAGCCACAGAGAGCGGGAGAGAAGGAAGGAGGGAGAAAGAGAGAGAGAGAGGAATTAAAGTGGGATTTGCAGTAGTGAGTTTCATAGCGTGAGATTTCCTAATAGCAATGATATTTGTAGACTCCGAAGGAACAAAAGGGACAGGCCCAGGACTTAATCAGTGGGTTTTCACAATCTAAATTAGATAGGCAGATTTGTGCCAAATAATACTTTGGACCTTTTTTTTTTTTTTTTTTTTTTTTTTTTTTTTTACGTCCCCTAACAAAAGCCAAGCACATTCCTTGGAGAAGCTCCCTGCAGCCCCGGGAAACTAAGCAGATTAAACTGAAAGAGCTCAGTCTTTTCCATTTTGTGTTGCTAATAAGATAACATTAATCTCTGGGGTTTAAGAGTGAAATTCAGGCAGATTCATTCCAGCAACGAGTGCTCTGTGGAACCTCACAGCCTGCCGCTCCTTCCCAGAGGCCCTTGGAAGCCCTGAGTGGAGGAGGAGGTAGTTGGGGTGAGGTTGGAGAGAAGGGCACCTCTGAGGGATTAACTGACCTCTGGTGACAAAATAATATAAACGGCTGGGCTTTGTGTGAGGAACTATAAATGGGCATTGGGAAAACTTGAAGCCAAATTTATTTTTCTTTCAAGGGCAGTGTGAAATAGCTGACAAAGGATAGAAGTCTCTTCTGGAGGTGAAGTTTTTAATGGCAATGCTCTTTTAAGGGTCACCAGCAAAAGGAGCTGGAGCCTAAACTGGGGGCCGGCTTTCTGAAAGGGTGTATTAGCTGCTAGAGAAGTGGGTGTGCTGTGGTGTCGACTCGCCTTCCCCTGGAGGTTGGGGCTTTACATGTATCCTCTGACATTCATTCATTTGTTCACTCATTCATTCATTGACTCCTTTCTACATTGGTTGGAACCTGCTTCCTCCTGGCGCGAGGCTCCATGCCGGGGCCGGGTCTACAGTGGAGGCTGCAACAGACATGGTTCCTGCCCTGGGGTGGATTGGTTTGAAAGAACAAGTCAATACTGAAGGGATCATGCCACCACCACCACAGTCTTTTTACAACGTTTCAAAGTCCGCTCAGCTGATTTTCTAAGGGAAACTAATCAGTACAACCCGCCAAGCTGAATGGTGGCTTTTCCCTGTGAGGATGGAGGTGGGGATTATACTGCTCAGAAAGAGTGGGTGCGGTGCTAATTTTTTTAAAGATTTTATTTATTTATTTAGAGAGAGAGCACATGAGAAGGGGAGGGGCAGAGGGAGAGGGAGAGAGAATTTCAAGCGGACTCCGTGCTGAGTGTGGAGCCCGATGTGGGGTTTGATTTCATGACCCTGAGATCACGACCTGAGCTGAAACCAGGAGTCAGACACTTGACTGACTGAGCCACCCAGGTGCTCCAGTGGGGTGCTATTTAAACTCGATTGCCCTTTCTTCTTCCCGTCTTCCTTTCCTTCCTGCCCTTCTTTCCACAAGTACTTACTGAGTACCTACTACATGACCGGTGCTGAGGCAACAAAGCTGAACAGGACATGCTTCGTCTCCATCCTGGGGGAGCACACGATGAGTATGCAGAGAACAAGAACATATTTACAGATCGTGTTAGCGATGTGAGGGACCAGGGGACGGGAACCACTTTAAATATAGACGGTCAGGGAAGGCCTCTCTCAGAAGCGAATTTAAGCCCAGATTTCTCACTCTTGGCTCTATCGACATGTTGGGCCAGACAGCTCGTTGCTGCAGTGACCATCCTACACGCTGCAGAACGTCTAGCAGCTTGCCTGGCCTCTGCCCACTGGATGCTGGTAGCACCTTCCACCCCCATTACGACAACCAAAAAAGTCTCTAGACATTGTCGAAAGTACCTTGGGGGCCAAAATGACTCCTGCTTGAGAAGCTGAGACCTGAAAGATGAGGAGCCCATCAAGAGAGGACTGCACTGGGGGACTTTCAGACTGTAGTAAAGAGTTTGGATTTTATTCTAAATTAAAAGAAACCAGTGTCTTCAGTCATGGGCAACATAATCCACTTTGAATTTCTAAAAGATCATTCAGGCTGTGGAGCGGAGAATGGATTGCCTGGAGGACAAGAAAGGTCATGGCTGTCAAAGGAGGCCGGTGGACTTGTCCGCCTGACACGCAGGAAGAGAAGGTAGCCTGGACTGGGGTGATGACCCTGGAAGTGAAGAGAGGGAGACAAATATTCACCCTCTTGGAAGTGGAACACCCAGGTCTTGCTGACGGATGTGATGTGGAGATTCCAACCCTGAGCATCCCTGTGGTGCCTCCCTTGCTCTGAGCAAAATGGAGCATTTGCTGGGGGAGGGGGGACAAGATGAACCCTGACTTTATAGCTGCTTGCAGCTCTCATAAGAATGTGTCATGGCGGGGGGGGGGGGCCTGGGGGGCTCAGTCGGTTAAGCATCTGCCTTCAGCTCAGGTCATGATCCCAGTGTCTGGGGGACGCCTGGGTAGCGCAGTTGTTAAGCGTCTGCCTTCGGCTCAGGGCGTGATCCCGGCATTCCGGGATCGAGCCCCACATCGGGCTCCTCCACTGGGAGCCTGCTTCTTCCTCTCCCACTCCCCTGCTGTGTTCCCTCTCTCGCTGGCTGTCTCTCTGTCACATAAATAAATAAAATCTTAAAAAAAAAAAAAATGATCCCAGCGTCTGGGAACGGAGCCCCGCGTAGGACTCTCTGCTCAGTGGGGAGCCTGGTTCTCCCTCTCCCTCTGCTGCTCTCCACCCCTCACTCGTGCGCCAGTGCATGCTGTCTCTCAAATAAATAAATAAATAAATAAACTCTTAAAAAAAAAAGGAATGTGTAGTTGGGGCTTCTGTTTGGTTGGGAGGATGTACAAAAGTGAGGGCCTTGGGTTCAGGGTTCCCTGTCCCCTGTTCTTCCCTGCTGTGTCTCTTAGGCACCAATTTCTGCTGATAAACCCGGAAAGGCAGAGGAAGCAGAGCCGATTTATAAATGAAAAGTAATCGAGGCTGGAATCTGAAGTCTCACTTCCAACTTTCAAAGTCACTGATGATGCAAAATCCACTCCGCACCCCCAAAGCAGCCCAGGAATCTCGTGTTTCTCCACTGGGAAAAATGGTAGCACGGAGGGACCTGGAAGCTCAGGGTGGAAGGGAGCAAAATGGTTGGTGTGAATGACACCTGACTCGGGGCCGCTTGGTGGAAGCTGGAGAGTGATGGACTGGCATTAGGGAACAGCGGACTGTTTGGTGACAAGCATTAGCGTTACCAGGGAAGTGGGAGAATGGCAGGGACAAATTCTAACAAAATATTAGGAGCCTGTTTGTTCGTTTGTTTTTAATTGCATAGCACGTGCTTGCCAGGATTTTGAACTGTGGTGCTCCAGGCACGTAATGAAGCGCGAGGGCTTAGTTGGCACCAGCTGGGGTACCAAGTTGTTGATGCAGCTCCTGAGCGATCCTCTGATATTAAAATGCAGGGGCTGTGTGTGTGTGTGTGTGTGTGTGTGTGTGTGTGTGTGTGTGTGTCCGTCCTTAGCCCTATTTGCTGTTTCTCCTCAGGGCTTCCAAGCTCCGAGTTAAAAGGACCAGCCCCTTTAATGCTTTTGTTTTTTGTGTGGCTGCGGGTGTGAACGTCCATCTAGGTCTCAGTCTGGCCCCGGCGATGGCGCTCAGCTGAAGGGGTTCGTGGATCTGAAACAAAGGCGGACCGTCTCAGCTCAATCAGGAGCCACTCCACTCATTACAGATGCCCGGTGCCGTCACTTCCTCTGCTTAAAATCACAGAATTTTAGCGCTGAATGTGAGCTTAGGCTTTCTCGTCTCACTTTATATATGAGCAATCGGAGAGCCAAAGCGGCGAACTGACCTGCTCGAGGTCGCTTGGCTGGTGGGTGCGATCAGAAAATGAGCAGGACCTGACCAGCACGGGGTCCTCTCCGGGGTAGCCCTGAGGCCCTCCCTGACTACAGAGCAGTCTCTTGTCCTGGGGCGGGAACTCCCACCCCTGACACGTGGCCAGTTTACCCGCCTTGGTGCCTGAAGCGTGGCGACTGCGGCAAGGTCTGACGGAGAAGACGAACAACGGACGAGCCAGGGAACAGAAATGCTTTGTGCAAAGGTACAAGAGTGACTTTTCGCGTCGCGGGGGACCACTGCACCTTGGCGAAGACAACCTTCCCAGTGGGCTGTGAGGGCCTGCAAGTGTCCTGCCCCTCCCCAAGGCGAGCCGTTTCCTCGGCTCAGCTCCGCCAGCCGGCCCCTCACATCCTGAAGACATCGCATGCTTACCTAGCAATTCCTTGCAGTGGGAGCCAGCCCTTTCAAGGGGTTCTCTCTGATCCTTTCTAGCAAGTCCCTCGGGCAGGGGAGGGGGCCAGATGGAGGTCCTCTTCCTATAGGATGAAAGAAGGCACTCATGAGAGTGACCCGAAGTCAGGACCTGGCTGGCCTGCCCGGCCTCCCCTCCCACCCTCTCTCCATTTGGACCTTGCTGCTACTGCAGCAGATGGGGGCTTTAAAGGAGCCCCAGTTTTCCATTCCCCTGGCCAGTGCAGGAGGAGTCTCTCCAGGGCTCCTCACTGAAGACAGAGAAAGGTCAAACAGCTGAGGCTCGTTGGGACTGAAGAGCATTTGTGCTTCTTTGTTTAAGGTGACCATGTTCCTGGATGTCTTGGGTGCCCTGATCTCAAATATTCTGTCCTACCTTCTTTATTAAGTTCATGTATTTATTGTAACTTATATTCTGATTTTTGGTTCTGAAGATAGAGATATTATTTGGAAATGAAATTCTTCACCCCCTTCTGGTGTCTGACTTCAAACCATACAAAGCCCTCTCTGGAAAGAACAGAATCAACCCCACTCTCCCCTACCCCCAATCATACCAGCCGATCATCTAGGGAGCCCGTGATGGGGCCCAGCAAGGCAAGGAGTGTATGTGTGAGCATGGGTTTAGAAATCAGTTCCGGGTTCAAATCCCCAACTTCCAGCACCATGATTTACAGCGTCTTCTAACTTCCTCTCCTACTGCTCCTCCCTGTACTCCTCTGCTTCTGAGCACTACCCAGTGTGGTCCCTCTAATACTTGGTGCCTGCCTCAGGGCCTTTGCACTTGCGCTTCCCTTGCCCTGGAATTCTTCTCCCAGAGACCCACATGACTATACCCTGCCTTCTTCAAGCCTTTGGTCAATGTCATCAGGTGGAGGCCTTCCACAGCCCATCTCTAAAATTGCAATCCTCCATGCCCTTACCCCGTCTCCTTCCTTGCTTTGCTTCTCCATAGCACTTATGACCCCCTAGCATAGCGTGCACTTCACTTAGACTTTTGTTTGTCGTCTGTCTTCCCCCAGCTACAACAGAAGCCCGACGAGGACAGGGATTTTCATCAGCTTTGTTCACTGCGATGTGCCCAGTGTCTAGAACAGTGTCTGGTCCTTGGCAGAAGCTTAATGAATTTGCATGAATACATAAATCTAAGCAAGTAACCTACCCCTCTGAGACTATGTCCTCCCTCTCTTAAAAGGAAGGTGTGAGGGGTTACATAAGACAGCTGCTGCAGATAAAAATAATAAAAACATACATTGCGTCTTATTTAGTGCCAGTGCTCAAATGCTCCAGGTGCTTACTATTATACATGGATTACTCTATCTAATCCTCTCCCTAGTCCTGTGAGGTATTCTGTTTATCTTCCTTTTACAGAAGAGGAACCTGAGGCTTAGAGAAGTTGTGTCACGTCCCCCGGGTCACACGTGATTCAGGTCCACATTTGTCTGAGCTGTGAGTCAGGACTCTTAAACTTGCCAACGTGGTACCCAGGGCCTGGTGTGTAGCCACGGCTCCACCAGGGCTAATTCTCTTCTCCAAACCACTTGGCAAGTGACGCTTGTGGTCTGTCTGCCCTTCTTTTGTGTGTGTGTATGAACTTTCACTGAAGGACACACAGTCCCTTCCACTGAAGCCTGACATCTCGGAAGCATCCCCTGTCCTCAGGAGACAATGTGGTGCTGTTATTTAACATAGTACTGGAAGTCTGAGCCTCGGCAACGTTCATGGCAGCATTATCAACAATAGCCAAATTACGGAAAGAGCCCAAATGACCATCAGCGGATGAATGGATAAAGAAGATGTGGTGTATATATACCATGGAATATTACTCAGCCATAAAAAAGAATGAAATCTTGCCGTTTGCAACAAAGTGGTTGGAGCTAGAGGGTATTACGCTAAGTGAAATAAGTCTGTCAGAGAAAGACAAATACCATGTGATTTCACTCTTATGTGGAATTTAAGAAACAAAACAAATGAACACGGGGGAAAAAAAGAGACAGGCAAACCAAGAAACAGACTCTTAACTATAGGGAACAGACTGAGCGTTGCTGGAAGGACCTGGGTGGGCGATGGGTTCAATGGGTGATGGGAGTTAAGGAGGGCACTTGGGACGAGCACTGGGTGTTGTATGTAAGTGATGACTCACTAAATTCTACACCTGAAACTAGTATTACACCGTATGTTAACTAACTGGAATTTAAATGAAAATGTGAGACTAAAAAAGAAAAAAAAGGAGGCAATGTGTTGTATTTACAATGAGATGGTAGGTTTGTTCTCTGGGGACCTAGATTCTGGCACCTCCTTTGCATGAACTTACTGTGTGATCTTGAGCAATCGATTCTCCTCCCTGGTGACCTGCGTTGTGATGAGCACGGAGGGCTCTCGTAGCTGCAACAGTCTTGGACCCGGGGAGGACCCCACAGGTGTATGAATCATCTCCGGGATCCTGCCCCCAGGCTGTAGCCTTGACCTCACTCTGCTTAATAACGCAGCCTATCCAGCTTTGACGATTATTGGCCTTGCCCCTCCCACACTCTTGAGCTTGGGTCTCAGGCGGCTGGATTTGAGTGGGAGGACAGAGGAGGCAGCATCTCCAGTGATTTTCTAAGCAATTCTCTAGGGGCAAGACCAAGAGAAAGATAAGGAAGATTTGAGAGCTTTCCCACCCAATCAGGGACAGTCATTGCAGTAAACAGATTTCTTTTGTGGGGGTGGTCACAGGGGAGACCTGCTCAGCCCTCTGGAAGCTCTGTGGAGGGGCTTGGGGACTGCTCGTGTAAGCGGGCATCTGCCCAACAGCCCCTTCCAGTTTCCCACCATGCTTCCTGCCAAAGGAGCCCTGATGATCCCCTTAATTTGCCAACCCTGAAACTGCTTCACTTCAGTTCCAACTTCTAAACTAGGGATTTGTCCCCCTCTTTGTGAAATGGGGGTAAAATCGAGTAAAGCTGAGCTAGCCAATGGCTTAGGTCATTCTCTGCATTTCATTCATTCATTTACTCATTCAATAGTTATGTGATAGACTATTCGAAAGGGATTCAAAGAGTAAATGAGTCAGGTTGTGGCAAACTTAAATTGGGTAACTGGTAATTTGAGGACAGTTTAATAAAGAGACTGTTTTCAACAGTGAGGACAGAGTACGGGAAAACAAGGGACAGTGGATTACCCCGGGAGCTGGTAACATCAGGAAGAGGTTATTAGTCCTGGGCTGCAGGGATAAGAGTAGAGAAAGTTCCCAGGATCCAGGAGAGAGCCCTGTGGATAGGGCCCCTTGGCAGGAGCTGTGTGACCTTTGGTTGACGGACTCATCCAGCTGGTGAAGGAACATCTTCACCTCCCCCTCTTCTCTCCATTGGCTGCATTCCATTGATGTAGTTGTGATGGGCCAGCCTCTTGGGGTTCACAACAAAGCAGAGAAGGACAAACAAATTTCTAGCACAGAAATCAGACACAGCCTGTGTCCTCGAGGAGCTTGTGTACTAGTGGGGGAGAAAGGAGTGCAAAAGCAGTTTACAGCGTGATAAATGCTTTCCTAAAGCTACGAACAGAGTACAAGAGGAGTTCAGTGTTAGGAAATGGGAAAGATCTATGCCAGGGAGGGCATTACTGTGTTCGTAGGTTGGGGAAGGAAATTGGTTCCTGGGAAGGAAGTGTGGAGGAAGTAATCTCTCAACTGAGACATGAAAGTGACAAAGAATTATCGAGAAGAGGAGGAAGTTAAGGAGTTGAGACAGAGTGAAACACGTGTGAAAGCTGGAGGCCAAAAGAGAGTATAGAACTCTTTGGAAAACTGTAAGTAACATGATATAATAAAATATAGGAGGACAGGTGAGGGATGAAGCTGACCAGAGAATGGCCCAGAGCACGAAGAATTCTTTTGCCAGATGAAGGAATTTGGAAGGTCAGTGGTTAAGTCCTTAAAAGCTTTTAATCAGGGGATTGGTGTCATTGTCACTTGTTTTAGAAAGTCACTTTGGTTGAAGAGAAGCGAGTGTATTAAAGGGGATTGGAAAGGAGGTTATTTTTGTGATCTAATTGAGAGGCGACTATGCCCCAACATCAGCTTGGTGTGGCTTGAGGTGTGGGGGTTCGGAACCAATGGTCAAGAAAGAATTCTTGAGATGTCTTTAGTGTAAAATATGGTTTTATTAAAGCACAGGGATAGGACCCGTGGGCAGGAAGAACTGCACTGGGGCTGTGAGGAGTGATGATTATGTTAGATTTTCTTTCTTTTTTTTTTTTTTTAAGATTTTATTTCTTTATTTGAGAAAGAGAGGAAGAACACAGAGGGAGAGCGAGAAGGAGAAGCAGACTCCCTGCTGAGCATAAAGCCTGATGTGAGACTCGATCCCAGCACCCTGGGATCATGACCTGAGCCAAAGGCAGTCGCTTAACCAGCTGAGCCACCCAGGAGCCCTATATCAGATTTTCTGGCCTATGGAGGGGAGGGTGATGTTAGGGCTCCAAGAAAGTGAGTCTATAGGTTTCTGGAGATGGCTTTTCTCTTCTAAATCGTTAAGACAGTTGCAAACTGAGGGAGACTCATGTCCTGTATGACTGTGATCTCCATCCATTAACCACTTGATTTTTCCCTTTCCTTTGTTCTTGGGCAGCCAGGAGGGCCACATATCGCACCTTGCACTGTAGGTGTGGTCATGTGACGAGGTTCTGGCCAACAGAAAGTGAGTGGAAGTGATGTGGACAACTTCCCAATGTGCCCGTATATGGAAGAGGCGTGTCTCTCCCGGACACCCTTCTTTCCTTCTTGCTTGGATATTGACAACATGTAGCCACCGTATTAGCCCCGGACTGCTTTTATTTGGACTTTTGCTTGAGAGCTATTCCTGCCTTGTTTAACCCACCATTACTTTATTCCTTCTTATGACAGAGAGATAGTCTAACTAATACATAGAAGATGGCACTAAATGGTGGTGGAACCTCTGGCTTGTACCACATACAACGGTCATTACCTTTTGGATGAAAACATACAGATTAGGGAAAGGAACAAATATTTACTGAGTGCTTATCATGCGCTAGGTACTGTGTTAAGTATGTGTTCGAATTATTGTATAATTCTTACGATGGCTCTATAGGGTAGGTATTATTAGCCCTCTGTTAATGTCAAGGAAACTTAGGTTCAGAGAAGTTATGTCACTTACCCAGGGGAACACAATTAGTAAGTGACAGTCAGGATTTGAATCTGGGTCAGTGGTTCTTAACCAGAGGCAATACTGTCCCTCAGGAGACAGTTGGCTGGAGAAATGTCTGGCTGTCACAAGTGGTGCTCTGGGGTGGGTAGGGATGTGTCACTGAGTATGGGGAGTATCGGGAATGCTGCTAAGCCTATAACAATGCATAAGACAGCCCCGCTGCTCTGCTCGGGGTAGAGAATTCTCTGCCTCCAGGGTTAATAGTGGTGAGGGTGAGAACCCTGAGGTCTAGTCTACAAAAGGCTCATGTTCTTTTCATTACACCAAACTGGGGGGTGGGAGTTGAAGAGGGGTTTATGGAAAACTGATATGCTAGGAGAAGAATGGCACGGAAACTTTGTTTGGGGGAGGGTAAACCTAGAGTGATGAAGAGATGAGTTGGAGGAACTGATGAAACTGAGAAAACCTGAGCTGGGAGAAATGGAAGCTGAGGATGCCAGTGGGCACCACTGACCTGCTCCAGGCGAGGAGTAGGGCTTGAGGGGCTGGGGTGAGGCTGACAGAGGGAAGACAGTCTAAGTGTCAGGGCCAGAACCTGCTGTCTAGGGGCATCTAGAGAATGGAGAGACGGAGAAGTGAAGACAGACTAGTCAAGATGATTCCACTTCTACCTGCCCTCCCCTCCTCCCTCTCTCTCCTCTCCTCCCTCCTTTCCCATCTCACCCTTTCCTCCTCACCTCCTTCCTTCCCCTTCTCCCTTTCCCCCCTCCCTCCTCTCCCCCTCTCTTTCCTCTCACTTCCTTTCATCCCCATCTTCCCTCTCCCCCCCCCTCCCTCCTTCCCCTCTCCTCCTTCCTTCCCATCTCACCTTCCTCCCTCTCTTTTTCCTACAATCTCCTCCCCCAGCTGCCTCTGCTTCTCTCCATCTTCCGTCCTACTGGCCCCTTTCTCTAGTGGTGTACTCGGTTTTCCTCTGACCCCCAGTTCTAAGCTGTGGGTCTAAGCTCCCCCCATCAAATGCAATGCAGAAAGATCTGTATTTCCTCAGCTTATGCCCCTTGACAAGAACTGGCAAGCTCCCGCAGTGACAGGGACAGACTGACTCGTCTTTTCTATCTTGCTTCTTTCACCATTTCCTGTTTGCAGGACAGATTAACACATCTGACCAGTGTCTAGGATTGTTCTAAGGACAGACACATGGCTCCTGAAAGACCCCCCGAGGGAATTTCTGACATGCCAGAGGAGGAAGGAAATCCTTTGTCTCATTTTTGCTGTTTTCTCCGCAGTGTTTTCCAAAAAACAACTGGCCTGCTGACAAGATATTGCAAGGGACTTGGGGTGGCCTTCCTCCTTTTCCTCACCCCTGGCCTGTGCCTGTCTTGGCAGCCAGCAGCCTGCTTCAGGGCCGGGGGACCGGCATCACCTAGCATGCCCTGAGCCCTGCTGACAGAAGCTTTAGGGTATGCTCTCTGGGTCTGCTTCCTGGCCCTCTCTTCCCTGGGCCTTGGGGAGCCCTGTGGAGAGGCCACTGGCATCTCATGTCTTCGGAAAACTTGGTCAGGACGAAGGCTGCTTGGATGAACTAAATGCTTTTGTTACAGGGTTCTTGTCTCACAGTCAAAGAGTGAACCTTGTGGACACAAAAGGGTGAGGTGACAGTTTATTAAGTGAAGGTGAGAACAGAAAGAAAGCTCTCTAGAATGAGAGGGGTCCCGAATGGGTTGCCATTGAGGTCTTTCGTGGCTGGTCTTTGAAGAAAACTGACCAGGGAACTGGAATCTTCTTGACGTCACCACTGATAGCACCATGATTACTTCTCCTTTGAATATCTCATCTCTGATGTATAAGACAGACGAGGTGGTCTGGTTCTGTCCCCTTATCTCTGGTTTCCTTACGCCTCAGCATTTCTGGGATTTTTGGTGAGCCTGATCTGATCATGTAGCCCACTGCCTATCTCTGCCTACCTGGCCCCCCGCCCTTACTCACTGTCAGGCCTTACAGCTAAGGTCAGAGGCTGCACGGGCCGGCCTGGGGTCAGTCCTCAGACAGGGGGGTCAGCACCTAGGGTCTTCAGGTTTGTCCTTTTTAAAAAAAAAACTTGATTTAAAAAACCTTCAGTGCAATGTTAAAAAGCCATCCAGCCAGCTGGAGAGACAACCACCAGAAAGAAAGAAAGAAAGAAGATTAGAGAAGACCCAGGGACCCCACCCCAGCTGTTCCCAGGGTCTGGAGGCCAGGGGCAGACGGGGATGGGGCAGGGGTGGTGGGAGAGAGAGGAAAGGGCACCCACCAAAATGAACAGGTGGAAAAAATATTTATATAGGAAACATCTGGCTGAACTGAAGAGGATCTAGGGGAGATGGGAAGCCTCCATTTTTCTTTCCCCAAAATGTCCTAGACCTGGGGGGAGGGTTGGCCTCCTGGGGTGAAATGAGCAGGCCCTGCCCCCCCCCCATCATGGAGTACGGTATGTGCTGTGGGCCAAATGTGTGTATGCTGGGGAAACAGGGAAGAGAGGGGTAGGGAGGAGTACCCCCCTGCTGGAATCTGTTATGAGGGCTGAGATGGTTCCCGTCTCCCTGTTCTCCACCCTGGTTCTCCTGGCAGAAGGTGCTGTGCGGGGTGGGGGTGAGGAGGAGAGGAAGCCAGGGAAGCAGAAAGAGAGCGAGGGGGCCCAGGGGCCAGGAAGGCACACAGGCTGAACGGAGGGCAGCCCCGCAGAAGTGCGGTGGGAGCTGGCCGGGAACACCCTCCAGCCTGGGCTGGAACCCAGGCTCTGCTCCTCACGTGCAGCTTTGCGTGTGTCACTAAACTCTTCTGGATTCTTCAGTCCGGAAGTCAGAGTTAACGGTAGCACAGACTTTGAGGGCTTGGGAGAGCTCAATAAATGATGCGAGTAAACTCTTGGCTTGACACCTGGTGCCTGGGGAGTTTTATAAAAATTAGATGTTGCTATCTTCTGGAATGTAGGTTAATGTTCTGTAGCTCAGTCAGAGTTCTGCATGGAGGATAGGCCCCCTTCCAGCCATGGCATGCTGGATCCAGGGCCATGATGGGGTGAGCGGGCCCTGACAGTGGCCGGGCTAGCACTGGTGATGCCCAGGATGGGCTGAGCCAAATCCCCTGTCAACACAGTGGGCCTGAGACTAGGCAGGTGTTGTAGAGAAGGGGAGTGGAGGTAAGGAATGGCGAGTGGCGGGCTGACATCATTCCACCGATCACTGGATTGGGGGGTGAACATCAGGCCAGCGGTGGTCAGAGCAGGGCCTGCCTCTGCAGCTGGGGGACCTGAATGGCTAAAATGGAAACGCTTCCCCAGGAGCCTGCTGGGGACGAGTAGGTGGGACCCACTGCACGTGGAGGCCAGGAAAGGCCATTTTAGTGGTCACCACCCCTCCCTCCACTTCCTGCTCTCTTCCTCCCTTGCTTACATCCTCAGTGCCAATCATGGTCTCTCCTCTCTTCTCCTGGGAGAGGCTCCGTGGAAAAGCCTCTGATCGCAGCCAGCCCTGAGGGAGAGTGAGTTCAGGTTGTCTCTGTGTCTTCTAAGTTTTTTCCATATGGCAGGCTCTGGCTTTTATGCAAGAAACAATGTCATCACCCAGCGGGAGGGCAGATGGTGGAGGTCCAGCTGTCCCTTCCCGCAGCTCCTGGCTCAAGGGTGGGGCTGTCTTCCCAGAGAAGAGCGGCACCAGGGGTACAGGGCCTCCGCACTCATCCTGGAGCGCCGCTCCCATCTGACCTCAGGATTTCCCCCCCGTGGGCCCTTCCTAATCAGGGATCCTGCCTCAGATCCCTTGTCCCCTGCTCTTGGCTCTTTCTTGTGAAGGGCTGAAGGACTGTGGGGAACAGGAGGAATTAGATTTGAACTGAGGGGCTGAGAGATACGATATTTAGGGCAAAGAAGAAAAGTTTCAGCGGAGCGGGGAGCAGGCCCCAGCTTCTAGCCCCTCTCACCTGCCTAGTGCTTCAGAGGGAGCAGAGCTGCCTTGTGCATGATGAATTGGGAGTAGAGGAAGGAGCAGTAAATGTCTATGAGAACTGGCTCTCCACTAGCTCATTAGGAAGAGAAATGACTGAGCCAAAGCTGCCAAGAACCAACTCTTTAGGATTGTTTTTTCTGGCACCTTCCACAGCATTGCCAAGCTAATGGAGGGATCGGGGATATCTGATGCCGGAAGCAACAGGAAAAATGGGGGCCTGCAAGGGAAACAGACACATGTGTGCCTGCGTGGTGAGAGTGCCCAATGTCCCGATGTGGACCTTTCAGTCTCCCTGGGCTTAGGAGGGGATTCTTACAGGGTCTGTACCTCCGAACTCCCAAATTACACAGCCACACGGCTGGGCAGGCCTGCCACCCCGTGATTCAGCAGGAAGAGAGCTTGGGCAAGGCTTACTCTCTTCTCCAGGAATCTCGCCCTGAGGAAGATCTGAGGCCAGTGTGTCCTGGTGTGGTCTGCTGGCTTTTCAACACTCTCCAGCAACAGCCCTGCCTACCTCCCCCATTCACCTATACAATCTACAATCCTTGTGTTTTTCCATCTTAAAAAAAAGTGTTATGCAAAAGCATCTTCAAGCCAAGTCCCGTAGCCCCAGGGGTGATTTTCTAGAGTGCCAAACATTAATCCTTTCCTAGCATGTCAGGGGGGTTAGGGGGGAGGGGCCTTTGGAGGCTCAGGGCAGTGCCATTTACCAGCTGTAAGGAAAACACTTTTACTATATTTGGGGTGGTGGGCTAGTAATCATTTTTTTTTTTTTACTTTACTATAAAAAACATGCAACATTAAATTTACCATCTTAACCTTTTTCAAGAATATAGTTCAGTACTGTTAAGTATATTCACATTGTTGTGTAACAGATCTCTAGAACTTTCTCACCTTGCAAAACTGAAACTCTATACCCACTAAACACTAATTCCCCTTCCCCCTCCCCTCAGCCCTTGGCAACCACCTTTCTGCTTTCTATTTGTTTGATTTTGATTACTTTAGATACTTTACAGGACTGGAATATACAGTATCTGTCCTTTTGTGACTGGCTTATTTCACCACAATGTCCTCGAAGTTCAAAACACATTAATATTTTAACATGTATCTATGCACAGGTGTTGGCTGAATGTCAGCCCTGCCTCACCCCTACCTCACACATACACCCAATGGCACAGGAGTTCTGGAAGTTCCTCATGCCTGGATATTAAAGAAATCCCATTCTACGTCCTCCAGTCCTTCTTATGGCTCCTTCCCTAGTGTGAGTTTCCAGAAACCCTCAGAGTATTAGAAGTCTTTCTGCTTCAGCCAGTTTTTTGGTCAAGGCCTCATTTATCAAAGCTGGTATGTCTCCTTTTTCTAGTTCATTCCCAAGTATTTCCTCTTATGTGCCACACAGTATCTAAATGGAATTCTTCTATTTTTTTTTTCAAATATACCCTAAACATCCCCATCTTTATGCCTTTGCTCTTCTACTTTCCTTTTTTTTTTTTTTTGAGAGAGAGACAGAGAGAGCCAGTGAGAGCTCACATGGGGGAGGGGGAGGGGAGTGGGAGAGAGAATCTCAAGTAGACTCCACGCCCAACATGGACTCCATCTCACGACCCTGAGATCACGACCTGAGCCGAAATAGAGTCAAGGCTTAACTGACTGAACTACCTTATTTTTATATTTTTAGATGTTATTTATTTGAGAGAGAGAGAGCATGGGGGGGGGAGGCTCAGAGGGAGAAGCAGACTCCCCACTGAGCAGGGAGTCTGATACGGGGCTCGACCCTGGGACACCAGCAGACACTTCACCGACTGTGCTGCCCGGACGCCCCACTCTTCCACTTTCCCCGCATGGGATGCCTCTTCCACTTTTCTCACTGTGTCCAACTCACACCCATCTGCTAAGGCTGCCTAAATACTACCGTCTTCATCAAAGGCTCCAACTATTCCCTAGTTCAGAAATGATTTCTCTTCTCTGTGACACCTTAAAACACCTGTTCCTGAAACTTCAGGATGGTGCTGACACTCTCATCATGCGGGAGCAGTTATCAACAGTCTACTGAGCCTCATGAAATATTCCGTGCTTCACATCGCCATTTGCTTTTCTATCTTGTCAAATGGTTACTTTTGTGCATTTTCTTCCTCTCTAGGTTGTCCTAATAAAACACGTGGGCTTCAGCATCAGACGGACTTGGGCTTGGACCCTGTTCCACCGGCAGGACTTGGGGCCCACGGCTCTCTCTGCCTCCCCGGTCTCGCCCCTGGGGGAGGCCAGGAGAGTGGTCGTCCCAGCAGGTGGTTGTAGTGCCTGAAATTGATGAGGGAACGGAAGGCAAACAGAAGACAAAGCAGAAGCTGACACCCTGCAAACCCCACCCCCCAATGGGATGTATGTGACATTCCTCAGGCACTCCTGGCTGCCCTAAAGGACAAAGAAACAGTCCTTACTACCTACAGCCCATTGACAAATCCTTGAAACAGGCATGGTGACATTCCTCTAGGAACTCAGCTTCCTCGATGTTAATACTTTGCTGGGGGCAAAAGGCAGTCCTAGCCTGACCCCCTCCCCTCCACCAAGATCCTGTAAGTCTACTTTAACATATAAAAATTCCTTTGGAAACTTCCTTTATCTCTAACCCCCCAAGATACATGTTGCCCATCATCCCCCAAATGGCCCACCGATATACATCCGAAGGGTCTCGTGACTCAGGTTTTATTAGACAGTGATAAATGACCTTTTCCCTACAACAGCTAGCCCCCTCAAGGTCCTGGAGACCTTGCTTCCAAAATTCCTTAGAGCCTTACGCTATCCCTAACCCCCTCCCAACTTGAGGGTATATAATGGGCCATTCCTCACAACCCCGGGGCAGCAGCTCTTTCTGCCCACGGGTCCTGTCCCTGTGCTTTAATAAACCACCATTTTGCACCAAAGATGCCTCACGAATTCTTTCTTGGTCGTTGGGTCCGGACTCAACCCCACTGAACCTCATCTATAGTCCCCAACCTCATCATAATGGCGCCCGAATGTGGGGCATTGAGCTTCGGTGCAAAATTGGTGTGTACTTTCCTTTCTCCTCCTTCACTCTCCTTTCTGGGGCTCTTCGAGGAGTGCGGTCTTATTGGAACACTTTCACGCCGACTGCTCAGGCTGTAGTCCTCTAGCCCATGGCTACTCTATGGGGAGGAAAAGGCCTGCCTTTTGGCTGGAAGTTAGTACCCTGGCCGGGATGGTAATAAGACCCAGAAACTTGAGGCCCCCTCTGTACTGCTGTCCTTATACGAAGTCATCTGTTTTGGGCGCTGGACAGCCACCTAAGTGACTAGCACGACTGCCAATCTTAAGACTCCCGTGTGAGGTTTCCTCCTGATGGATCTAATGCGTTCCCCTCCGCATTGCTGGTCTAGCCGCTTCTGGCCACGGGACCTCCCCTCGGAGCCGGCCGAAACCAGTACCCGATGGAATTACAACCCAACCGGACCGTTTCCCAGGGAAGTTGGCTGTAAGGACCACCTGTGTTGGAATGTCGCTTAGACCATGATGGACTTCTGTCTTTACTGTTTTCCGTCAATGTCCTCTACTCCCTAGCAAAGGGGACTCGACTCTCTTTTCTCACTGTTCCTTCTAACAGATGTGGGGGCTTCTCCCTCACTCATTTCCCGGGTTAATGGCTAAAACATGGCCTCTGCTCCTGTTGGAGCTGATGAGTTCGGAAAACCGGGAAGGAACCCTTTCTCTGCCTTCTGGCAGCACTCTGTCTCTACTCTCTCCCCCTCCTCCTTCTTTCTGCACCACCTGGGGTGCAGCCTGCACAACTGGCTTCTGTACCATCCTTGGTGCCTGAGGCACCATGGCTCCTCCTGCCCTCACCATCAAGGAGCGAAGAAGAGCACCGCCAGGACCTAACGTTACCCACTCCAGATTTCCCCACCAGAGTCTCAGGTAAAACTGAAAATGGGGTGGGCCCAGGTGGAACATAAGTCAGTATTTAAACTAAGTCAAGTTTGTTGGTTTAATTAAGATAGACCTGTCTTTAAAGTTATCAGCACTAAATGTAAAACTTTTATCCTATCAAGGTTTACTGAAGGTCAAACAAACTTGTGTTACCTCTGTTGTGAGTTGTTAGTAAAAATCCATATTAAGCTAAGTTTTGCTGACAACTATAGAACCCTACATATTTGCCTTCAAATCTCGTATTGTCACCTTGGTTAAATAAAAATAGTTTTGTAGTGATCTGTAATCCTGTTCAGGCTTGTGCTATAATTTTAAGGGTTTAACAAATTTTACCAAGATTTAAATTGTAAATGAAGTCTCTTTAACTCGTTAGGCCTTCTTAGATCTTTGGTATGCTGAGTTACTCTGCAAGCACTGTTAAACAAATGATAAGCCTTAGGTTACATTTGGGTAAATGCTGTAACTATTCTAGAGATAATATGCAATTCCTAAAGTTTTAATGTTTTAATATAAGGTCATCATCACTCTTTTCTGGCTATCGAAGTCTTGTGTGTCACAGAAGTAACCTGACTTCCTTGCCGGCTATACTGTAAACTCATCAGCTACTAACCATGTCCATTCTGTGTTTTTGTTATTTGTAATTGTTCTTATTCTCTTCTAAAATAAGTTTCACCTTCAAAGAGATTCATATAAAGGACTTTTTAGGACAGGTACAGGTATTCGATATCTTTATGGAATCCTAAAACTGAAATGGGTAAAAATTTCCAGAACTAACTAAAGCTGCATTCAAACTGAACAAGAATTAGTAACATGGGACTAAGTTAACTAAAAGATTATAGTGTTGTGACTCTTGTTTAAAACATTACTGGTTCTCTAATGTTTGCTCTTCCAGATTGAGGAAACTTTCTCTTAAGACATCAGTGATATACAGAAATAATAATAAAGCAAATTAAAGCATTTAACTTTTCTCTCTACCTGAACCCTCTGAGATTAAAAAGGTCTCAGTAAATATTCTTTCTTCCATGGCGATCATAATCATTTGCATAAGTTCAATAAGTATTGTTCTCCTTGTAACAGGACACCATTGGAAACACTGGTTATTTTACCATAAGGCTTTGACTGGAATGTCATATTTGAGAGACATGCATAGACTCAGATATGACCAAACAGCTTTCAGGAAATCAGGTTGACTTTATGAAACCTGGAGCCATAAAGCCCCCTGGAAATGCTGATACCTTGCTTACAGAGTTCCCAGCAGCCTCACCAGGTGAGTAAAGAATGTCACTTCCTGGCAGGTGCAGGAACCTGAGGATACTCTGGGGACCTCGCGGAGAGGAATCCGCCCAAATCTACAGGTATCACAGGCATGACTGATGGCAAGTACTTGGCTTGGCTCTGGCCTGGAGAGGCTACTAAAACTTCAACCTGGAGATTCCTTGTAAAAGTTCCAGCGAAGCAGATTCTAAAAGATCTATGTGATCAGTCACTATTCTTGCTGAGCTTATGTAAATAATTGGGCCATTTGTTAAAACTGGACTTGTTTTGCAAACAAATTTGGCTCTCTCTGGAAATGAGGGTTATTTTAGAGAGAAAAATTATGTTTAAATAACCACCTTTGTGGATGTTAAATTCTAGATCCGATTGTCCTTAAATGTTTGCTTGAGCTAGACAATGTGAGGTAAACTTAAGAGAAATAGCTTTTTTCTATTTCTATACAATAGCTCATGTATAGATAATCTTCATGCTGTTTATTCTATGGCACTAATAACAGGACCCCATGGGCATATAATTAATTATTTGAATAACTGGGAAATGGGATTGATTCCCCAACGATTGTATAACTTGTCTATCACCTTGACCAATGTGTCTGGGATGATGAAATCATTCCCTAAAAGCCAGAGCATACCCCACTCCATAGGATTAACTATGGGCTTGTGGAGATAATGGATGACCCCACTTTCCTTGTGACTGGACTGGATGATGACTTGGGGATGCCTTTATCTCTTGACAAGTCTTCCCCCCACTCGCCTGTGATTCCTCGTTAAGATACTAAGGCTAGACCTCAAACAAAGAAGGCTTCTTAATGCTTTCATCCCGCATAGTTACATTTAATCCTAGAAGCCACCTCTATGGATGTACAATTTTAAGGAGAGGATTTAGCCGAGCATACAACAGCCCTCCTGGTAAAAAGGAGCCTCAAAGCTCACCATGGGACAGTCTCTGACTATAATGACTTCATATCAGGTCCAGAATGTTTTAGAGACCAAAAGCCACCAATGGGTGATGGGAAGCCGACTTATTAAATACCAGGCTATGCTTATAGGTCCACCTGAAATAATACTTAAAACCTGTAAAACTTTAAACCCAGCTACGCTTAAGCCTGGACCTGACCACTGTACTTCTATAGAGCGTAACTGTTCAGAGGTTGTTGATCTTGTCTATTCTAGTCGACCAGATTTAAGATGTCCCTATTGAAAATACAGACGACTATTGGTACACCAATGGTAACAGTTTCATGGAAAAGAGGGGTAAGAAAAACTGGATATGTTATAGTCAAGTCTAACTCAAGACTGTTGAGGTCAAAGCCCTGTCAGCAAACACGTCTGCCCTCAAAACAGAATTAATAGCGCCCACCTGTGCTTTGCAATTGGCAAAAGCCTTAAAAATATTTATGCTGACTTCAAATATATTTTCCTGGTCCTCCATGCTCACGGTGTAATTTGGAAGAAAGGGGGATTATTATCAAGCCATAACTCCCCAATCAAATAGGGGCCTGAAATCATTGTATGTATGGCCCTCCAAAACCAGGTAGCCCTTGAAATCCTGACTGCAGTTTCAAGGAAGCCCAGTATTATATGACTGGCTCCTGGCTGGGACCCAGTGGCTCTGCAACTTAACCTGTGTCCGTAGCTTCCTCCTTGCTGGATAAGCCACTGTACTCTGGGTTTTGCCTGGATGCATGGATGCATTATTAAAACCGTTACCAACCCAGCCAACCTTCCATATTTAAAACCATGGTGGACATGTTCTGTGTCTCACTGGTATGACCACCTAGCATCTATCTTTGTTACCTCTTTGAGACTGGAGAATGTTGTTTGGCACATGGAAACTCTTGAATATATGGTCAAAGCCCTAAGTGATACTCTATAGAATAGAGTGATGTTAGATGTTTTTAACTGCTATACAAGGTGAAATATGTGGTAGCATGAAAACAATGCTGTGTATACAGTCCAGATTACCACAAAATACTTCTGGGTTTCTACCTGACATGAATGCTCAAACTGGAGCTTTAAATGATTTCTTTCCTTTAGTGATTGCTTTAAACTCCTGGACTGGAGGAAAATTATCAAAGGTCAACTATCAAAGAGCTTTTATTCAGATCTCTCCTTATAATATTAACCTTGTTTTGTCATGTCTGATGTCTCCCTGCCTAGCGCCAAGACTCCTTCTCCGCCGTAACTTCCGGCTAACAGATAATAAATACCTTCTACTCAGGGAGGCTCATCCATGTTGTCCACATTGGATTCAGCTGCCTCCCCTTTCATAACTCCCCTGTATGTTCCCCAACTGACCAATGTTGACCCATAGGGAGGGACATCTCTATGCCCCTATTCAGCAGGAAGAAAGTTGCAGAAGATGAGACCTTCCACCTTCAACAACCTTAAAGATTTAAGGGTCAAAATTGTTCAGGGGGGAAATGATGAGGGAATGGAAGGCAAGCTGAAGACAAAGCAGAAGCTGACACCCTGCAACCCCCCCCCCAATGGGATGTATGTGACATTCCTCAGGCACTCCTGGCTGCCCTAAAGGACAAAGAAACAGTCCTTACTACCTACAGCCCATTGACAAGTCCTTGAAACAGGCATGGTGACATTCCTCTAGGAACTCAGCTTCCTCGATGTTAATACTTTGCTGGGGGCAAAAGGCAGTCCTAGCCTGACCCCCTCCCCTCCACCAAGATCCTGTAAGTCTACTTTAATGTATAAAAATTCCTTTGGAAACTTCCTTTATCTCTAACCCCCCAAGATACATGTTGGCCATCATCCCCCAAACAAATGACCCACCGATATACATCCGAAGGGTCTCGTGACTCAGGTTTTATTAGACAGTGATAAATGACCTTTTCCCAACAACAGCTAGCCCCCTCAAGGTCCTGGAGACCTTGCTTCCAAAATTCCTTAGAGCCTTACGCTATCCCTAACCCCCTCCCAACTTGAGGGTATATAATGGGCCATTCCTCACAACCCCGGGGCAGCAGCTCTTTCTGCCCACGGGTCCTGTCCCTGTGCTTTAATAAACCACCATTTTGCACCAAAGATGCCTCAAGAATTCTTTCTTGGTCGTTGGGTCCGGACTCAACCCCACTGAACCTCACCTATAGTCCCCAACCTCATCATAATGAGAGTCAGGCGAGCGTTTGCGGAGCGCGAATTACGTGTTACCAGCTGGCGTGCCACTGCAAGCACCGTGCGTGCGTGATAGCCGGAACCCTCAGCACAACCGCCTGGGGCGCATCTACAGCGGGAGAATCTAAAGCCAAGAAGGTTTAAGCCAGTAAGCGAAGGAGCCAGAGTAAAAACTGGGGATGTCTTTGAGATCCTTCCTCTTGACCATTACCAACCCCGGCTTCCCAAGCGAGCCCCGCGGGCAGCACGGGCGGGGTAAGACCTGTAGGATCCTCCTCTCAGCACCAGCGAAGTTTGGTAAGTGGCAGCTGCCACTCTCATTCCCACTCCTGCGGTGGGGGACTGGGGGCTGTCCCTGCGTTTGTTTCCCCGGCAGCACCTCCCAGAAGTAATAGATGACATTTGTTCAGCATTTTCCGGGAATCTGCATTTGCCAGGAACCGTGCAAAGTCTCTAGCTCTAGCGGTATTAGCGAATGAGCGAGTGAGCAAATGAGTGAATGAAGAGAGGGGACGCAAACTCTCGAACGGTGGGCAAAGGCCACCCGAAAAGAGGGGTCATCCCGGCCCGGTTGTTGGCTGTTGGCCGGGCAAGAGGATCCTGCAGCCCAGGAGAGGCCTCCCGGGGGTCTGACTTGTGCCCAGTATTCATCAGTGTTTTCATTAATGACTCAAGAGATGGAGTGCAGTGTACGCTAATCAAATTGGGGAAGCCTGTGAGGCGGGCTAGAAGCTGAGCACTTAGGAGGCCAGCTCGAGCTTGCAGACAGTACTTGACAAATTAGAGAAATAAACAGAGTCAATAAACAGAGCTCCAGGAGCTGCAAGCTTCAAGTGGCTCCAAGGGAGCAGCTACTCGAGTGGATCTGCCCAGAGGAGCTTTTGACCCACTTTCCTTTGGGCCTCACCTGGTTGGATTGCATATTTGGGGCAAGTCTAAATGCAGTCCCTTGATGAGGAATTTGGACCCGGAGGCCTCATGGACAAAGTCCCAGCTCCAAAGGCGAAGCTACGACCATACTCCTTCCTGGCCTCTGCCCTCCTAGCCATGGCTTTGCTGGGGCTCAGAGAGGGAAGGACAGGGCTCCCCCTGCTCCCTCAAAGACCTGAGGCTTGCCAAAAACATAAACTAGGGGCGCCTGGGTGGCACAGCGGTTAAGCGTCTGCCTTCGGCTCAGGGCGTGATCCCGGCGTTATGGGATCGAGCCCCACATCAGGCTCCTCTGATATGAGCCTGTTTTCCTCTCCCCCTCCCCCTGCTTGTGTTCCCTCTCTCTCTGGCTGTTTCTATCTCTGTCAAATAAATAAATAAAATCTTTAAAAAAAAAAAACCAAAAAAAAAACCATAAACTTAACCATGATGCCTCATCCCTATCCACCAAAATGGTGCTGCCCTTCTCTACTTCCTATTCATTCTTATCACTGAGTGACTTCCTCCCCCGTTTGAGGCTGCCCTGGAGGTTACTGTGACCTCAATTTTCTTTGTGCAAGATGTATCGGGTGTGAAAGGAGGGACAAGGACACAGCGTGATTGGGAGGGAGTGCCGTCTATCTGCCCTTTCCGCCTCTGGGAGGAAGGTGAGGTCTGGGTGGTTTGGCAGTTACAGAAACGTGCAGACTCTGGAGCTCTGTAGCATCAGGGAAGTTACTTAACTTCTCTGAGTCAAGTCCCTTTGGTTATGAATAATTGCAGACCCGTTGGTTTGTCCTAATTGAAAAGGAGGGGTCAGTTGGAAGAATAGGACAGACTCCCAGGAAAGCTGGGTGCTGGTGGTAGAGCCACCGTGGGACCCACCGTGGGACCACGGCATGACCGCTCCCCCCTTCTCCTTCTCTGGAGTTGCAAAGTTCTCTGCTCCTGCTTGTCTCAGCACGTCTGATTCCTCCTCCTCCTCCTTCCTCCTCCCTTCTTCCTCCCCTTCCTCCTCTTATGCTTCTTTCAAGACTTGATTTTTAAGTAATCTCTACACCCAACATGAGGCTCAAACTCCCCAATCCTGAGATCAAGGGTCGCACACTCCACTGACTGAGCCAGCCAGGCGCCCCTCCTTCTTCTTTCTTAATCAGCTTTCATGGTGCACGCCCCTGTCCCACCTTTAGAGGGGCCTGACAGTGAGGACAAACGTCCACCTGTCTGGGGAAAAGAAACCTGCCCCACTGGGTCAAGTTTCTACCCTGGCCCCCCTGGCCTGAGGAGTTGTCTTTGTGTCCTCGGTAACAATATGCCAGCAGGAGCCCACCCTCGTGGGTAGATAGGAGGTTCTCAGGGAAGAGAAAAATAGGGTTGCCGTCTCTTGGCAGTTTTGTCATGTGAAAATGGGAATAACGTTACTGACCTGATACATGGGAAGTTCTGTCGCTCATTGAACAACGGCTGTAATTCAGGGTAAGGTTCTCTGGACTCGGCAGGAGGGTCTCTGAGCTGGGGTGGGCCTGGGTGAGAAAGGAAGCTCAGAAGGGATGGGCTGAGGGGGTGTGAGTATGGGAAATGTGTCTCCATTCATCCACTATTTGGGGAGACAGAGTTGTAAAAAGCTGGGGACAGGGATGGTGGAATATTCTTGTTTTAGGAGGCCTGACTCCTAATTCCCAGCTGGAGGGCAAGTCAGCACGATCATGTCAGGGGCTTAAGCTCTCAAACTACGTTTTCATTCATTCTCTCATTTAACCGACGTCAGCTGAATACCTACTGTGGGCCAGGTACTGTGCTGGTTGCTGGTGGTAAGGCAGTGATCCCTCGTGGTGCTTGTGTTCTAGAGGGAGAAGAAGACAATAAGTAAGATAAATAAGTAAAATATGTAATATGTTACGGGCAAGAGCTAACGAGAAGAAATAAAATGGGAAAGAGGTATGTGAAATATCAGGCAGGTGGGGTGGGTGTTGATATTTTGAAATGGAGGTAGAGAGGGAGGGCCTCACTAAGAAGGCGTCTTCTGATTAAAGACCTTGAAAGAAGCCATAGAGCTAGCCATGTTATGGGATGGGGGAGAGAATCCCAGACAGAGGGAACAGCCAGGGCAAAGGCTCTGAGGTAGGGGTCGGCCTGCCGCCATGAGGGAATCACAGGGAGGCCGGTGTTGCTAGACAGATGGAGAGTGGTAGCGTTGAAATCAGAGTGTTACGGGACCAGATCTTGTTGGATCATGTAGTTCATAGTAAGAACTTCAGCTTTTACTCTGAGTGAGAGGGAAGCCATTAGAGGATTTTAAGCAGAGGAGAATTAAGTTTTAAAAGAATCATTTTGCAATAGACTGAGAAGGTCAAGGACAGAGGTAGTGAGTCTTGTTAGAGTGTTGCTAGGGGAGTAGTGTTCATGTCTTAGACCAGAGGGGTCATAACAGGAGTGGAAAGACGTGGTCAGATCCCAGATATATTTTGCAAGTTGCACTGACAGGATTTGCTCAGCTTAACTACTGCTTTGTTCTGCTAGCAGTGACATAAATTCCAATTCCGGGCCCCAAAACATAACTTGGCACATGGTCCTTCTTCCTGCCAGCCAATCCTTCCAATGTGTGTCTCTGCAGACATGTTCAGCTCCTTTCAAGCTCTAAAGGCCTGTGAAATTTGTGCAATGAAAGCATTTTGTTATCTGAGATATTTACTTCTCTGGATTCGGCTTCTTAGAGTCCTCATTCTTTTAAGTTTAACCTACTATAAATCAAGAGAGATAGGTCAACGACATTTTTGCAAATGGCCTGATGACAGAGAGGATGCCTTTGAACTAGGTGACCAGGCTAAGGCCTGGAAAGTTCATCACCGTCCTAGCAATGGGCCTTACTCAGGAGCCTGAGCTAAAGATGTTCATCTCTGGAGGGAGAAGGAGTGAGTCAGCAGAAATGAGGGGTGAGAGAAGGTGACACCTGCAGAATTTGGTTTCCTTGTTCCCAGTTGTCTTTATTCTCATGCTTCTTGTGAGTTGTCTTTCAGAAAGCAAACAAAACTTCTCTGTAAGCTCCAGGGCTATATGCATGACGTCTAGGCAGCAAAAGAGCAAATTTTGGTTGTCAAGCTGCAGACTCATCCATTTCTTGGGCGTCACCCTTCCCTCACCAGCTCTGTTGGGAGCCATCAGCATAGTAGGAGCGGCTGTAGAGAAAAGATCTGAGCTCTCCTCGCTTGGGTCAGGGGGGTGGGATCTCTGTTCTCCACCCGGACTGCCAGCTGTCTTGAAGCCAGCATGGGAGCTGTTCCTTCCAGCCAATGATGTGAAAGCCCATATTCCTTTTTTTTCTTCAGATTTGATTTATTTATTTTGGGGGGAAGGGGCAGAGGGAGAGGGAGACCGAGAATCTCAAGCAAAGCCCCTGCTGAGCACGGAGCCCGACATGGACTCCATCTCAAGACCCTGAGATCATGACCTGAGCCGAAATCAAGAGTTGGCCATTCAACCGACTGAGCCACCCAGGTGCCCCTAGAATAGCTAGTACTTTGGTTACTGTCTAAACACTCTGTGGATGAGAACCTTTCTTTTGTTTATCTGGTAAGATGCTCAACTCGTTAAAAGACTTGGTTCAAATACTTACGATGCTCTTATTCCACACTTGTTTAGACATTTCCTTCTAAATGTCTGAGCTAACACATTCATCTTGCTCTTTGTTCTTATACATAGGCACTTACTGGTGAGGCAGCCCCGGTTCCCAACCCAAGAGATAATGGGGAGATGTTTCAGGAGATGATAAGAAGGGAACTGGATGTTTGTCTGGGCCCTTATTCCTTGGCCCATACCTATGATCCTAAGGCATCCCCAGGTTCCCATTCCTCACACATCTATCTTCTATTCTATTCTAGTCTAATATACTTCTACTCAGAGGTGCAAAGTCATAAACTAATCCTGGATCCCTCTAGCTGCCTAAAATTTGCCCCAGAGCTGACTTTACCACTGTCTTCTCTTTTGCCTTCTCTCTTAGGGGAGCAGCACAGGTCCCCATAACTCAGATAAGCCAAGGAGTTGGAGGGTGAAGGCAAGAAAAATCAGCCACACAAAGAAAATGGGTGGAACTACCAGGTCACACATTGGCTTGAGGTGTGCCCCCCGCCCCCAGCAGAGCTCTAGGTTCTGGTTCCCTTTCCTGACAGTGCCCCAGAGGTCAGAGGCCAGACTCCAAATAACTATGCAGAAATCCCGGAAGGAGAAACCGTATGGAGGCCTAAGTAACCAAATGAGCCGGTGGGAGGGTAAGAGAAGCTACAGCAACTGATTCTGTCGAAATAAGTACCTCTCGGTTGGCAGTCATAGATTTCCTCTTCTTTAAGTGGTATCTGGGAGAATTATTATGTTTACTTTTAGAATACTCATTTAAGGAAAAATCAACCTATGTGGCCGGAGGAAGAGGGAAGACACTACATATTAAGGCTTTTTTGTCCAGCTCTTTCTCTTCAATTTGGACAAAAAGGCTCGGGAGGGAAGGCTGGGGGTTTTGCAGGGAGAGCCCCCTCTGATCCCAGGGGACTAAATATGCCCTTCTCCTCCTCAGTGTTTCATCAACAGACATTTATTGAATAACAAGGTTATGCAAGAATAGGTCCTCCTGTCCAGAATGCCCTTCTTTCTCCCACTTCCATTTCCAGCCAGGGCCTAATGACCAATCATTTATCCTTCAGACCTAAGTTCCCTGAGACTTTTCTCCCTTGATTAAATGATAAGGCTTAAAATGCAAACTGCCTCAAAAAACTCAGGTGTGTGGAGTCACTAATAAGTCCCTTCAGACCTTTCTCTAAAAGCCACTTTTGAAGTGGAAGGAAAGGAGGTCAGAGAACAAAAGGAGACAGAAGCTCCTGAAGAGAGTAGAGGAGGGGGCTGTAAGGGGGTGCCAAGGAAGGTAGCAGGGAGACGAGGGTCTCAGAGGTCACTCTAACCAACTTCTCACATGCCCAAGATGCTCAGTGTAGGATGGCATTATGCTGGAGGGAGGAAGATGGGGGTTGAATAGGTTTGGAAGTATACATTATAAGGGATGGATTGGGGGTGCCGGTGCAAAGAAAGACTTAGGGGTTAGCAGAGGGGGCTGGAGGTAGAGGTGGGCGTGGAGTTCCTCTGATTCTCAAGATGTTTGGAGTGGTGGGAATACTCAAGAGTCTCAGTCACGCTTAAGAATACAGTGATTTGTTTATAAAGAATATGTGGCTAGATAAAGATATGGCGGTATCAGAGGGGGGTATCTGAATATAGGGTTAACTAGTTGACTCTGCAGACTGGCTCCGTCTGCTCAGGAGTCTGGCTATTCTGTTCTCTCCCTGCTCAGACTATGGTCCGGACACCAGCTGCATAGCACCACCTGGAAAGGCAGAATCTTGGGCCCTGCTCCAGAGCTACGGAATCAGAATCTGCCTTTGAGCAAGATTCCCAGGTGATCTGTGGGCCCATGACAGTGTGAGAGGCACTAGCGTTCACAATTACCTAGCTCAGTCCTGGGCTGTCCACGGCAGGATATGCGAGCTCCTGGTATTTTAAAACTCTTCGTTCCAGGACAGAATGCCATCATGTGATGCTAAGAACCAGATTCCATTTAAATTTAAATTAACTTTAAATTAATTTTATAATTTAATGGGCTCACCTTTAAATAAAGTCTTTGTATATATACCAATGGCAAAAGGGAACCAAATTACTAATATGCCTTTGACATAGCAAATATTCCTGCCTTGGCTTATATACACAAGTTAACACCAGCAATATTCAATATGAGCTTTTTTTTTTTTTAAATCACAAGACATAATTTCTCTATTAGTGGATTCACTAGATATTCCCTAATGGATAACTTCTATAAATACTCTTATTTAAAATTCACCTATTGCCACCTGCTAGAGGATACAGGAAATCAATTCAAGCAACCTCCAGCAATCCTGAAGGGAGACCTTGAGGTCTCTGTGCAGTGAATCCCTGAAGGAGCAAAGGGCAGGTTAGCAGTGCTCTTGCTGCATCCATCATGCCTCCTTGGACACATCACTGCCCTGTGCCTCGGTTTCTCACCGGCAAAATGATCAACATGATTGACAAAGACAGCTCATTGAGCAGCACTCAGCTCCTTTTCCACTTCCTTTTTAGTCTTCCTTTTTTGGATCTCAGGACATGATTCAACTAAGACCTCAGGTGCTTTTAACGAGAAGCTGGTACAAACCCAAGCAGGTGCAGGATGAGACCCAGGCCAGGACAGTGGGGCTTAGTGGCTCAAAACGTAGCTGTGGTCACAAGGAGTGGAAAGGAAATGGAGGAAACGAAGGAGTTTGCCCTCCTACAAGCTCAGGGTCAGTGCCGATGGTACCCGAGAGCCCTAGGTTGCCTCAGAGCTTACACAGTCCAGTCCACTGGCAACGAGGTGTCGGTACCTTCCTTACACTGAACTGTGTGCCAAATAGGGGCACTGGCCTTTTTAATTTCTTCATTCCCTTATCATAGAAATTTCTACCACACCTGATAATCAGACAACCCCGTGTTTTTATTTCTACCCCTCAATGTTCTCTCAAGCTTCTCTACCAAAACAAACAAACAAACAAAAAAACAACAAAAAAACCCCTGTTGTTATCTTTTATTAACATGCTTATTAATTCAAGCAAATACATGAAATAAGCACATGGATTAGGAAGGGCCAATTCTGTTGGGAGTCAGAGAAGATATCCCACCACCTATTTATAGAATATTAACACAATTCAGTGATTCCCAAATATCAGTCTCTGAACCAGTAGCAGAATTTCAGTTTTTAAAAAAATGCCATTTCCTAAACCCCACCATCTGTATTTTTAAAAATGCTGGCTGGGTGATTCTGAGACCCAGAAAGATTTCTGACCCACCTTCACCCATTTATAGATGAGGGTGAGGCTGTGAGGGCCCACCACAGGCTCAGGTGAAGGCCAATCTGGTGAGGGTCAGGCTTCCTCAGTCACGGGTCTGTGCTTATCTGTATTTCCAAGCCCACGCGTGGGCATCAAAGAAACAGGAGCCCTATCATGCCGAATCCAAAGTAACCAAAAAGTAAAAATGCAAGCAACATTTTGGCAAGGTGACCTTTCCTGTGGCAGGGTCGTCCCCTGGCTGAAAGATTAGAAGAGCCACCACATTCCAGCATCCTCCCCCAGCTCCAGCTCTCAGCCCTCAGCCTACACTCAGCCTGGACCCAAAGCCTCACTCACTGCTTTCGAGGTGCGGGAGTGAGAGGAGAGACACAGAGCTCCCTGCAATTTTAAAAATGGCAGCAGATTCTAAATCTAAGAAAATAATTTTCCTTTCAGGCTGCCAGACTCCACTTAGGGCTTAGCAAACCAAACCAAACCAAACCGAACATAAAAACAGACCTACCAATAACATTAGCTCGGGACCCCTGAGGCGACCATGGAAAACTTCAGGGCCTTCTGACAGCAGGTGACTGGGCTGGCCGTGGATCTCCTCCCTGGGAGCTCTTTTCCTCCTCCATCTCAGTGCTCCCCGCTATGCATGTGAACTCAGACCTTCCTCGGCAGCTCTGCCCCCTCCCAGCACATACGCCACTAGAGTGACCTATCGCCATCTCCCTCTTTCAATGCGTTCCAAGCAGAACCCAGCCCTCTCCACTGACCAGGATCATCTCCCCATGCCTCCTCATCTCCTAAGTTCAAAAATTGAAGGGAGGTTTCTAGTTGAGTGCTGTGGCACTCTCCATCGTTGTTCTTGTTTTATGCTCAATCAACAACAGAAGGAATTGTCAAATCTGTAGATGGCTTGAAGTTGGGGAAATCAGCAGATACGGGTGATGGAATCAAGAGGAAAACACTCACCACAAGCTCTAAAGGACAGACCAAAATCAATGTGGTTAAATTTAATAGGAATAAAACTGTGCACGAATATAAAAATACCATGTGACAATACTTTATTATTCCATTTATATGAATTTCAAAAGCAAGTTTTGTGTTTGCAAAACTTATCTATGGAGCTAGTATCAGAGTAGCGGTTACCTCTAGGGTTTCAGGAAGGAGACTGATGGGAACGGGCATGAGAGAACTTTCTAGGGTGAAGGCAATGCTCTATATTATGATCGCTACGTTGGTTGCAGGAGCGTTTTCACTTTTAGGACGTACCACTGACACTTGAGATCCGTGCATATTGTAGTACAGAATCATAACTCAATAATAAACATTTTAAAATCAGTGGTATAAATAGAAGATGGGGCCACACGTGTACCACAAACCAGCTGTGAAATGATCTGATAAAAAAGCTGGGCACCTCTGCAGTCCAGATGTAGAGACAATGAGGATCCCCTGTCTTCTGTGCTGGCCAGTGTGGTTCTACGTGTCACGTTTCAAGAGGAACATGAATGGAGGGAAAGACAAGGGCCCGTGCTGGAAAACTTGTGAGGGAAGAATAGTTGAAGGAACTGGAACATATAGGCCAGAAAACAGAAGACTTTAAAGAGAGTCCAGATGGGGGAATGTCATGCTGAAGACAAGACCTGGCTGGCTCTGAAGAGGGCCAAAGTTAGGTTGTGGATGGAAACTACTGGAAGACAGGTTCTAGCCCAGTGTAAGAAGGTGGGTTCTAGGCTTCCTTAGGTCTGGCTCGGTGAGCGGTGGAGGGGCCGCAGGCCACTGCAGGCGGGGACATCTTGCACAACTTCAGTGTGAGGCTGTGGGAGCAGCTCGTCTGCTTCCACGTTGTGTGGCTGATGGACTCGCTCCTCCTGTGGGTGGGAGCCGTGCTGCACCTGCGCATGCTGGCCGTGGCCATGTGCAACCGCTACCAGTCCATCCCCGTGTCTACCTCCCTCTTCCGAGACGCGTCTGACGGGACCTCCCTTGGCCTGAGCAGCGCTTAGCCAGGAAGACCAACAGACAGGTCTTTCTATGGTCTGGCTACATATATCTTATCAGACACATGATTGCAAAAGATGGGAGACTCTCTCCCATACTGTGGGTTGTCATTTTGCTTGATGGTGTCCTTTGAAGCACCAAAGTCTTTAATTTTAATAGATAAAAAGTTCGTTTTATCTGTTTTGTCTTTTAAAAATAAAAAACTGTGCTTATGCTTTTGGTTTCACGTCCAAGAAAACATCACCTAACCCAAGATCACAAAGATTTACACCCACGTTCTAAGATTTTAAAGTTCTAGCTCTTACATTTAGGTCTTTAATCCATTTGAATACATTTGTTGTGTGTATAATGTAAGGTAGTGGTCGAACTGCATTCTTTGGCGTGTGGCTATCCCGTTGTCTCAGCACCATTCGTTGAAAAGACTCTTTCTTCCTCCATTGAAATATCTTAGTATCGTTGTTGAAAATCAATCCGCTGTAAATGTGAGGGCGTATTTCTGGACTATCATTTCTATTCCATTGATCTATCATCTATCTTTATGTTAACACCACACGGTCTTGCTTACTACAGCTTTGTAGCAAGCTTTTGTAATTGGGAATTATGGGTCCTCCAGCTTTGCTCTTCTATCTTAAGATTGTTTTGGCTCTTCTGGGTCCCTTGCATTTCCATATGCAGTTTAAGATGAGTTTGTAAATTTCTGCAAAGAGGTCAGTTGGGATATTGATAAAGATTGTGTTGAATCTATAGATTAGTTGGGAAGTTAACGTCTTAAGAATGGCAAATCTTTCAATTCATGAACATGGGCTGTCTTTCCATTTAGTTAACTCTTCTTTAATTTCTTTCAACAACGTTTTGTGGTCTTCAGAGTTTGAGCTTTGTACTTCTTTTGCTAAATCTATTCTTATTTTATTCTTTCTGGTTATTTTCTTAACTTTATTTTTGCTTAGAATATGTTATTAAAAGTAATTTTTCTGCCTCCTTTTACTTTTTTAATTGTGGCTGCTAGAAAATTTAGAATTACATAGGTGGCTCACATTTTATTTTGGATAGACAGCACTGTTCTAGAATAAAGAGGATGGAATCAGAGAAAATAAAAGAACACAAAACAATGGAATATATCCAGGGCGCTCATGACACTATGCCTCTGGAGCTGCATTGTGAAACCTGGTGTAGAATTTTTGCCTATTATGGAAGTCACAAGTCTTGAAGAGCTTCTGACTGCAATCAGAGACACCATGTGTAGCCTCTCGTCCCTGTTCTACACAGAGGGGATTTAATCAGATATAACCTGTAAGGTCTTTTGTGACTTCTCAGCCCTTGGGCCTACACAGGTGGTAAAAGTGACATTGCCTGAGCCCAGGCTTGAAAAACCAGGAAAAGGGTGAGAAAAGATAGCTCATATTGAGTGTCTCAAATCCTTTCATATTATATCCAAGAAAAGGAATAGTAGAGCCTTGCCATCGACCCTGAAGTTCACTCATTTCTCACCTATTCTGCTCTACCAGCTGGGACCCCCTCAGGAAAATCTCCAGTGATCCTCTGGGATTGGTACACCCATGGCATTTTGTAATATTTATTACACAGATTTGAAGTTGCCTGTTTATGTTTCTTTCTTCTTTACAGACTCTAAGCTTCTCAAGCAGGGAAAATACTTTGTCGACCTTTGAACCACCTATAATGAAGTGAGTGGAATGATAAATACTGAGCGAGGGAATGAATGAATGAATGAATGTGCACTATGTTCCTTCTTTCTCTAGAAGAGAATAATTTTACAGCATTACTTTCTTTTAAAGATAGGTGCTGTGTAAGTGTATTTTGGCTCAGTGGGCAGAATATTACATTTGTCAGAAAAGTACCCTATTTCCAGTCCTGGCTTTGTTACTGATGAGCTGTGTGACCTTGAATGCTCACCTTCTCTGGACTTCCTCCCTCAGCTGTAAAATGAAAGGTTAAACTAGTGAGCTTTAAGATTCCTCCCAGCCCTAATATGCTGTGAGATGCTGAAAACAGGGCAAACTGGCTTTCAACTATAGGCTTCCTTCCAGACAAGCAATTCAACTGAACAGCTGAGATCCCCAACCTTTTGCAGGGGCCTCTGCCTCCCCCCTCCTCCATGTCTTCGCAAATATTAATAGCCAAGAACCTCACTGAGTGTGGTTTTTAATAGAATCCAATTTCAGTCCATTTAGAGTGGGACTTTTCATGCTGACTTGGTAATTTGAACTCTGTCATGCCTGATGGGCTGAACGCATTTTCCCTGTCTGTGTGGCACGCCCTGGGCCGGGGGGGAGAGGGCAAGTAGGTATTGGGAGCAGGACGCGGGGACGCCTTAATCAGAGCAGCTGCAGATCAGCTATTTCGGCCTCACAGCCAGTCTTTCCTGCCTGATGCATGTGACTAGGATCCCAGGGCATTGGGAGGAAATAGGCAGTGACTACTCTTTCCTGATAGTCACCTTCCTCTTGCAGCCCAGAAGCCACTGGCTCCTGTGTGCTACCACAGAAAGAAAACTGGGTTGATCTTTGGATGTGACTAGAAGACGCCTGGTTCTGCCAACCAGCAGAATTATTCCAGCTGATTATTGTGGAGTCTCTGATATATTGGGAGAGGCCACGTGAGAGAGTAGTATGTGACTTCCTCTGCCCCATCCCCCCAACCAAGTCTTTGTCCTGTTGCTTGAGAGAGTAATCTGAAGGCCTATTGGAAGTTCCTTCCTTCTAGAGTGCAGGGTGGGAACAGGAGGATGAACGTAAAGGTATTAGCCATACCATAACTGAGGAACCGGGGGCTCAGAGGGTTGGGGGAAGGAAATGAATGTTTATTCCATACTTACTCTGTGCAGGGCACTGAGCTAGGAGACAAGTTATTTCTTAATCCTCCCAATAGCCCATTAAGGAATATAAAATTATCCTCATATATAGGGAAGGAAAATGAGGATCAGAAAATCAAACAATGGCCCCAAGATCACACACAGCTAGAGGACGTCAAAGCTGGTACTCAAACAAAGCTCTATCTGCCCACTCCTAGAGCTCACATGATTAGAAATGGTGGAGCTGGGTGCTCTGATTTGTCTGCTGGTCTACCTCACAGCACTCCTTCACCTGGCTGGTCATCGGAAACACTTCAGGACATTAAAAAAACGATAGTATCTTGAGTGTTATCCCCCGGAGTCTGAATCAATGGGTCTAAGGCAGAAGCTGAGATTATGCATTTTTAAAAAGCTACTTCAAGTGTTTCTGATGTTCTGGAAAGCACAGCACTGGAGCACGTGGCTTCTGTTCCAACCCAAGTCTCCTAGGGTTTCTTGGTTCTCAGAAGCACAGATCCAGTCCAGCCCTGCATTTCCCCCAAGTAACATTAGCCACTGAATCCATTATTCATTCATTCCAGATTCAGGGCTCAGCATTTATCGAGCACGTACTGCGTGCCAGGCGCTGTGCTGAACATTGTGGCTGTACAGAATGAAGAAACCCCAGTGCCTGCCTCAAGGAGCAGCCAGGTAGTGGGCGAGACAAACATCAAAAGGAGGTTCCAATTCCTTGTAGCAAATGCTATGCAGAGGCAGGCTCGTGTTGCTTTAGGAGTACAGACCATGGGGTCAAGGAAAGCTTTGGAGCAATGATGCCTCGGTCGAGTCCTATAGGAGTTAGCAAGGCAAAGAGGGGGTTGGAGGGGTGAGGCATGGCCCACGAGGCAGAGGGAACCGCATGGAAAGGCCCAGAGACCCAGAGTGATGGGCTTGGGGCATGACAGGGAGCTGTGCAATGGTGAATTGTAGGGTAACTTTGGAAGAGGACCAGGAAGGAGCCTGCAAGAGTCTGTGGGAGAAATTACATGGAGGACCTTGGGTGTTATGTTGAGTTTGGCCTTTATCCTAAAAGTGATGAGGAGCCACTAAGGGTGTTTAAGCTGTGGAGTGACATAATCAGGTTGTGTTTTAGAAGGGGAGCACTGACAGCAACGAGAGGGTGAACCAGAGGCAGAAGGAGCTGGCAACAGAGATCCAGATTAATTGCAGAATTAACAATTTATGTGTGTCAAAAAGCACCATAAACAAAATTTGAAAGCAAAGCACTTGGAAAGCATATTTGCAATGTTTCTTGACAAAAATAATATTCTTAATAAAATTACATATTGAGAATAAAGATAAACATACCAATATCAAATAAATAGAAAAATCACAAAGAAACAAGTACAAATGGTCAATAGGCATTTGAAGATGTTATTCACTAATAATCAAAGAAGTGAGTTCAAATAACATTGACATAGTATTATTTTCCTACTGGACTGGTAAAGATTTGGTAAGTGACCATACCCACTGTTAGTGAGGTTGCAGGGAACGGGGCACTCTCAAGCCTGCGAACAGGAGAGTGTGAAGTTTTGTACAGACTTTTCGAGGGCAGTTGGCAACATATATCAAAATAGCCATAGGTGTGTGCAAAATTTAGCTACAAGAATGTCTGCTGCAACGTTATTTACAATAGAGAATGGGAACAAATGAAATAGTCACTGTAAGGAGACGGGTTACCAAGTGAGAGTCTAGCTGCATAACGAGGATGCTGTTGAGAAAGTTTGGGAGACACACAAAAAATGTTTCGTTCGTGATCTAGTAAGTGAAGTAACACAAGGTGTAAAAAAAAAAAAAGTCTGATATGCTACTATTTATGACAAAAGAATATATACACATATATTTGAAAATGCATAAATGTTTCTGGAAGGATCTACAGTACAATTGGAGGGAAACTAGATGCTGGCAGACAGGGTGGGAAGGAGATTTACTTCTTACTATAGAACTTTGTGTCCTTTTTGAATTTTTTTATCTGTGTATGTATTACATATTCTAAAATATAAATACACATTTTGAAAAGTAAGTTACTAAAGAGTATATATACAGTATAATCCAGTTTTTGTTAAAAAAAAACTGCATATGCATGTGTACATTTATACCAAAAAGAACTGAAAGATAAGTCCAAAAGGATAGCAATGTTTGTCTGGGGTGGTAGATGATGGGTTGGAGTTTGTCTCCCCCGCCCCCATTAAAATTTCTACAATACACATGTGAGGCTTTCATAACAATAACAAGAAAAGTATAATCTTTTCCCCAAAGAGTCTATCACAAAAGTCCAAGCAGGAAATGACAAAGCAGGTCAGATCCAGGATTAGTGCTCCAGGTACAGTCCAGCAGTGACATCTGCAAACAAAGCGTGTCATTAAATCACGGTCCCTGTTTTGGGGAGGGATGGGGAGCAGGAAGCTGAAGCTCTGCTAAGGTGAATAGACCTGATTTTGCTTAACAGCTTTCTGAAGTCTCTATTGAACAAATGCACAGCAAGTTCAATCCCTCCACCCCAAACATCGAACAACACCCCCAGGCAACTTTTTATTTTGGGATCACTTAACTTTGGGTCACAGTGAATGGATTCCAGTAAGCAAGTGTATGTGAACCACCAGACAGGCAGATGGCCTGTGACCAGGGTTGTCCTCACCTACTTCTAGTTTTCCACCTTTCTCTTTAGAAGGATGGCAACAATCTTATCCCCATCTGTCTGTCTCTGCCCCAACTTACTTGTTGAGGCAAGACTTCTCTTCTGCTCTGTTTTGGGGATGGTTAGTCCAAGTCCTTCCTGATGGTAGGAAGACCAAAGAAAGGCCCTGCTGGTTTGAACTGGTTCTGCAGTCCACCTTTGACCTCATCTTCATCCTTCAGACCCTGACTGACAAGCAGTTTGCCAACTCGCAAGCTTTCTGGCCTGGAAGCTTGGGAACGGGGGAGTTTTGCACATCTGCCTATGCTGTGTATGCTGCAGACGGTTCTGAGCTGGGGACACGTGCAGCCATTCTGGAAGAAGAGGGCAGACAGAAGATTCGGAGAGGGGTGGAGGAAGAATGTGGCAGCTATAACAGCATTTTCCTTTTCCTCTTGCCTGGAAGTGAGCTATAGGCAAGCAACTGCAGGCCCCTGGGTATTTCTAGCACCTTCTTGAAGCCCCTGCTGGAAGCCTTTCAGGAGCCATGTGAATATAACCTGGACTGTTGGCTTCTGGGCCCCTCAGCAGTGATTGGATCCTGCAGTGGTGGAGCCTCTGATTACACAAAGAACCCATAATTAACTTTGTGTTTCCTTTCAATCTCTACCTATAATTGTGAACCTTCCCCAATGCTGGGGGAACGCTAGGTGGGTTTGGATATGTGCTGACATCAGAAAGTAGAATGAGTAATACACAGAAATAACTGCTAGGTCTCAGCTGTCTTTTCTGGCCTGTCACTGCCCTGAACACTAGGGAGTCTGGTGTTACAGACCTTTTTAAACCTTGGGCTAAATACAGAGGCAGCCCACGTACCATCATTGGCATAGTCAGGGCTTTTCAACTGAATACGCACTGTCCTGCTCCCTAATGGTTGTAACCACTCAATATAATACTTTGCAGAGTGGCAACTAACTATCGGGTAATTAGCAGCTGGAGCTCTGGAGTCAGACAGACCTGGGTCAGATCCTAGCTACGCCACGTAAGGCCATATAACCTTGGGATAGTCAATGTTTCTGGATTTTAAGTTTCCTTATCCACCTAGTGGGACCAGTATCTCATAGGGTAATTGCAGGAAAGAAATGAGATTATACATGTAAAGGTCTGAGGATAGTGCATTTAATAAATGCTAACTATTAACATTATTGCATCTGTATATATTTTAATTTGTACAATATTGTCTCACTAATCACACAAAAATACACGAAAGTGCTTTGAAAAATTTAAAGCATCATATAAATTAAAGGTGTCATTGGTGATAATCTCATATGAGTATTTCTCAACTCTTCCATCTCCTAAAAGACCGGGACTATATCCTCTGTCCCACAGCGTATTGCACAATGATAGGCAATCAATAAGCCCTCAGTAAATGTTTCTTATTTGACCGAAGCAACATGGCAGAGCATAAAGAGCATAGATGTCAGGAGACTAGGCTGGGATAAAATTAGTTTAAGGCAGGAGAGCCAGTCCGCAGTCATAATTTATTCATTCAACAAATATTTGTTGAACACACTTTATGTGCTAGATATTGAGTCCAGATAATTTCATCAAAAGGAGGCTGTACGAGTTCCCACAGAGCCAAGTCCCTGGGCAGTCTCCACCACGCCAGCCCACTCTAACGTACAGAAGCTGCAGCCAACATTGTTTCCCCCTGGACAAACGGCCCCCTGCTTCAGGGGGAGCCCCATCCTGCCTGGCTCTAAGTAGCTCTGACTCAGAGTTGGTGGGGGGGAGTGACAGCGAGGGAGTGGGCTGCTTCCAACAGAAATGACAGGACTGCTGCCTGTTGATTTGTTTTTATTTACACTTACTTAGTCCACAGCTCAATCCCGCAGGCTCTACAACACTCCTACCCCTGGATGTCGTCTCCCCTCCCCTCCATTGCCTATGTGCTCAGCCCTTGGCCCGCTTCACCCTGCCCCTCCGCCGTCACAGCTGCCTGCTGGGTGGGAGTATGGGAGAATGGTATGTGTGGTCACCAGAGGGCACTGAGAGTGGGCTTCAGTGGCATGTGAATCCTGGCAGTCTCAGATCCCCGAGGGGGCGAGAAGAAAGCCAGGCCGAGACAACAAGTGGAGGGAGGGAGGCAGGGGCTGAGGTGACGGGCTGGGGGTGGGGAATCCAGTGTACAAAAGCACGGCCTGTTGGCCTAACCCGATGCTTCTGCTGTTTGTCTCATCCCTGGATTTGTCACAGTTGCCTTGAGATGCTCTGGTCTGTCTGGAAAGTGTGCAGGGGTCCAGCCCGTGGGCTCCGTGCCTGCTGCCGTCGGGATGGTCCACCTGCCAGGCTCTGGCTCTCTCAGAAGCCCTGGCCAAAGTCAAAGTTGTAGCAGCATTCTCGGCCCTGTAAGAGTCCTCTCCAGCTGTCCCCGAAGAAGTTAGGGCCCTGCCAGTAGCTGACCTGCTACAGAAGGGGAGTCTCCATGGCAGCAACCCGCCAGGTTCCAAATCTGCATGCCTCTTTTCTTTTCACACTGGGAGCAGACGGATTGTTGAGGGGCAGCAGGAGGAAGAAGGGGGAGCCAGAAGTGGGGAGCAGGGAACCCAGCCCAGGAGGGGCTCTTCACCCCTTCCAGGGGGCTGCCTGGAAGGCCCAGCTGTGGGGCCGCTGCGGCTGTTACATGGCTTCCTTCTCTCTCTGCGAGCACCTGCTGAGCTTCATCTCCGTCAGCTGGATGTACCGGACCACGTTGGTGTCTGTGAGGAGAGAGACACCTTAGGGAGCACCTCGCCGGGGACCCGTCGGGTCGACACGGAATCCTACTCTGTGCCCCGCTTGTTCCCTTCATCATCTGTTTCCTCTCATGACAATTGTGCAAAGTAAGGATCCTCATCCTCGCTGTGACCTAAGGGAGAACTGAGCCCCTGGAGAGATGAAGGCGCCCAGGGAGCCCCGTGCTTAAGTGCTGCGTCAGACTCTGCCGCCCGCCCGCCCTGGGGAGCACAGTACCTTCGTCAGGTCATTGCCGGGAGGACCAAAATAGAGAAGCCTAGAAGTGCTTCATCCAATGAGCAATAAATATTAATTGAATGTAAATTTTTTAAATTGAAGAATTTAAAATGACTTTGCTTCATTGTCTTACTCTTGTCCTTCTAAGTAAGGTCAGGCAACCACCTCCCGAGAAATGGAGGCATTTCCCCCAATTCTGCATTAAATTAGTGAGCAGGGCGTGGCTTGGAACAGCTGTCTAGCTCTGCATACAGCCATACAGCCGGAGACAAGGGTTACGGGGGCTGCCTGGGATGTTATACTTCAGGAAGCAGAAATGAATGCTGTCTAATGCTCAAAAATGCCAGGGGTAGCATTTAGCAGGGCTGGCATATAGGAGATATTCAAGAAAATTCTGCTAAATGAGTCCAGTTCTTAGTCCTCGAGTTGCTTAGAGTATAGAACATGATTTATATACAAAAAAAAAAAAACCCAAAACAGTGACACATTAAAGATAGGGGCATTCTTTAAGAACATAGAAAAAAGTATACATTTGTATATTTGCAAACTGATCGTGAAGTTCTAAATTCTTCCTGGATGGAGAATTGCATTTTTTAAAAATATCAGCCATGGGAACAACAATGGTGACACCAAGTCAAACTTGTTGTTTCAATTGATACCTCCTCAGAGAGGCTCTTCCTGACCACCTGGTGTAAAACAGAACCCCCTTTCCTCCTGGTTCTTTCACTCTGCTTTATTTTCTTCCTGGCACTTAGCACGACTAAATATTCCATTATCTATCTGTCCATTTGTTTACTGTCCATCCTCCTCTGTTATAACATAAACTCCTCTATCTGCCCAGCACCTACAATAGATCCTGACCCATTGTATCTGCTCAGTAAATGTCTGTGGAATGAAGGGCTGGCTGAGCTGGTGGATAGGAATTTGAGCGAATGGTCTAGGTAATGCAGGCTCTAAGAAATGGGACCTGACCAGAGAAGCCAGGGCGTGCTTCCAGTACGATGCTGAGCTCAGCACCAAGGGTAGCCGCTCGTATTCTGTCTGGCCAACTGGAGTGTGAGGTCCTCACAAGTAGGGACTCTGTCTTCTCATCTACATCCCTGGCACCCAGCACAAATCGTGGCACAAAACTAAGAACTCAGTATGTATTTATTGAGTAAGTGGAGAGAGCTGGCTTCTGGATTGGAAAAACCCCAAAGAATTCCATATTCTGTTTGAAAAGAGGTGCCCAAGCTCCCTGGAACCCAGACCCCAGGACTGTTTACGCTCCTCATTTCAGGTCCTGAGCCACACCTGGCCCCGCCAGCCACGACAGCTGTGCACCACGATGGGGAGGCCTCCGGGGCTGCCAGAGGGGACTGCCAGTACGAAAACATCAGTCGCCACCTTACCTGTTGGCTGTCGGGTCCTTGCTTCTTGCAGGTAGTAGAGTGCTTTGTCATAGTCTCCAAGGTGGTAGAAGGCCACACCAGACCGGTAAAGGGCCTTGAAATTCTCTCCTTCCTTCTTCAGGACTTTGAGGCAATACTCCTTGACTCGCTCGTAGTTCACCAGCTCAGCCTGCAGCAGGCAGGCTACGGAGGAAGGGAGAGGGAAGGGAAAATGCTGTAACACAGCAGACTCTGAATGGCTCTCTCTGGTTCTTTCTCCCTGCCCAGGAAAGGTTTAGTAGTGTTGGGGCTTTATGCTGGGGTTTATTGCCATCGGATTTGTCATCAAATAATCTAGGGTTCTAGAGCCCACTTTCATCACCAGCAAGCTGTGTGACCTTGAGTGAGCTTTTTAGCCTTGTATAATGGGTTGAATTGTGTCCCCTCCAAAAAGATATGTTGGAGTCCTAAATCCTAGTACAGCAGACTGCGACCTTATTTGGAAAGAGGTTCTTTACAGAAAAGGTAATCGAGTTAAAGTAAGGTCGTTGGAATGGGTCCCCATACAATATGACTGGCATCTTTATAAAAACGCATACTATAGGGGCGCCTGGGTGGCTCAGTCAGTTAAGGGTCTGCCTTTGGCTCAGGTCATGATCTCGGGGTCCTGGGATTGGGCCTGCGTCATTGGGCTCTGTGCTCAGTGGGGAGCCTGCTTCTAACTCTCCTTCCGACCCTCCCCACGGCTCTTGCTTGCTCCTGCTCTCGCTCTCTCTCAAATGAATACATTTTTAAAAACTTTTAATTAAAAAAAAAACTTACACTATAGACTGAATGCTTATGTTCCCCGAAAATTCATATGTTGAAAACCGTATGTTGGAACAGTTCAAATTCATATGTTGAAAACCGTTCGCCAGTGTGATGGTATTTGGAGGCAGGGTCTTTGGGAAGTGACTAGGTCATGAGGGCTGAACCCTCACGATTGGGATTAGTGCTCTTATAAGAGATCTGAGCGAGCTCCCTTCCCCTTCTGCCATGAGGACACGGTGAGAAGATGGTTGTCTATGAACCAGGAAGCAGACTTTCACCTTCATCTTGGGCTTCCCAGCCTTCAGGACTGTCAGAAATCTATTGTGTGTTTTGGGCCGCCTAGTCTATGCTACTATTGTGGCAGCCCAAACGGACAAACACAAATGGGACGTTTGGACACAGAGACAGAAGCACACAGAGGTGAGATGATGTAAAGAAACGTGGAAAAAGATGGCCATCCATAGGCCAAGAATGTCTGAGCCCCCACAAGGTAAGACAGACTCATGGATAGATTCTCCCTCATAGCCCTCCGAAGGAACCAAATCTACCAACACCTCCATCTTGGACTCCTACTTTCCGGAACTATGAGACAATAAATTTCTATTGTTCAAGCTGCCAGTTCATGAGACTTGTGCTGTGGCAGCCCGAGGAATAAGCTGCAAGAGGTACTAAGGATGCAAACGGTGGCAAGTACTCATCAAGGGCTCACCTGGTGTGGGATCCTTGTGGCATAGCTTTACTTGTATTCTGACATAATCCTCAGAACACCATGATGTAGGTCCTACTATTATTCCCATTTTACAGACAAGAAAACTGAGGCCCAGTAAGATTAGGTCATTTCCCAAGGGTACATATATGGCAGAGGCAAGCCTGGGATTGATTGAATAATTGATTGGTTTAGAAAAGATTATTTATTTATTTGTCAGAGAGAGAGAGAACGCGAGCACAAGCAGGGGGAGCAGCAGGCAGAGGGAGAAGCAGGCTTCCCACTGAGCGGGGAGCCCGATGTGGGGCTCGATCCCAGGACCCTGGGATCATGACCTGAGCCGAAGGCAGATGCTTAACCAACTGAGCCGCCCAGGCATCCCAAGGCTGGGATTTAAATCAAAGTTGCCTGGCTCCAGTGCCCAAGTTCTTTATCAAGTTGTTGAGGGGATTTCATAAAATAATGGCAGTCAAGTATTTAACACAGGGCTTGGCACAGAGTAAGTTACCCCAAGTGTCATTTAATATTATTATAATTCTTTTCAACCGTGTACCCCTGCAGTGAGAACTGCCTCCGACTTTCTTCAACTTCTCGTTCACACAAGTTTGTCCTTGCAGTTCCTGGGAGCAGGGGCCTTCTGATGGGCCAGGGCCCAGCCCGTACAGAGCACACCTCAGGACCTGTGAGGAGGCCCCATGTACCGGGTGAGAGGGAGCTGAGGCTGGCAGGTGCCCGTGGTGGGGCCCCTTCCTATGTTCTATCAGCCATCTCTGAGTAAACCGCCTCCCCTTGAAGCTTTCTGTCACCAGCCATCAGCTGCAGGGCCAGAGCCAGGGCCCAGAAGCTCGCGAGACCCTGGGGAGTGATGCCCCCTCTCCTTGTGCACCCAGTGGGCTCCCCTGCCTCCCCTAACTCCCCACCCTGCTGAGCTACCTCCCCCTCCATGAGATCACGCCAATGTTTCGGGGCATCTGGGTGGCTCAGTTGGTTAAGCGTCTGCCTTCGGCTCAGGTCATGATCTCAGAGTCCTGGGACCAAGCCCGCCATGGGGCTCCCCGCTCAGTGGGAAGCCTGCTTCTCCCTCTCCCTCTGCCCCGCCTCCGCTCATGCTCTCTCTTTCAAATAAATAAAATCTTTAAAAAAGAGAGAGAGAGAGAGATGTAGGAGGCAGAAGTGCTCTTCCCGCCAAGACCAGACTGGGTGGTGGGGTGGGGGGGGCTGACGCCTCCTCCTTGTGTTCAGACCCTCCCACACGGGAGGAACCGCGCTCTCTCTGGGATAGAGGTGAGTCACTGATTTAATCTTCAGAGGTCTAACTTCAGCTGTTTTGATCCCTTAAATAACTTCCCAGGGATAAGAATTGCTGATTAGGAGAGCAGATCTTTCATTGGACATTTTTGGGGGAAAAAAATACCCACCCACACCCTTTTTGCCAACTGAGGGGGAGGTGAACCACACAGTCTCTGAAGCTGAAGGTGTGAGAACCAGGAAGTGGAAGAGCACCAGCCCAGATCTAGAAACTGACCCATCAGGTTTCACAGGCCCCAGGGCAGAAAGCCAAACAGGGAGACAGAAGTGAGGGGCTGCTACCCTCTTGGGCGTGGGTGGCTGTGGTCGCAGGAAACCAGCATGTGCTGGCAGCTGGGTGTCTGGCCGAGCAGATGCCAGCAGCTCCCTCTCCTCTCCTCCCTCAGCTGTGGGGACCCTTCCCTGCCCCCCAAGCAGTTGGAGCCCGCCCTGGTACTCACACAGCTGTGCAGACAGGGAGGGGTTCCTGTGCGTGGACCTCTCTGGCTACCTGTGTGGGGCTTGGCTCCAACACCTGACCGCGCGCTAAAGCCTTTCCTGTCTGGGCCCCCACATGCCTCCTCTGGCGTCCTCTCTGGTCAGGGAGGGCAGACCTCTTCCCGTCCATCTCCAGACACACACTTCTGCTGGCTGACCTGAGCAGTGTAGGAAATGGGCCTTTGTCTCTTTTAAACACAGCTTTTGAATGCCTCAAATGAGGGTGGGGTGGTGGGGAAAGGAAACCAAAAGGCCCGGAAATGGAAAAGATCCTCCACCCCCAGGGTTGAGGGAAGAATAGCCATCAAACCTGGGAGTCCTTCATTGAATGTGTTTCGAATTCTCCTGTGGCTCCAGACCCAGCAGGAGCTGGGATACTTGGCTGTGGACCAGGTTTCAGACCCCGTGGGAAATGGGGCCAGGCAGGTTACAGGGTATGGGGCCCCTGTTGGCACCAAGGGAGAGTCCAGGAAGATGGAGAAATCTAGAGTCAGCTTGGGTCCGAATGCACTGCCGTCCTGAAGGCTGGGCCGGGGTGGAACCCAGACAAGGAACTTGGGGTGCCAGCCAGAGCTCTTAAGGGGGTCTGGGGTCGAGGGGGTAAGAGATCATCTGGAAAGCTACCTTCAGCCCTACCTATAGGGGATTTTTAGGTATCCCCGTAATTTGGGTGGGGAGCTACTTGGGGTTCACATAACAAGCCTAAGGGAGAGGTAAGATGGGATGTTTGTAGGCACATCCTTAGAATGGAGAAAGTTCAGAAGGAGAGGTTGATCGGCAGTCTCCTGATGTTCTGTCCGCATCCCTGTGTCCACTGCCCAGGGCCCGTGGGCTGCGGTCACATCAACCTAGTGCCCTTGCTTGCTCTCTGTGGTTAATCCCCTACCTGTGTCAGAGCTGGTGCTTGGTACTTTCGTCCACTATGTCTTTTCATCTTCATGGTAACTACAAGAAACAGGTTCTTTACATAAGATGAAACCCATTCCAGAGAAATTAAGTAACCTGCTTAAAGTCACTCAACTAGGAGGTGATAGAATTATGATATCCACCCACTTCTGCCAGGATCTCCAGATTGTGCTCTTGACCATGGGTCTCTAAGGGTCTGCATTTGAAGCCTTTCCATGTAACCCCTGGTAAAAGCCACATCGCTTGTGTAAACTACCTTTCTCTGTGTTCCAGGGTCAACAAGGCAAAAAGCAATGCCTAACTTCCCTGCGCCCTGTACAGGGTGCTGGGATCAGTGGTGAACCAAACATGCCATTCCATCCTGGAACTAATGGGCTGGTGGGGAAGGCAGATGTTCCATTATCTCGAATACTCCCATGTGCCGAGGCTGAGAAGAAGGGAAGAGAGGGAGCACACTGAGGGGGAGGGGCCCTCAACCAATTTAAGTATCATGGGAGGGCTTCATGGAAGAAGTGCTATTTAACCGGGGCTCTGAAGAAGGAGTGTTTCTCAACCCTAGCACTATAAACATTTTAGGCTGGATAGTTTTTTGTCATAGGGGGATGTCCTGTGCATTGTATGATGTTTAACAACATCCCTGGCTTCTAACCCACTAGAGCCCAGCTGTGACAACCAAAAATACATCTCCAGATAATGCAAAATGTCCGGGGGGTGGTGGTGGTGGTAAAATCCCCCCCCCCTTTGAGAACCAGTGATCTAGGTGGAAAGGAGAAAATGCTTTCAGGCAGAACCAACACAGAAACATTTTAGCACTATAAACATTTTAGGCTGGATAGTTTTTTGTCATAGGGGGATGTCCTGTGCATTGTATGATGTTTAACAACATCCCTGGCTTCTACCCACTAGAGCCCAGTTGTGACAACCAAAAATACATCTCCAGATAATGCAAAATGTCCGGGGGGTGGTGGTGGTAAAATCCCCCCCCCCCCTTTGAGAACCAGTGATCTAGGTGGAAAGGAGAAAATGCTTTCAGGCAGAACCAACACAGAAAGAGACCCAGAGGGGGGGAAGAGGGAGATTGACTCATTTGAGGACTTTTGAGGAACTATGCCTGGCTGGAGCAGAGAGATTGAAGGGAAGGGTAAATGGGAAGGAAGCTGGAAAAGCAAGGGGAAACCAGGATACCCAGACCCTTCTGGTCCATGTTCAGGATCTGGGATTTTATTCTTAGTCACTCTGGGATGATGAAATGGTTTGACTAGGTTGATTCAAGTGGAGGCAGAAAGACAGGGGAGAGGGATTTATTTAAGAGGCATCTAGGAGACAGATTTGACTAGCATTAGGGAACCTCTGAAACATTCATGTGGTTAGAGCCCTTCATCCAGGAGGGGTTAGACTGCCATGTTGGATTCACTAATGATTCGGAAATTTCTTCCACGTTGTTGTAACCGGGTCTGTATTTGAATTAAGGTTTATAACATGACAGTCTATGTGCTCTGCTATATGGAATGGATCAGTATTTTAAAGAGTGCTGGGCTGGGAATAAGAAGAGCTAGCTTCTAGTCCCACCTTTGCCACTAGCCAACAGTATGAAAATCACTTTCCCTTTCTGGGCCTCAGTCTTCTGTCTGTACAAGGAGAGACCTTCACTTGGCTGAATAATGTCTACTTTCCGTTTCAATCTAACAGCCCATGAATACAAATGCTGGCCACTTAATAGAAGGACAACATTGTTTCACTGGTTCCTCTTCAGAAGGAACTCTTTCTCCCTACTACTTATGGCGTGGCATCTTCTGCTGGGGAGGACACTCGGAACTTGGGCAGTGATCAAAAGGGCTTCTGTAAGACAACTTTCCGTCCACATGGAGCCTCTTGGTTTTTTTTGTTTGTTTGTTTGTTTTGGTTTTGGTTTTTTTTTGGCACACAGATTGGATTATGTGGTCTTCTTCCCAAGGCCAGGCTCTGGGGCAAGATATTTCCTGAAAGGAGTAAGCCCTGCCTCTGTCAGTCAGTTTCAGCAGAGGGGGCTGAGAACTGGGGAAGGCAGGTCTCATGCTGGTTGGGGAGAGAGCTTGTTCCCGTCTGTGGCCCCGACTCTGGGTATATATTTGGATTCAAAGATGCAGTCAATCAGTGTCAGAAGGCACATGAAGGGGGGAGACATGTCCACAATGGACATGTGAAGATGGGTCTGGGCTCCCAGACAATCACACCCAGAAGCCCTTTTGAGAGCAATGTTATTAACCTTCTGGGCTCTGGGTCTTCAGATGGGTTTAAATAAATGCTACCGCCTGGAATCAGCCAAGCCATGGAGGATTCAGACAAGCTTCTAGTCATGGCTGGGAAGAAGTACTAGAAAAGAAAAGCCTTCCCCAAGCCTACAGTGGTGACAGAAGGGGTGGATGGTGCAAGTTACAAGAGAAAGGTAAATTTGGGGGACAAGAATTGGGCTATAAAGGTCCAACCATCCTTGCACATGGAGATTCCTCTTCCACTGTCAACCTTGGGTGTTTAGGGTATGGTTTTATTAAAGGAGCTGGCAGGCTTTCTTAGCTCTGCAAAGGGGTCTGTGGTAGGAAAAAGCTAGAGAATCAGCAACTGAAAGAACCCCATTGTGCAGTGGTGCACTCGGGACAGTGGAAATCCTATGTTTGATGTTCCCCAAAGCAACCACACTGAGACCTCAGGCTAAAACATGGCAGGTTCTACTGGCTCTGGCACCTGCTCTGTTTTTGTTTTTCCGGTGCATGCAGGGCATAGTGACTGCCTGGGCAAAGTGCCACTCGCTGGCATGAGATGAAGGCAAACTGGATAAGAGGAAGAAGAACAAGTTCATGCAACCATTGGGGTTCTTCTTACGACTGATTCGCTACAGTTTGCCCTTACCGGCTGCCCAGAAGGGAAGCATGGGCTGGATGGGAGGGAAGGAAAGACCAGACTGGGGCCGGGAGTGAGGAAAAGGTGGTTGCCTCACTTTATGGGTTGAGTTGTGTCCTCCCCAACAGAGCTGTTGACGTCCTTGTCCCCAGTATATTAGAATGTGATGTTATTTGGAGAAAGGGCCTTTCTTTGCAGAGGTCATGAAGTCAACATGAGGTCACTAGGATAGGCCCTAAATTCAATACAGCTGGTGTCTTTATAAAAAGGAGAAATCTGGACACAGAGACAGACACACACCTAGGAAAGACGATGTGAAAAAACACAGAAGTCGGCCATCTACAAACCAGGGAACCCTCGACCACCAGAAGCTAGGAAGCAGGCATGGAACAGACTCTCCCTCACAGCTCGCAGAAGGAACCAGCCCTACCCATACCTTGACCTCGGACTCCTAGCCTCTGGAACCGTGACAACAGATGGCTGGTATTTTAAGCCATAGTTCGTGGTGTTTTATTACAGCCACCTTAGGAAACAAATACACCTTGCTGGTGACCCCTTTGAGAGGCGGGCTCATATTACTGGGGGAAAATTTCCCCTAAGGGGACAAAATTATTTGGTTTTCAGATTTATTTTAAGGGGCAATGGCACAGTAGTGAAGTGGACAGAGTTTGGATCTGGACAGGGGTGACACTGGGACTGTTTAACAACTGGGACAGGTCAGAGCCAAACCCAAGACGCACGAGGTGTTGCGCCGGCTCTGGGGTGTCCTGGCTGAACATTCATCGTTGCATCTTGGAGATGCAGTCCTGGGCTGCAGTCCAGCCTCTGCCACCTACTAGCCCAGGCCCTTGGGCTTGTTACTTAATCTCCCTCAGCCTCGCTCTTCTTGGGTATTAAATGGAGATAATCATACCTATTTTGCGGGAACGCTTGGGATGATAAAATGAGATAATTAATGTATGTTACATGCTTCACACAGTGCTGGGCACAGAAACAGATTCTCATAAATGCTAGCTCTTTAGGAAACCATTTGTCAAATATGGTTTCCCCAGCAACACGTACAATCACCAGAGAAAATTTCCATTTTGAGTCCCACACACGGCGTATGACACATACACAGAGCTAAAGCTTGATTTAAAGCAAATTTTCAAGACGAGGTCAGAGACATTGTGGAGGGGGGAGAACAGGGTCTTTCTGTGGCAGAACAATGGGACCGTGGCCTGGGCAGTGAAATGGCTGAAATTTTACTTCTGAGCCTCCATGTCTGGGACTGCAATGACCCACCCCACCCCACCCCTCCATGAAGGCACTGATGTTCTCCTCTGCATTCACAAATGCTTGCATTCAGGGCTCTGAAAACAACTGTCTTCTTTTGATTTCTCATTTTTGTTTCGTGGGCGAGGATGTACATAAACTCACACTTGCTCCAAGTGTTTCCCAAGCCTAGGTTTGCTGCCTGGTTTGACCTCTCCGTTTTCCTTTCAAAGTTGTGTTTTCTCTATTGGGAGCGGGTGGTAGATGCAGAGAACATTACAACAGTGGCTCTGCAGCCAGAAAAAGGGGCGTAAAGGAAAGAACGGAGTCGGGCTCGGGGCCTATTTTCGTCTCGCTTAGACACGAGACAGCCTCAATGGGTGGTTCTAGCCTCTACCCCTCTACCCCCCAACAGCTAAGGCTAGTACTGCTTGCACCTGCGCTCTCTCTGCAAACAGATGAACGGGTTCCCCAGCCAGCATCTGGCTGACAGCTTTATGGATGGGGAGGGGATGGACCCGAGGTAGATGCGCCCCTCTGGGGTCCTCATAATTCAGGAGAGCTAGGAGCTCTAAACGCCAGCGGTGGCAGGGAAATGAATAGGCCTGGTTCCTGACTCTATAGGGCTTTAGAGAGTCTGGGAGGGGAGAGGGAAGTATTTTTAGCAGAGAAGTTGCTGGCCAGGTTCAGTGCCTCTGAGCTAGTTGATTCAAGACAGTGTCCCTGGCATTGGCATTTACACATATGTCCTTGGGTTAAAACACCTCACCTCTCTGGGTCTCAACTTTCAAATGCATAAACGTGAAGATAATTGTGGTTGCTTTCTACCTTTTCCTTGAAGGCTTGCTGGCAGGACGAAAAAGCTCTGACATCTGATGAGAACCCTGCAGGCAACTGTTTCGCATTAAATCATCCGTGGAAACTTGTTTAGCATGGAGATCCTAGATCCCATGCACAGCCATGGGGATTCCGAAGGGCTAGGGTGGAGCCCAGTTAATACACATTTTTAAGAAGTCCCCAGTAGACACCTGCAGGGGCTTTCACCTCCTGAGCTGGTACTTCATATTCTAGCATTTTGGATATATGTTTCTTAAGGACCACGCAGTTGTTTAACCTTGAGAGCCCAGGACAGCCGTGAGCAGCTCCAGGATTACCCACAAGGTCAAACAGGTCCCATGTGGCCAAGTCCTAGAGCTGGAAAAATCTGCACATGTGGGAAAACAACTGTTCTCAGTCAGATGATCAGCTTGTGAGATTTTGGGTTTTTCTCTTCTGAGTGATTAGAGACTTCTCCCTGGAGAACAGGAGCCCAGGCCAGGGAAATGGAGAAACAGAGCAGAAGGCTGAAATGCTCCATGATGAGCTCAAGAGAATGTAGCCCTGTAAGCAGTGTTCATCCATCCTTCCAGAAGGGTAATAAGAGTAAGAACAGATAACTTTTATTTTGGCATGAATGGGCCAGGCACTATTCTATACATTAACTCATTTCATCTTGATAATAACCTAAGAGGTAGGCCCTAGTATCTTGCCCATTTTCTAGATGGGGAAACTGAGGCCTCAGGAAGTTCAGTCACTTGCTCCAGGTCACAAAGCGACTACGTGTTATGGTTAGGATTTGAACCTAAGGCATGTGGCACCCGAGGGTGTGCTCGTAGGCATTAGACGTGCTGCCCTCCTAGGAGGCTCAACTGCCTGCAATGCATTTTAACTCACTTCCTTCATAGGACCGATTTGAGGCATGCGCTCTGCATCTCATGGGGCCTAAGCGTGAGGCCCTGACGGTGCCCAACTGTGCTCACTTTACATGTACACTTCTCATCTGGAAGCTTCCTATACAACTCTCTAGGACCCCCTACCGTATTTGTTTCTCTGCATCAAAGAGGAAAACAAACAAAACCAAGTGCAGGGTTTCCACCAAGGCTTTTTTTTTTTTTTTTTTTTTGGTTAAGTTCTAAAACCATTAGCATCTCCAATTCCATCGAGAGTCTACTGTTATCCTAATACGACCGACATGACACGTCTCTGGTGTCTTCCTGAACCAACCCCTACCTGCGCTGGTGTTTGTGACACTAACTCCTACAGTATGACTTTTTAATTGCAATTTTTGTTGTGGTAACTGTACATTCACATACAATCGCAAGAAATGATATAAAGAGCTCCCCTGTACCCTTTACCCAGTCTCCCCCAAATAAAACTATAGTGCAATAAATTGACCATAATATTGACACTGACAGAATCCACAGATTGATTTTTCCAGCTTTACTTGTACTTCCGTGTGTGTTCGGTTATACACCATTTTATCACATGTGTAGATTCCTCTATCAAAGTTAAGTTACAAAGCTGTTCCGTTACCACAGGATCCCTCCTGTTGCCCTTTTAAAACTATATCCATGTCCCTCCTGTATCCCCAAGTCCTCTTTAACCCCTGACAACCACTAATTTAGTCTCCATTTCTAAAATTTTGTCATTTCAAAAGGGAATCATACAGTAGAAAGCCTTTGGGAACTGGCTTTTTTTCACTCCACATAATCCCCTTGAGATGCATCCAAGTTGTTGCATGGACCAACAGTTCATTCCTTGTACTGCTGAGTCGTACCCACAGTGTGGAAGTAACCATCGTCTGACCGTTCACCTGATGAAGGACATCTGGGCTGTTCCTGGGTTTTTGGTTACTGTGAATAATGCTACTATGAGCAGTCACAGACAGCTTCCATTTCTCTGGGACAAATGCCCAAGAGTGCAATTCCTGGGTCCTGAGGGAAAAGTCAATCTGTCATCATTTAGGATGGCGTTAGCGTAATTGGTCTGTAGATGCTCCTTATCCAGGTCAGGTAATCTCCTTGTATTTCTAACTTGCTGGGGAATTACTGTTTACCTAGTAGCGGACGGTAATGGTTTCACGTTGGGTGGTCTTTTTCCAATGAGGTCAGATCCACAGGTACGATCATCAAATTGACCCTTTAGTTTTCCAAAGAATAAAATTATTTTTCACAGCCATGTACTCAGATCATGCCCATCACTGCAGTTATTCACGAAACATGTCTTCTTTGCCCTTCTAGATAGCATCTGTGGGGCATCATTTTTTTTTGTTTTTTAAGTAGGCTCCAGCATGGAGCCTAACGTGGGGCTCGCACGCATGACGTTGAGATCAAGACCTGAGCTGAGATCGAGAGTCAGACATTGAACGGACTGAACCACCCAAGTGCCCCTGTGTGGGGCATCTTTAAATCCCCACACCGCAAAATGGCATCGCTCTGGTTTGCCTACATTGTATGCTCAATAAGCAGCACTACCTAACATTTGTAAATTGTTCAACAGCCCACTTGACCTTCAGGGTAACTGTGGGGAATAGGTATTATTAGCTCTGCTTCCAGAAGCTGAGGCTTAAGGAAGTTAAGTGACTTGCTAGGTCCATCTGACGTGTGAGGAAAGAGCCTATGTTATCTAAACCCAAGTCCCATGTTGGTTCCACTCCAGCCGAGCTGGTGGTAAAGAGTGGAAACGTGGACCCTATGATCTCTAAAGGTCTTTTCTGAGCCCAAGGTACTGGGGAGCTCTAAGAGCAGGAAGATCCACACCAGACTTGCCCTGCCTGGTGCCCAGACAAGAGCTCTCCCCCGACTGATGCCACGGCTCCCACTACCAGGAATCGTGTGGCTCTGTCTGGTGGGCTAACCCTCCTCTGATTCCATTCACATTCGCTTCTGACCTTCTGCTCTTCCAATCCAGCACATGCTTGCATTTGATTCAAACAAACACTGCCAACGGTTTCTTTTGTTTTCTTTGTGTTAGCAACACTGATTATGGAGAGGTCTCCTTTGCCCACCCTTTGAGTTCTTCACGTGGACGTCCCCAGCGGTCAAGGGCTGTGTGAACAAGGGATGCGAGTCCCTCTCGCCATGGCCACACAATGTTGGGAGGAGGCTCTTAGTAAACTTGTTTGATAAAGATTCATTCATCATGGCTCATGCCCAGGGCCTCGTAAGGAAAATGGAGAGCGTTGAAAAGATATTGATATCTTCAGGGAGCTGATACTCTTCCTTTACACCCTTTCTTGGCCAAGCACTGAGGTGGCAAAGTGGCAGGTGAGAGAGCTAAGGTGAAAAACCCATTGAAAATCCTATGCGTTGAAGGCTCATGTTGACAGTCCTTTAAGGGATATCAGAGTCTGCTCCACAGAGTTGTAACACCGAAGCCGGAGGTCAAATCAGGTTGCTGGTGCCTGTCACAGGCCACCGTTCATGAGGGAAGCAGCCGGGTCCTATGGCAGCATAGGAACCCTGTGGCCCCTAACTCTCCCTCTTGACTTCATTGTAGTAGACAGAGAGAGAGAAGGGAGTAGTAGGAAGAAAGGAGGACAGGATTACTGCTTATTGGAGTCTACATTAACGCCCTTTGGTTGGGTTGGAAGTGGGATTTGGCGGGGCCGGCGGGGCCCTAGGGGATGTGGTGATGAGTACATACCCAGCAACAGAAGAAGCCCATTGCCCCAATTATCTTTACCTTGCTGGCTCTGGCCCAGCACGACACATGTCATGCTTATTGGCAGGAATTCTGAGCCAGGAGGAGGGGAAATCTCAGAAGCCCAAATCCCATCCTGTTCTCTTTTTGGACTTTAAAGAATGCTGTCCCTGGTCTGACCACCTCTCCAGCCACCCCTTCATGACCCAGCAACACCTCTCCTGTTCCTGTGGTCTTTCCCACCATCCTTCCACGGCACCAGTGCAAACAGCATGTCACCAGGCGTTTTGGAGGATACATTAGTTGACAGGCACAGATGTCACTGAAAGCACTTTCGTGGCCTCTCTTGGGCAGCACCACATGGAATTGCCAAGTGCTGGAAATAACCAAAATATCCACCAGGAGGAGATTGCTTAAATAAATAATGGGACACGGGTACAATGGAACATGACACAGATATTGAAATCATGCTGAAGAAAAATACTGAGTGACACTGAACAAATGTTTTTAGTGGAAAATATTGGTGGAAAAACAAAGGTGATTCAACGTTTGTGCCGTACAACCTGAATCTTGTGAAAAATAAATGTGTTTCTATCAGGGTGAAGAATTTTAATAGGAGGCATCAGAGCTCCTCTCGGGGAAACAATTATCCTTTTTTAAGAATGCCCTCATCAACTGCTCTAGTGGGTAAGGTGAGACTTTGAGAGCAGTCGGAGGCAAAGAAAGGTAGATAAAACAATGAGCAAACTGCTCTGTGTTCCACAGGACACGAATTTAAGAGCAGAAGAGCCTCAGAGACAGAGAAGGGACGGAGGGGGGAAAAAAGAGTGAGAAGCATGGTAGGTTGTTGGAAGCTGCCAAGAAAAGTTCAGCGGTTGATAAGAAAACTCCTGGTAGTCTGCAAGCCAAATTGAGTCTTAAGAAAAAGAATTTTGAATGTTCAGTTTTTGAGATGTAAACTCCTTGTGTACCCCGTAACCTTCAGGAACTCTGCAGCCCGAAGGGGGCGTGAGAGGGAAGACGCAACAAGGGGGAGCAGAACTGCCCCTCCCCCGGCAGACACTGGGGGGAGAGCGAGCGGCATGGGGGGGGAGGACCGGGGAAGGAGACCAGGGGGTCCCGGCAGTGGCCCCAGCACATAGGACCCAAACTCCTTGTTTCCTAAATACACTGGAGAAAGGTAGAAAAGTGGTGCTTTCATTCTCAGGATGCCCGAGCAAGCCTGAGGCTTTCCTCATCCGACACCAGGGAGGAAGTGCAGGGAGCTGGCACCCCCAGCGTGCGGCCAACAGGGCAGGCAGGGCAGGCATGAGGCTGCCGGCCTCACAGCCTCTCCCTTGGATGTCTCCCTCCCACAGCGCTCTTGCCTTCCTCCATCGCCTCTTCCCACCAGTAAGCTTGCTTGCTTGTGAGGCTCCCCAGGGCCAGGTAGGAAACACCCACACGGAAGGCTGTTGGTTTACGCCTTGCTCACCTCCCCTGCCCTGGAGCCACTGACCACTCTTTTGTCCTCCTCTGTTTGCTCTCTTGCTTCCCATCTTCCCCCATAACCTCCTCTGCTGAGTCCTTTTTCCTCCCCTCTCACATACTCTCCTGTCTTAGTACCTCCTGGAGCGGGAATTAGAGTTACATAAACCATCATCTATGAAGCGCCTGTTGTGTGCCAGGCCCTGTGTTAGGCACGTGTGCATGTATCATTTCATGTCAATCACCACCACAGTCCTGTGTGGTGCATATTATCGCTCCCATCCTTTAATGGAAACAAGCTCAGAGAGATGGGGACCTGTCCCAGGTTAATGGTGGAGTCAATGGGAAGTGAGGGTTCAAACCTAGATGTGTTTATGTTACATAAAGTTCTCTCCCATTAGGCCGCACTGCCCTGCAGGTTTTCTGCCTGTCTGTTCCTCCGTGTTCTCTTTCTTCCCTCCTGTCCTCATTGGCATACACAGGGGGACAGCCCTTCTCACTATCTAGGTGTCAGGGACAAGTCCACACATGTTCCTGATGACTTCCAAAGCCTGAGGGTGCCTGAGGGTGCAGGCGCATTCAAGCAAGGAGCTCAGTTCTGACTCAGGGTGAGCAACAGGCCCAGAATCACATTCCCAAATGCTTGGATCTGGCCCAGACTCCTGAGGCATCTTTAGTTTTGGGCCAAGGGTGGCAACTGTCTGAGACACTATAACTTAGCCAGCACCTGTTGCCTGTAACTTTTGGCCTTGACAGTCTGTTTGTTTGTTTCTTTTCTTTTTCTTTTTTTTTTAAGATTTATTTATTTATTTATTTTTAGAGAGAGTGTGGGGGGAGGGGCAGAGGGGGAGAGAGAGAGAGAGAGAATCTCAAGCAGACTCCATGCTGAGCATGGAGCCCAATGGGCTCCATCTCACAACCATGAGATCATGACCTGAGCTGAAACCAAGAGTTGGGTGCTTAACCAACTGAGCCACCAGGAGCCTGACAGTCTGTTTCTTAAAAACTTTTATTTTTCTTGCCATCAGGACTTCCTAGTCTAGTATAACCAGCATCGCCAGGTCTCTGATGGTGAATGACTACCTGCTCAGAATCAAAGTCTAAATTTTGGAATAATCTGGAAATACCTAGCAGTAATAGGTAATATTTGGTGACGTCAATTTAGATTCCAGAGCCCAGATAATATTTTAAATAGGCTTCCAACTCTTGCCCTGGTTTCTTTCAGAGACCCTCTGTCTGACTCTATCATCCTAGGAGGCTGTGAGCTCCCTTATTTTTGTTTACCCCCCTATTTGCAAGGGTTGCCTTGGAAATCTTAGTTGAGATGTTTTAACGATTATTTGTCAGCACATACCAGTAAACTAGAATAAAAGCGAGCCTGTTTCTTGTCTCTTTCCTAAATCTGGCTGCTCTCAGAAAGAGAGGCTGGGGAGTGGGGAGCTAGAAGGCCTTCGAAATCCTAGACAGTTCAACACTTGTGAAAGGACACTTGGAGGGCACTGACAGAACCCCCACTGTTCACATTTGAGGAAACTGAGGCTCAGAGTGATGTGACTTGTTCAAAGTCACAGAGCAAGTTAGCAGCAGACTCTGGACTAGGACCCCAGTTCCAGCTACCCTGCGCCATGTTTTGAGAACAGAGAAGGTTTAGATTTGGGCTCTAAGGAGCCATGGCAAGTGCACAGTAAAGATTCTGTGAATGAGTGAGTTTCCTTCCAATGCTCCGTGTGTCTGCTGCTGTGTCTGAGGAACCGGTGGCCAGGATTCCCAAAATTCAGGGGGCAATCAGAATCTTGGACACTGAGTGCACATGCCATCCCTTCCTCAACACCAGAGGCACATCGCTAATGTTCAGGACCAATTTATATCACAAGATCTGACCAAACTCTCTCTCCCCCTCATTGGCAGATTCAAACTGTCACTAACGTGCTCCTGAGTCCAGAGCGGCCTGCTCCTACTGGGGGTTCCATGCTGTCAGGATCTAGTTCCATGTGTGGATTGGGGTGGTAGGCACTGCAGAAAAGGGGATGAATCCTACTTTGGGATATTAGGAGAAACTGGGGTGGGGGGCTTGGGATAATTTTGCTTGATATCTTCGGTGTTACTGCCTGACAAGGCTAGACAAGACATAGATAATATCCAGAATGGCACTAAAAATCATGTTTATAAGGCACGTTTTCTTCAGGAAAAGAAAAAGCAGAAAGCAAAACTACCCATGAGTTCTCTAACAGATAACCCTGTCATCATTTTTCTTGAAAACTAAAAGCGATCATGCACAAAGTTAAAAACATAAAAATACTACAGAAAGATTTAAAATAAAAAGTTAAAAAAGACACGAAGGAACCTTACGTGCACACTGCTAAGTAAAAGAAGTCAATCTGAAAAGGCCACATACTGTGTGATTCCAACTCCACGACATTCTGGAAAAGGCAAAATGATGGAGACAGTAACAAGATCAGGAGTTGCAGGGGTTGTGGGGTAGGGTGTAAGGATGAGTGGGCAGAGCACAGAGGATTTTCAGAGCAGTGAAAACACTCTGTATGATTCCCTAATGGTGGACACATGTCAGTATACATTTGCCTAGATCCGCCCAATGCACAACACCGAGAGTGAGCCCTAATGTACACTACGGGCTTTGGGTGATGACCACATGTCAGCACACATTCATCATTTGTAACAAACGTCCCACCCTGGTGGGGGATGCTGACAATAGGGGAGGCTGTGCCCGTGTGGGGGCAGGGGCTGTACTTTCCCCTCCATTTTGCTGTGAAAACTGCCCTAAGAACAATAAAGTCTTAAGAATTAAAAGAAAAAAAGTTGAAGTCTCTCTAATCCCTCTGCCCAGTCCCCTTTTCAAGGGAGGTTAATAGCTTCACTTAGATGATTTCAGATGATCTTCTTGACACATCTACGTTTATGCTAGTTTATATCTTCTCTTACACAGGGAATCCTATCAAACACTGTTTTGCATTCTGCCTTTTCATGTAATAACAGCTTTTGGAGACTGGTCTGTCTCTGCACACACAGGACTACCCCATTCTGTATAATGGCCACACAGTTCAGAAAGAAGGGCAGCAAGACAGTCTTTCTGAAGAGCTGGAAAAGACCTTGGAGATCTTGGAACCCAACCCTAGTCTTTGTAAATAAGAAAGCTGCAGCCCAAAAGACGAGTCCTGACCCAAGACACCAGCTCGTGGGGAACTTGGAGTCCAAGTCCTTGTTCACCAAGTCATGCTTCCATTATGTTCTCAAAGGTAGGGATGTCAGAAGAGAAGCAGGGAAATCTTAGCCTTCAGAGAACACCCCTTGCATTCTCCTCATTCGATGATTTTTTTTTAAAGATTTTATTTATTTATTCGACAGAGATAGAGACAGCCAGGAGAGAGGGAACACAAGCAGGGGGAGTGGGAGAGGAAGAAGCAGGCTCATAGAGGAAGAGCCCGATGTGGGGCTCGATCCCAGCACGCCGGGACCACGCCCTGAGCTGAAGGCAGACACTTAACCGCTGTGCCACCAGGCGCCCCTCGATGACTTTTTTAAGCAAGTGTTTTGTGTGTGTGTGGACTATGAAGCAACCCGCATTTGGGGGCCTGTTTTAATATGTGTGTTTGAAACAATATGGGAAAGTCAGTGTGGATAGATATTTAATACCAGGCATCAAGAGTTTTCCTAGTGGATACTATCCAAGTATCCCTTTTATCCTAAAATTGTTAAAATTGGAGGTCAGCATTTTTCTTCATTGGGCAGGTCCCACTTTTTATTTCTCTTCTATTTTTTTCTTTTCTACATACCCCTACCCATGTAAAATGCTAATTTATACTTCCAATACTTTATAGTTTAGGAAACACACTCACATTGCTCCCTGCCCTCACCCTGTGAGTCAAGCTGGCATGCTTATACCCATTTAATAAGAGAGGAAAACCAAGGTCAGGGATGTTGTGAACAGATTAAGTTCCTACATGGTGAATGTGTCACCAGTGGTCATGTGAGTCTGCCTCAGTGTTCCACTAGGACACAGGGCCAGCTGATCTCCTTGGTGCTGGCTTTGGGGTCTCTTTGTTTTTGTTTCTTGAGAGATGAGGTTTTGGCCCACAAAGCCAGAACCTAGTACCAGCCAGTCATAAAAACACAAACTAAACGTAAATACTACTTTCCAGGATGTTAGGAGAACAAATGTTCCACATGACTTAGAATAATAACGTGTCCAACCTCATTTGGCACTAAAACTGAAGCATGTTTTTCAATGATGGTATCATTGCTCTCATGACATTAAAACCGAGCAGGTCTAGAGTAATGCGTTTGGACAATTCCAGATGTTATCCATCTAGTGGCTCATCTCTCCTCATTGTGCCGCAAAGTGATTATTGAGACAGTAAAGGCTGAATTGAATTCCTGCTCTTAACACTTCCACTCAAATTTCTCAGGACATGCTAACTGGAATTCGCATGCTCAGAAGCAAGGGGGGCAGAAAAGAGAAGGAAGTATGGGTGGGGCTCTAGCAGCCTCTAGGCTTACTGGAAATTATGACTCACCAGCTCCTCACACCTCTCTGTCCACACAAATTCAGGTCACCTTCCTAGTGACAAAAGGGAAATTCTGACCTGGATACAGAATGCAGGCCACTTTCGTCTTAACCAGCTAGAATGGTCATGGAATGGGACTCCTAATCACACAAGGCACAATCACAGTAAAAGGATGTTTGACCTACAGAATATAAGACTGGAGTGGGGGGCAAGTGAGTTGCCCTAAAAATGCCAAGGCTTGTCCTTGTTACAAGGGTGAGGAGATGTACTCTATGAGATGAGATGTAGTCTGTGTTGCCTCAAAGGGTAGATAGAATATGGCTAGATCGGGGGCACCTGGGTGGCTCAGTTGGTTAAGCATCTGGTGTTTGGTTTTGGCTCAGGTCATTATCTCAGGTTTGTGAGTTCAAGCCCCACGTTGGGCTCCCTGGTCAGCATAGAGTCCGCTTGTCCCTCTCCCTCCCCCTCTCCCCACACCTCTGCCTCCCCCACCCCCACACATGCTCTCTCTCTCTTTCTCAAATAAATATTTTTTGAAAGAATATGGATGGATCAATACAAATTTCAAGGAGGCAAATTTTAGTATTTAAGGAAGAAACTCCTAAAAATGGAGACTGCCAGGTGAATGGTTAGGATTACAGGCTTTGGAATTATAGAGTGGCAGATGAGAAATCCCAGTTTGCCACATACTGCTATGTGACCACGGGTGAGTGACTTAACTCTTCCAAGCTTAAGTTTTCGGTCTCACAAAGTGAGATCAAATGAAGTTATATATATTAAGCATATATATTTATAATATGTGTATAAATTATATATAATTTTATATATTCATACATATATGTAGTGTGTGTGTGGGTATTCATCAAAGGCAGGGACCTTGTCCTTCATGTTTACTCCTGTATACTCAGGCCCCACACCCAGGGTCTAGTACATATTAAATGCACAATTATTATTAATGGAATGATTGGATTTACTGGATCCTTAATATGAGAAAGCTACTGGAATAAGCATTTTCATTCATTTCTAACACATTCATGAAACATCAACTGGGTGCTAGGAACTGGGCTTGTCATGGTGGTGTTTACTGCCATTATTGTTACTATAATAATTATTATTATAGTTGTTGTTTTGTGGTGGTGGTTGTTAAATGGGTCATTTGAGGTGGTGGTGAGTCCCCCTGTTGTTGGAAGTGCCTGAGCTTATGCTGGATGCCAACTTGGTAATGGTACCAAGGAAATTCACACACCTGTGTAAAGTTTGGGGTCACATCCAAATCTAAAATCATAATTCTGATTACCTAACTCTCGAGACAGCTAGTTAGCATCACTTCACTTTTGTTCTTTGCACACACAAACACCACGAAGGGAAACATTTGCCCCATGAGCTTCCTCCAGGTCAATCTCATTTATAATTTGAGTGCTGTTTGAAAGTCTTTTTGGCAGAAAGGGAAGGGAAGACCCACTTGGACACATTTCAACCTGAGACACTTCTACGTCAAGTCAACCTTCCTTGGCACCACACATCCCACCTCTTTTTAATAAATATTTGGGAACTGTTGGTTTGGGTCCGACTAAACATGGCATCATTTTATTGCTGTTATGAAAATGTATATGACCAAGAGAAAGATAAGAGCTGTGCATCGCTAATGAATGGTTTCAAGGCCACATGAATACCACCAAGAAGACTAAACCCCTTTCATCTTTGATAGCGTTATCTTTGGCTTTTTTATGTCTGACACCATGGTTAGTGCTAGAGGTTTCTGCTATGTGGTTGGGGCAGGACTAATTATCTTGGTGAAAATGGAGAACTCTGTTCCTGACTGAACCTATGACTTTGCCAAAGTCAGCTGGGAATTAGGCACTTGATGGGTGGTGGTAGGTTGAAATATTTGGTTTTCATCCTAGCTATCTGGAGAAGGCACAGCCTGGGGGTAGAAGAGAACAGCTGTAAGAAGAGAATGTCCCATCTTGGAGGTCACACCCAGCTTGTAAAACTTTGGGAGCAGCTTTTAGCTGCTTCAGATTTTGGCCGTCCTGTCCTCACTGCAGCTGAGTCCCCTTGCCTTGGATGGGACACTCCCATGTATTGTGGCTGTAGGGACTCTGACTGTAAGGCATCCTAAAGAGTTTTTGGCTAAGAACCACCCAATTCATTTTCCCTGCAGGTAGACTAAGGCCCTTCAGAATCTACTTTAGACGCTGAGCCCAAAGTCTACATTCAGAGTGTTCTTTCCTAGATAGCATCCTACAAGTTTCAATTCTCACATCATTTCCTGGAAAACGATCTTAGAGGCCACATTTACAGGCAGAAATTTATTGGCAAAGGTGCTGCCCAAGGAACAGCCTCGGGTCAACAACGGCTTGGCCAGTCAGGCTCTTTCACCCTGATGGCAAGCTCTTGGCTGAGCATCTTAGCATGAAGCCCCTCCCTCTTCTTTCCCCTTCCTTTGACCAATTCTTACTCCCCAAACTTATCTTCTGGTTAGTGGGTTACCAGTTGTCTCTAGTCTTCATCTCCTTTTTACCACTCAATTCTTGCATTTGTAATTCATCCATCTTTATGCTTGGTTCTCTGGTTCCACATTCATTTCTGTTGAGTACCCTTTGTCTTAGAACCTGCCTCAGAGTCTATATCTAATTTTGTCCACCTTAGATGTATCGAGCCTGTCAGCTTCTAATATCCCATTAAGGGCGACTTCAAGGGTGGGTGGCTTATGCAGTCAGAAGGGCCCTGTATTAGGTTTAACGCTGTTATTGCTTCTTTGAAATTTCTAACAATTTTATCTTTGGAGCTGTGCTTTGTAAGTGAAGTTTGATGGGACAACAGAGAACAAACTTGAGCAGAGGAGAGAGGCACAACCATTCTTCACAGTCCCACTTGCACATAGCATTCAGGATGCCCCATGAGCACAGAATTCCAGTGGACCCACAATGCGTGAGAATTCAGCAAGACCCAGCTTGAGTACAAGGTAAGACTGTCAGGTCCATAACTAAGTAAGCAGGCAGACATGCTGACAGCCCCAAGAGGCATGCTTCCCGTCCAACCCAGAAATTGCTTCCAATACAGAAAGAAAGCAATAAGAAGCACGAATGACCTAAAGCCCATCATATCCTTTCTTACTTATGTTCCTACCCTGTACTAGCCAACCACTTATGCTGAAGATGATGACATAAAAGGAAAAAGTAGGGTAAGAGTAGGAAATAGTTCCTTTTCCTTTCCTTACTCGGCAGAAAGCCAGACTTGGTGGAAAGTGCACACATAAAGAATGCATGTAAAGAAATGAAATAAATATAGTTGAGTTTGTTTTGTTAGCATTTCCACTGTTCTAGGAAGAATAAACTACATATGCATGTATAAGCTACAAAATGGGAATTGTGTAATTTACGGGATTTCACAGACAAGGTAAGTGCTCTCCCATTTCCATTTAAAACTAGCATCACACAATAGAAAGATGAACAGTAAAATTCATTCCAATAATTAAAAATTTTAATTTTCTTATAATGACATTAAATAGCAAATAAAAGCACCATGTCAAATCAAGAGAAAGAGAGATCATGAAAGAAAGGAAAAAAGCTTTATCTTTTAATACTTTTAATGATACTTCCCCTCACCCCATATACACTTTTTGAATAAGGAGCTCCCCATTTTCATTTTGCACTGGGCTGCACAAATTATGTAGCCAGCCCTGGTCCCGTGGCTTTAAGACATGTCTATCCTAGGCCTTTTCCCAGTATGATCTCTCTACCCCTGTCCTGGGGCTTCATATAGGGTCAGTGGATATTATCTGCCCCTTTGGTGAAACAAACAAACAAATCTCTTAAATGTAGCTCTAAATGGATGGGAAAATAGGTAAAATGACATTGTAGGGGCTTAACCAAAGTCACAGGATATGCCAGGGATACAGGCACAAGCTGACTCTCATCCAGATCCAATGCCACGGCCTGTCGGCACTCATCTACACTGCGGGCATTTGAGTCTTGAATGTCATTTGAAAATACCAACAAAGTCATTACATGTTGCAACCTTTTGATCACACCCAGCTGGGGCCATCACAGCTCCATAGGAACCATGTGGAGCAAAAGGCTCTGCCTTTCAAGAGATTCTGCACAGAACATTCCAAGGCCTCAAGGGAGTCCTGTGTCTTGTTCCAGGTTAACAGGAGTCAATCAACAGGCCAAGACACGCTTCCTTTGCAGCTTTGGTAAGGATTAGAGTCCTACATCACCCCAGGCAGGTCAGAGTATCTTTTCAATCACTGTATCAAAGTCATTCAAAATTCTGAAAGAACGGGATGCTTCCCATCTTTTTTTTTTTTTTTTTTTTTTTTAATTCCCTAAAGACTAAGACAGGTAATATCAAGTCCAGGGGTCTTGCAGTACTGGCCAGATCCCTTCTCATCAGGAGGAACGCCAAGCCAGAACAAATCACAATCATGGGCACTTTGACAATCGCCTGTATGCCCTTCATGTGACCCTCTCAAGTCATCCAAATGGATTTTTAGACTAACATCTCTCAGCACATTGCACATTCTGGCTGCCCCCATCACTATTCTCTTAGAGCTTTCCATGAAGAGTACCAGGGTCCACCAGACCTAGGTTTTTTCCAGAAGCCTCACAACAGCCTTTTGTTAGGTGCTAACGTGCCCTTAGCAACAGAGCCTAATCCTCCAGGTACTTCTGGGCTAGTCCAAGTTCCTTCCAAACCCCAAACATCTCTCTCTATGGACAGCTGTGTGGAAGGACAGATCTTTGAGAGCACAAACGTCTTCAGACTGCTCCCACCAGGAGCTGGCTGGGCTGCTCAGCCGGCACTGCAGGCCAGATGGAAGGGTCAGTTGCCTTTCTGCCAGAAAGAATGTGCAGCTGCTGTCTCCTTCCTATCAGCAGGCAAGAGGGGGACGGGGTGTCTTATGGGCTACGCTGCCCTATTCCGCTCTGACAACAGTAACAGTGATCTGTTCTTCTCTTTCCATCAAATGGTAATCATAAACGCTTAAAATTTTTACATTGCCATTTCAAATAATCTTCACGAAAATATTTTAATGAAATGTAAAAATGCTTCTGATATAATGCTAAGTGGGAATAAAAGGATACAGGAGGTCCTGGCTTTGTAAACAGTTTACATTTAGGTATAGAAAAAAATAAAGGGAGGAAATATATCACAAGGGATGTCTTTTGGTGGTGGGGCCAAGAGTAATTTTGCATTTTTCTTCTTTAAACTTTTTGATATTTTCTAAAAGGAAATATACTTTAAAGGTATGTATTACTTTTGTAGTCCAACAAGAAAGGATACTTTCCTATTAGGTAGGATTCCTCAGACAGTAGTTACAGATTGTATGCATTATCCCAAAGGAAACCAACATCAGGCTTCTATTTCTCTAGGTGAATTCCAGGATCCCTTTTCCCAACTGAATTTTCTATACAGGAGATAGATTTTGGCTTTGACACAACTGTTTAGCTTGTAATGACTCTTCTTTTCTCTTTCATTGAAACTAGAAATTATTTAGGAAGAGCCCTATCAGAGTTTTGAATTAACGTACTGTATTTCTCTCTCCTGCTTCCCAGGGCTCGGAGCTCCAAACAGAAGCCCACTTGAGACTGGATTCAGAGAGCTAGAGGCCTAGAGGACCGGACCGGACCGTGACTTTGGGCATCAAGGTGTGATGGTAAAAACACTGATTTTGGAGTTGAATGGCTCTGGAACCTCAGGGTTTTTTTCTCTGCAATCTTTTAGCAAGTTGTTTTAAAGGTGAAAAAGCGCATTGTATGTAGAGTGACTAGCACAGGGCACACAATAAATTATTAATACGAAGAAGGGGTGAGCCGCTGGAGAAGGCAGCAGAGGGGAGATCTGCTATTGCGGCTCTCCATTCTCTCACCACTGAAGTTTTCCAAAGTGCCTGCGGGGTGGGGGCGGGGGTGGAGGAGCTGGCGGGATCTCAGCCCCGCCCTGACTGGGCTTGCCTGACCAAGGACACTTCTTCGGTTTCACCATGGAAATGTAACCGCCTCTTGGGTAGGAGATAGGCAGTCCTAGCCACAGGCCAGCAGCCAAAAGGGTGGGGTGAGAGGCAACCCTAGAATGCCCATGGATAAGTCTAAATATAAGACTCCATTACCACTCTGAAATGACCGCATTGGTGATCCAGAGTGCCTCTTCCTCCACCCACGGCCACTCTGCCCTTTCACTACTCATCAGGCAGAAGCAAGTATGCCAGAAGCTTACAGGAAATCAAGAGCATCAAGCTGTACATTATGATGGATTGAGATAGTCTATCTTTGCTATATGACTTTACCTACTGTCATTATTACTAGGAGTAATGGGCACCACTATTTTTACAACTGCGACTACAACTAGCGGATTAATCCCTTACATTGGTAAACTACAATTTATAAAGCGGCTGGGTTATGCCTGATTGAAGGTGATCCCGGTCATGGCATTATGGGAACACAGAGTCAGGCTGGCACTGGACACCTCAAAGGGAACAGAGCAGAATTGCTGATACTTTTGTTTCATCCCGCAACTTTCTGGGCCCCAACCACATTCACCCCGCGCGGCCACACCCAGTCACTCTCCTGAAGCTATTCTGCTCCAACTGTCCAGGGCTAGTTTAGGCAACTTCAAGGGTTAGGGACTAGGAGTAATGGCCTTTTATTTGGCCAGAGGAGTTGGACCATGCCCAAATCCCACCAAACAGGGTGAGAGAGGAGTACAGAATGCCTCTCCAAATATAAGGCCATTGTGCCTGCCAACATCTCCCACCTTCTCCCAGGAAGGCCACTGAATGACACAAGCTCTTCCTTTTTTAAAAAGAGACTTTAAATTTCCTGTGGCAAAGTTACATTTTTTAAAATGCCTGACCTAAATCCCCAAAGGGAACTCTGGAATGTATACCTCACCTTCTCATCCAAACAGAAGGGCCCCTTTTCCCCTGGGGCCCTGCAGTCAGCCCCGGGGGAGGACCCGTGTTACCGAGCGAGGATGTGGCACACTGCTCAAGCCCAACCGTGAACTAGCTTTCCTTCGAGATCGCTCGCTCTTCCCCTGGCAACCAGGGGCCCCGGCAGAGCTCGGAGAGAAGAAAGTGGCATTTTGGAATCCATTTTGCTCAAGATGCTGAAGGCATCGTGGCACACTGCCCTTTGCTACCGAGGCCAAGGGAACTTGGGGTAGGAAGGACCTTACCCATGGGGATGCGGTCAGTTGAAGGCAAGGTGAGGACGAGCTCTGGTGCCAGTGATACCTGAGGAGCGCGGCCGCTGGGACGCGGTGGGTGCGGGTGCCCACCCTGGGCGCTCCTTCCCGCATTTGGACCCAGGTCCACTGGTGAGCAGTAGTAGCAGCAATCGCCACCCGAGCTGCTGGGCTCCTTCTGTCTGTCCAGTTATTTTTAGGTGAGATTTACGATGGATGAGGGGGAAGGGACCCGGGATGACAATGAGTTTTGGGAGGTATAATCCTAAAAGTCACTTTTTCCAAAGCACCCCCCTCCCGGGTCCTCCTTCCCGGAGCAGCGCTGTGCCAGCGGGGAAGTGGGCAGCGCGGGCACGCCGCAGCGGTCGGCTGGGACCCGAGGGCCGGGGCTCCTAGCCGGGCGCCGGGCGGGGGGCAGGCGGGCAGGGGAGGAGGGCCGGGCGCGGCGCGGCGCAGCTCACCTGCCAGGCTGTTGTAGCAGTCGATCTCGATGGCTTCCACCGTCTTGCTCTGCTCCTCCGAGAGGCGGCCGGGGTTGGGGGCCCCGGGCGGGGAGGCCGC